>NW_026067906.1:14906734-15009234 GCF_014885135.2 Alexandromys fortis
ATTTTTTGGGTTTTTCGAGACAGGGTTTCTCTGTGGTTTTGGAGCCTGTCCTGGAACTAGCTCTTGTAGACCAGGCTGGTCTCGAACTCACAGAGATCCGCCTGCCTCTGCCTCCCGAGTGCTGGGATTAAAGGCATGCGCCACCACTGCCCTGCTCTTTTAAATATTTTATGTACATTGGTGTTTTGACATGGGTATCAAGTCCCCCGGAACTGAAATTACAGACAGTTGTGAGCTGCCATGTTGGGGCTGGGAATTGAACCCTGGTCCTCTGGAAGAGTGGTCAGTGATCTCAACTGCTGCGCCATCCATCCCTCCAGCCCCTAGCTTCTTCTGCTTATTTACATAAGAATGTAGAATGTTCTTGTTCCCTTCCCCACTAGGCCTCCTCCGTGCATCTTTATGAATGAACAGTCTCTCTCTGCAATAGGACCATGTCCTGAACTGGCAATTACTTAAGACACTACCACTTTTTTCTTTTCTTTTTTGAGACAGAGTTTCTCTGTAGCTTTGGTGCCTGTCCTGGAACTAGCTCTTGTAGACCAGGCTGGACTCGAACTCACAGAGATCCTCCGCCTGCCTCTGCCTCCCGAGTGCTGGGGTTAAAGGCGTGTGCCACCAGGTGACACAACCACTTCTATGAGCTCACATTCTCACTCTCCTTTCCACTTGTTCCTTAGCTGTGAACTGACCAGGATCCTGGTTCCGTAGGAATAAATAGAAAGTTTATGGGCTAGAGACTGGCTCAATGGTGAAGAGCTCTTGTTCTTACGGAGGACCCAGGTTTGGCTCCCAGTCCATCTGTAACTCTAGTTCCAGAGGATCCGATGCTCTTTTCTGGCCCCCTTGGGCATTAGGCAAGCATATGGTGCATGTACATAACACGCAGACGAACACTCATATAATAAATAAATAAATAAATAAATAAATAAGCCTTAAGATAACTAAGCCCTTTTTAAAAGTAAGTTTGCACAGGCATGTTTTAAGCAAGCTTCAAAACTCAAAAACAAGTTTTGTGTATGTGTGCCAGGCATTATAGTGCATGTTTTTAAACCCAGCATCCGGGAGGAAGAGGCAGATGGATCTCTTTAAGCTTCAGGCTTGCCTGGTCTAAATAGAGAGAGTCTCTCTCTCAAAAACAAAGTTCTTGTGTATTTGTGCTGTGGGGTGTGTGTGTGTGTGTCAGAGGATAAGAGAGTTGGCCCAAGAGCTCCTGGGACTTTTCTTCCTCTGGCTCCCATCTCCTGGGAACACTGGAATTACAGATGGGTACTATTGTGCCGAGCCTCATGTGGGTTCTGGCGATTTGAACTCAGGTCTTCAGGCTTGCAAGACAAGTGCTTTACCCAGGCATTCCCTCAGTGCCTGTTTTGAAACTGTAACGATCTCACTGGATGGGTTGACCTGTATAATTCCAGAACATAGAGATGGGGTAGAAGTTAAGTTTTCAAGGTCAGCCAAGGCCACCAGCTGGGGCCTTGACTCAAAAACAAAACAAAACAAAAAACACAAAAAAGGGGACTGGAGAGACAGTTCAGTGATTAAGGCCACTCACTGACTGATCATCCAGAGGTTCAATTCCCAGCACCCACATGGCAGCTTACAACTGTCTGCAACTCCATTTACAGGGGATCTAACACCCTCATATAGACACATATGCAGGCAATGCACATAAAATAAAAATAAATCATTTTTAAAGGCTATGAGATTAAAAAGAAAACATCATAGGATCAAGGTATGTGAACTAAATGTATGAATACCAAAATAAAATACATTATCTTATATAATTAATTATATGCTAAGGAAGAAAAGTTTTGAAAGATCAGAACTAAAGTACCATATGTAAAGTCAAACACAGTGGCTTACACCTGTAATTCTAGCACTCAGGAGGCTGAGACAAGAGGATGATTGAGGTTCAACACCAATGGGGGCTACAAAGCAAGATTCGGCTTCATAAAACTAAAGACATACCAATAATCCAAAGCAAAAAGAAGGTCCCTCGTTTCTGCCAAGTCACTTGGACAAGCACTGTGACAGCCCCAGTTCCAGCACTAGAGGTCTATTCTTTTGAATTGACAATCCCTCAAATCTCCAAATGTAAATATCATGCTGTCTTTACTCTTTATTTACACAGGATTATGAAACTGCTATATTACTAATTAGCCATATTTACTAATTTAACAAAGATAAAAAGCATCACCAAAAGTTTTTCACAAAACTACATTTTAAGTCTTTTTTTCACTAAGGTAAACAAAATAATAACTAGATACATGCATTTTGAGATAGGTACAATAATATTATCACAACGGAGGTCATGAAAGGTTGTAAAATACTCAAGTCATTATCATGTTACTGTAGCAAAGTGGATTCTGGTTGTGGTGGCACACAAAATCATTCTTAACCATTTACAGGAGGTACTGTACTGCTTGGGCTTTGAAGTGGTACCTTTAAATTCCACCCATAAACTTCTAGAAAAACTTAGTACGCGTCTACTTACCATAGTAGGTGCTAGCGGTCATTGACATAATCCAGAATGCTAGGGAAATGCAAATGATCAGGCTCAATATTACGATATTGGTAATCATCTTTATATATCTTTTGCATGTACTGTCGTCAAGATCTGTCATGGAAAATAAAGCTACGGGTACCTGGGGGCAGAAAAAAAAAGATAGCATTTCAGACGAACAAAGTCATTTAACTTTCTTGCAACGTTACTCCTTTAGAGGCAAAAGAAAACGCCAACATCTTCCACCAACCGAATGACAGAGTATAATCGTCAATCCAGAACTTCTAGACACTGCGGCTCGCCCAGGCTAGGTTAACGCCTCCCTGGGTGGGAAAAGGCGCTCAGGGAACGGGGGACCAGCGGGGCGGCTGGCCGCTCGCACCCGGAAGCCCGGCGGCCAATGGGCGGCTCGCCCCGCCAAGCTCCGCCCCCGCCCGCGGCGGCTCCGCCTCCACGGTCCTCCGCCTAGGCAACCGAGTCTGGACCCGCAGCAGCTTGGGCGAACGTCTGAGTCGCTGCTGTGCTGCCTAGGGGTCCGGTTCCAGCCGGCCGGGGCAGGCCCGGGCAGAGAACCTGCAGTTCCAGCCTCACCGTGACATGCTCCGTGCGCGCAGGCGCAGCAACCCCGCTCTTTTCACGTGACCCTTAGCGGAAGTCGGGCAAGAGTCCCTCTAGTGTCTTGGGCACTTTAGGGCCGCGTTTATAATGTTCCTCGGTGATAGACAGGACACTTAGATCTTAGGATTTGTGGACGTCCTAGACCGAAAAAATGTCATCAGCGAGTGTGGCGTGGGGTACAAAAACCCCATTGATGGAATAATGGGATGCGAGTGAATTTATGAAGAGCCCATACCAGGTGATACGTTGTCATGTGAAGGACCAAGGAATTTATCTTGTAGGAGCAGAATTACTCAGAGCAGTTTAAAACAACAGCTTGGCCCTTAGCTTGGGCCAGTCAGCTCGTGCCGTGTTATGGAAAGATAAGCATGGTTCCTGCTGGTGAGCTTTCCCATAATTACTGTTCTAACACATTGTGGATGTGTCTGTCCCCATGCGCCGCATCGAGTATGTGTATCCTGTCAATTCATTTACACAGCAGACCATCCTATTCACGGGCAACCCGAGTCTCGTGGCCAGTTGCACCTCTTATAGAGAGGTACTAATTGCTTCAGCCTCTTGTGGTTCTGGGGATTCGAACTCACGCGCAAGTGCTTTACCCACAGTGTCATCTCCCCAGCCCCAGTTTCTAAACAAAGATCTCATTAGATGTGGTTGCCCGTGCTTATAATTCCAGAACATGGGAGGCTGAAGAGGATTGTGCGTTATTTTGTCTGAGTGAATAGTAGCTAGATGGTAATCACATAGTTTTGAGGTGTTTCCAGTTCGTTATTGACAGTGGAAGAGAGGTAACAGGACTGTTTAGGTGTGGCACACAACGGTGACATTACCCAGTCATTCTTTGAAAGCGCACATTTCCGCTACCGGAGGGCATTTTTTTAAATCATGCTATTTTAAATTTCAAAATATACAATATACTGTTTTTCGTTTGGTAGAACACAAATAGTGGCTTCTACCAAAATTCATTACATACCTCTGTTACCTGTTCTGCAAAGGCAAAATACTTGTATTACTCCATCACGCTACCTGACTGCTATGTGTATTGCTAGACTACTGAGTTATAAGTGAGTTATAAATTACTAACAACAGGGACATTCTTTTTTTTGGGGTTTTTTTTTTTTTTGTTGTTGTTGTTGTTGTTTTTGAGACAGGGTTTCTCTGTGGCTTTGGAACCTGTCCTGGAACTAGTTCTGTAGACCAGGCTGGTCTCGAACTCACAGAGATCCGCCTGCCTCTGCCTCCCAAGTGCTGGGATTAAAGGCGTGCGCCACCACCACCCGGCTGGGACCTTCTTTTAATTATTATTTTTTTTGCATTGCTTAGAAAAATTATAAACTGGGCTTGTTTTTTTTTTTTTCCTTCATCAATCTACAGGATGACCTTGTTTGATCACTTGTTGTTCTAAAAGAAAACAGTGACCTCACTATCATTGTTGACTTGTTTAACAACATTAAAGTCTGTGTCCAGTCAGTTCTTTTGCTTCCTTTTTTTGCACTGGGGTGTTAACCCAGGGCTTCATGCTTGCTAGGTAACTGCTCTACAGTTACAATATAAAGGGCTGTATCCCCAGGCTAAAGTCAGTATGGATGCCAGGGATGTTATTTCTCAGTATAGGTCTAGCTAAAATTACACCTGAAATCATAGTGCCAGTGAAATGTGCTTTCAAATGAGTATTTCTCCCCCACCACACCCCAACATCCAATTAAGGGTGTTTCCCACACAACTGAGACAAAGTAGGGAGGATCTCAGTTCCCTCAAGCAAGTTTCCTGCCTGACCAGCTTTTTAAAATAATACTTCCATCTATGACTCAGACTCTGGAGTTCTGACACCCATCAGTGTTCAGGGACTTCACAAATAAGTGCAGAGCCCATGAGTAGACGGTATGCAGAAATCTTGGCACTGTGCAGCAGCTGACTGTGGGCCTGTATCCACCTGTCTCTCTATGCATATAAGATTTCTTCATCAGAAGGCCTTATCTCCCCGTTGTGTCCAAGCACAAACCATGTTAAAGCGCTGTGTACCTGGTGTTCCTGTTATGCCCAGATTGCGGAGTCCCCCCAAAAAAAACACCAAGGAGACCGAGTTCTGTACGTAAAAGTAAGGAGACTTTATTCAAGTTTGAACTCGGACTCCCTGTGTGTCCAATATACTGATGTGACCGGAGAGTCCCAAGTTCAGTTGGGGTGTTTTTATCATAGCAGACATTGGGGTGGGGGATTTCCAGAGTTCAGGACCCCCTATAGGCTGATATTTGTCTAGGGGTGTTCTGGTGAGTGTGTTGAGCTAAGGGACATCAGATGATCCTATCTATAATGGTTGGAACATAAGGGACTTTCCCCTTGGAAGGTACATCCTGGGTGGAGCCCGGGTGGTCCCTGTTGTGCCTGTTATGGCTGGGCCCTCCAGTTACAGGCCTCTGTGTAGACCCTAACTCAAACTCAGTAGAAGAGCTGGCACACAGAAATAACTCTTCAAATAAATAATCCTCCTCCCCATTTTTGGAAAATTACCTGTATTTTGTCTTTTTGTGGTTTGTGTTAATCCAAGTATACTTCTCTCCGAACCTGCCCTTTTCCTGATAGGTAATAAAACAGACTATCCTTTCTTGAGACTGAATTTGGGGAAATTGTCTTAGTCACGCTTCTATTGCTATGGAGAGACACCATTACCACAGCAACCCTTATTTACCTATCTATCTATCTATCTATCTATCTATCTATCTATCTATCTATCTATCTATCCATCCATTTTTAAAGCATTTAACTGGAGGCTTGCTTACAGTTTCAGAGGGCTAGTCCATTATCACCATTACCACAACAACCCTTATTTATCATCTATCCATCCATCCATCCATCCATTCATCCATCCATCTATTTTTAAAGCATTTAACTGGAGGCTTGCTTACAGTTTCAGAGGGCTAGTCCATTATCACCGTGGTGGGGAGCATGATGGCACAAATGGGAGACATGGAGAGGTAGCTGAAAGCTACACCTTGATCTGTAGGCTGGCAGACAGACAGGCAGAAACACTGAGCTGGGCTGGCTTTTGAAACTTCAAAGTGCACCCCCAGTGACACACCTCTTCCAACAAGGACACATCTCCTTCAATGAAGCTACCTACCTCCTAGACTTTCCAAACAGTTTATCAACTGGGCATTGAGTATGAAAATATATGAACCTATGGGGGCCATTTTCATTCAAATAACACTAATTTAGGAAAAAAAGATCTGTAGCAGGTATTGTGTAGCTGGAATTGCAGCAACATGAAGGCTAAGGAAGAAAATTGGGAGTTCAGTTTAGAACTGCTTCTGTTTGGATTGCATGTTGAGACTATTTCTCAAAACATACTGAAAGTATTTTTAATATGTTTAGAATTTATTTTTTATTTTAGGTATAGGAGTATGCATGTATGAATGTGCACCATGTGCATATGGAGGTCAGAAGAGAGTGTTGGGTTCCCTGTAACTGGATTTATGCACTATTGTGATACAGCATGTGGCTTCTGGGAACTGCACTTGGGTCTTCTACAAGAGCAGCAAGTATTTTTAACTGCTAAACCATCACTCCAGCCCTTCTCTTATGTATTAATTCTAAGTGTTTTAAGATTTTAAGATTTATGGATAATGGTGGTGCATGCCTTTAATTCCAGCACTCGGGAGGCAGAGGCAGGTAGGATCTCTGTGACTTCTATACCAACCTGGTCTGCAGAGCAAGATTCAGGACAGGCTCAAAGGTTACACAGATAAATCCTGTCTTAAAAAATAAAACAACAACAGAAAATAAAAAAAAACTCAGGTAAATTTTAAGATTTTTATTTGTGTGTATGTATGTTTGTCTCTGTGTATGTGTGAGTGTATATGCATATGTGTTTGGGCACCCTCAGAGGCCAGAAGAGGGCATTGGATTCCCTGCATCTTTAGTTGAGAGCTGTGCCATGTGAATGCTTGGACTTGGACACTGGTTCTCTGCAAAGGCATCCAGTGTCCCTTTTTATTTTTAAAGATAGGGTCTACTATATGACTTTGGCTGGCCTGGAACTATGTAGTCCAAGCTTGCTGTGAATTCATGTTCACCTGTCTCTATCTCTCAAGTGTTGGAATTAAAGGTTTGAACCAAGTCTAGCCATCATCTAACCTCTGAGCCTTCTCTCTAACCCTAATTAAAAGTTTTTACAGACTTTACCAATCTAAAAATGTCAACAAGAAACAGAGGCAGAGACCTGCATCAGAGCACTGGATTGAGCTTCCAAAATCTAGTTGAAGAGTGGTAGGATTGAGAATGTGAACAAAGAGGTCAAGACCATGATGGGTACACCTACTGAATCAGTCTACCTGAGCTAATGGGAGCTCACCAATTCCAGTCAGACCTGGAAGGAACAAGCATAGGACCAAACTAGTCCCTCTGAATGTGGCTGACAGTTGCATGACTGAGGGGCCACTGGCAGTTGAGAAATCTCCCTTGGCCTGTTGATAGGGCAGAACTTAGATTGGTGGGGAAAACTAAACTGAATGCTGGGAGAAAGGAGGTGGAGTTAGGGAGAAGCCATGTAGCCCCGCCAGAAATAGAGGCTGGAACTTTATCCAGTAAGCTACTGCCACATGGCAATACACAGATTAATGGAGATGGGTTAAATTAATATGTAAGAGCTAGCCAATAAGAAGCTAGAGCTAATGGGCCAAGCAGTGGTTTAAATAATATAGTTTCCCTGTGATTATCTTGGGGCTGAGCAGCCAGGAACCAACAAGCGGCCTCCTACAACAGGCAATGGTACCAGGATTTATCCCTACTTCATGTACTGGCTTTTTGGGAACCTAGTCTCTGTGAATGATATCTTGCCCAGTCTATATATAGTAGGGAGGGCCTTGGACCTTCCTCAAAGCAATGTGCCTTACCCTCTCTGAGGATTTGTTGCGGGAGGTCCTTCCGCCCCTCCAACCAATAGCTGCTGTGATACCAGCCCATTGGGGCATGGTCTCTCTCCCTTTAAAAAAGTGGCTATTTCCTCTGCTCGCTCTCTTCACTTCCTGCTCCGCCGGAGACTAGACTCCCTTCCTGGTTGTGCAGATGGCTGTTGTCTGAGACGGTGATCTGTAAGTTTTCCCCTTTAAATAAATAACACCCTATTAATCATAACTCCAAACTGGTGTCGCCTTGTTCGTGACTTACGCCTTCAAGGATTGGATGGGGTGGGAGGGTATGTGGAAGGAATGGGAGGAGGAGAGAGAGGGGGAACTTGGATTGGTATGTATAATGAAAAAAGATTGTTTTCTTTTCTAAAAGAATAAAAATACAATAACAAAAAAGTTAAAAAAAAGTCAACAAAATTTTTGCCTGTTTACTTTAAAAGCTATTTTCCTCGACGGAAGAATGGATAAGGAAAATGTGGTACATTTACACAATGGAGTACAACACAGGAGAAAAAAATAATGACAGCTTGAATTTTGCAGGAAAATGGATAAAGATAGAAAATATTATTTTGAGTGAGGTAACCCAGATACAGAAAGACAATTATCATATGTACTCACCCACAGGTGGTTTTTAAACATAAAGTAAAGAAAGCCAGCCTACAAACCACAATCCCAGAGAACTAGACAACAATGCGGACACAAGAGAGACTTACATAGATCTAATCTACATGGGAAGTAGAAAAAGACAAGATCTCCTGAGTAAATTGGGAACATGAGGACCTTGGGGGAAGGCTAAAGGGGGAGGAGAGAGGCAGGGAGGGGAGCAAAATAAAAGCTATTTTCAAGAAGCAGAATGTCTTTAATGTTTTTTGTGCATGTGAGTTTGAATATATGTAAATGTGTGATGTGAAGGAACTCTCAGAAGTCAGAAAAGGATGCTACATGTCTTGGAACTGGGTTAATAGGCACCCAATTGTGAGCTACTATACGGGTACTGGGAGCTAAGCTCAGGTCTTCTGCAAGAGCAGTAAGGGCTCTCAACTACTGAGGAAACTCTGCAGCCTCCCAAGCAACAGAATCTCTAGTTAAGCTTCCTCCTTAAGCCTGCCCACACACCTTCAATTAAATTTAAAGGTGAGAAATTTGGAATCCACATGTCAGTAGCAAAGGGCATTATTAAATGCTCTGTGAAGTTAAGAACTTGAATGGTTGTTCAAATCGTCCTGACGGTTACATTTTTCCATGGGAAGTATGACATTTGGGCTTGACAACCATAGAACATACTGGAAGTTCATTGTTGCCTTAAGCTTCACAATATAAAGGACTATGTAAGTTTTCTTTGATGTAAAGAAGCTGGTATTTTTGTAGGACAAACGTAACAAAAAAATCATCCTAACGGTGAAAGGCACTGATTGAGGGAAATAACAATGGATATAAAGTACTTGTTTTCCTATTATCATCACTAGTCATCACTATCATCATCATCATCATCATCATCATCATCATCATCATCATCATCATCATCATCGAGACAGGGTCTCACTATGTAGACTTGGTTGTTCTTTAATGTTCCATGTGACCTGACTGGGAGACCCACCAGCCACTGCCTCCCAAAGGCTGCGATTAAAGGCCATGTACTACCATTCCATCTAAGTACAGTTCTTGGAATATCAGCCATGAGAGTGATCTAGATTTTCTGAAAACTGCTAATATTTGTGTCTCTAACACATATAGGACCTTTAAGAACCAAAAGTCAACAGCAAAATTAACCCCACCACTATGCCTTAAAGGAACATGGATTAAAGGCAATACAGAAACAATGGAAGAGTAAGTTACACATGTATGCATGCATACATACATATATAAAGCAGGACTTCAAGAGAAAAGCGCTATCACTTTGTCATGTTTAGGAGAGGGAAGAGGGACAGGGAGAGAGGAGGAGGAAGGAGGAGAAGAGAGGAAGGGACAGGTACACTGAGCTCCAATTTGGAAGGTGGTGGCAAGGAGACCTGGTGTGGCAGTCCCTCAGTGGGAGAGCCTTGGTTTTACAAGTAGGAGGCCTCTGTTCAGGCCGCAGTACTGCCAAAACAAACAGTCAAAAACCCAAAGCCAAGTGAGTACTATCTGAGAAAGGACCTCTGTAAAAGTTTGGGAAGCGGCTAAAGCAGGAAGTCTAACAGGACAAAGAGGAGTTAATAAAGGCGATTTAGAATGTTTGCTGCATAATCTAGTAAACTGGAAGCTTATCTCAGATGATATCATTTAGTGACATGAAATTTTATTATTTTTGCCGGGCAATGGTGGCACACGCCTTTAATCCCAGCACTCGGGAGGCAGAGGCAGGCGGATCTCTGTGAGTTCGAACCAGCCTGGTCTACAGAGCTAGTTCCAGGACAGGCTCCAAAGCCACAGAGAAACCCTGTCTTGAAAAAAAAAAATTCATTATTTTTAACTTTGGGAGAACAAATTTTAAGAAGATAGGCAGCATGAACACAAACTTGTTGAATTCCATTTCATTCCTAAGAGTGGAGAGCAGTGAGGGTGAGCAACGTGGATAGAAATATTTTCCTGCTATAGATGTGAGACAAGGGACTGCATCTCTTTTGTTCATCCTACGTGCTAAGTATCTCTTAGCAAACGTTAAGATACTGTTTCTGTAATTAAAGCATTAGAGAATACTATTAAAACAATGTTTTGATTATTGTATCTATCACTATCACTAAGTCTCTGTGCACGCCTCAAGTTATTGTCAGAGAACTATCAAGAAAATGTCTTTGTTTATGTTTCAGTGCTAGTGATCAAACTCAGAGCCTTGTACATAGCAGGTACTGCTCAGTCGTATCCAAACCCCAGGGATCTTTACAGTCCTTCATGTATCTAGCTTAGAATGCATAAGTATTTCAAATGGTGTAATAATGTATATTTAGCAACAATGTGAAACGAGTTTGCCATTGAAGTATCAGTTATTTTTACCTGTTTGACAATTTGCTTCAACTTACAGAGAAGGAAGACTGTGGAATTTTTATGGTTTCAGACTAGAGTAAGACTATTTCCAGAAATATTTACCTTCTAGAAATAATAGGGATGACAGTAATTCCTTGGGAAAAAAATTTTAATATTAACAAATTCCAAATACATTTTATGAGTACAATGTTATTGTTTAATATACACTACAAAATCCTTAGCTTTATAAAGTATACAACTGTCTAAATATCAAAAGAATCCCACTCCTGATATGAAGACTAATTTCTCTATTATATCAAAATTAAAATGTACCCGTAATCTAACACTGAGAAATAACAACGTAATAAAGTCTATCTAGACACCATCAACAAGGATCTCATAAACACCTTGAATACATTTAAAGTTTATCTTTTGCTTTTCAGAAATACGTGATGTTTCCTATTTTAATAGCATACATCAAAGGATCAAAACATGAGGGCAGAATGAACTTGGAGGCCGAAGATGTGTTCATTCTAGAACTGTGTAGCCCACAGGCATTTTCCTTTCCTGTGCAAGTGAGAAACAAAGATACCTTCTTGTGTGAATACAGCTTGTTAGGAAAAAGAGGAAGAATGGGTAACTTTTTTAAAAGATTTTTTTTTTTTTACCAGAAACCTGTCAATAGGGTTATTTCCCCCCCCCCCCAAAATATCAAGTTTCAAATACTCCGGTACTTAGCTTTGCCCTACTTACAGCTGTGTTTTTCTTTCAGCAAAATGACCATTACAATGTTGTTCAGTTTTTAAAAGGGGCATAATGTCTTATAACCCAAGTAACACTGAGCTCAGACCAAACTCTCTAGTGTTCTGCCCTCCTTTGACAAGTCAGTCTAAGAAGAAACCTGTTTTATTTTAAAGGAAAAGCACTTGGTTATAAAAAGGTCTAAAGTTCCTATGCTTTCTATTGAGTTTCATCTCAACAGTTCCTACCAAAGCATTTCACATCTATTTCTTTTATAGAATTTATCTTATATTCTAAATACTGTTTTCTTTTAGGAAGTTTGCAGCATCTTAAGGGCAGACAATATCGTATTTGCCCTCTTTTCTGGTGCTGGGGTTTCAGCCCTGGGCTGCAGGCATGCTGAAGGTAACCCACACCTCCCAGCCTCCCAGCCCGGTGTTCACCTTCCTAACAGGTTCCTAACCTTCAGCTGTGTTTTCTCCCCTCTTGTAGAGGTTGGTAGTCTGTTAGACACACTGGATCTGTGAGATAAAACTGAGAAAAAGCTGTTGCAATCTTGATTAGTTTATTTTTGAAACAAGGTCTCAGATAGCATAGGCTGCCCGGAGTTTCTGTTTCCCCTGCCCATGCCTCCGAAGCAGGGACATTTGTTCCCATGCCTCCTTGTGCCTCATTCCATTAGTTTTATGGTATAATGTCAACTAAGGATTTTAAGGTTCCTTGTATGTTTTTAAAAGCCTGACCTGGAACTTGCATTTCTCCTGCCTCCACTTCCTTCTCTCTCGCGGCTAAGATTACAGATGTGTGTTACCATGTTCAGACATAAAGCTATTTTAAAGACAGACAGATGTAATATTAATAAATACATGTAGGAAGCATTTGAAGCACGTTTTTGGGAAAATAACATGGAGAAGATAGACAGAAAATTACAATTGCTGAGGACTGTTTATTCAACGGTGTCAAATAATAGTGAATGCAAAAGACTGGGGATTTGGTTCAGTGGTAGCGTATGTATGCATGCACAAAGCCCTAGGTTTAATTCCCAGGTTACAAAACCCCCAAAGAAACTAAAATGTAACATATATAAGAATGAAGACTAAGTAACTTTGTTAAAAGCTAGTTGATCTTATAATATTGTGCACTTATGATTTAAAAACACACGATGACAGAGCCAAGGAACTACACCTGCTACTTCAGATAACAAGGTTTATCACATAGGCAAAAGGATTGTAAAGCATATTTGTTATAAGTATCATAAAAAATCTTAAAGAGACATTTCCTACCACTGTGTTTGCAGGGAGGACATTATTTACTAAGGAGTGCTTGACAACTGGGGGAGAAAAAGAGAGATGACCCAAAAGTTGGCAAAAAAAATCAAACTTCCATTTCTTTGTAGGAAAGATTTATAGTTCTTTAAGATCGGGCGTGTTACTGTCATATGGTAATCTCACCAAGTTGAAGCAGAACTAAGTTAACTCACTTCTCCGAGCCCACTTTTACACTACTGAGCAAAGCTTTTCGAAGGACGGGCTCTTGTTGAGCAGTTAGTGACATAAGGCAGGCCTTCCAAGGTGCGAGTGGCAGCCAGAGGAACAAACGCGATACATCTACTTTATAAATAATCAGCATTTGCATAGCTTCATCACAGAGACACACATTGTTTTAGAGAACTGCATTTTATTTCCATTGTGAATTAAGGCTGATTTTCTAAAAAAAAAAAAAAAAAAAAGAAAGAAAGAAAGAAAGAAAGAAAGAAAGAAAGAAAGAAAGCCAGGTGGTGGCACACAATTTTAATCCCAGCATTCGGGAGGCGGAGGCAGGCAGATCTCTGTGAGTCTGAGGCCAACCTGGTCCACAGAACAAGTTCCAGGACAGGTCTCAAAGCTACAGAAAAACTCTGTCTTGGGAAAAAAAAGAAAGAAAGAAAAAAGAAAAAAAAAAGTTGATGGGAAGGATAAGTTAATTTTGTTATTTTAAGTTAACACAACACAGTTAAAGTACTTTCTTGTGACTAAATTATCCTGTGATACATTAAGTGGGGGGACAAAAGCTATTTTTGACATAGAAAAGGCAATTAGTAACTAGTTTAAAAAAAGAAGTAACAGCCGGGCAGTGGTGGCGCACGCCTTTAATCCCAGCACTAGGGAGAGGCAGGCGGATCTCTGTGAGTTCGAACCAGCCTGGTCTACAGAGCTAGTTCCAGGACAGGCTCCAAAGCCACAGAGAAAACCAAAAAGAAAAAAAAAAAAAAAAAAAAAAAAAAAAAAAAAAAAAGAAGTAACAGCTTAAGAATTTTGTTACAAGGAGCAAATGGGTACAGGTCTAACTTGTTTATTAATTTATCAGCTATGAAGATGGAAATTCAGTACTTTTATTATAAAAAGGATCATTTGCACTTATCTATTAGTTTGGTAAAGTAAAAGCTAGATCTTGAATTCTGCACTGTTTTCTTAGAAGCTGAGTATAACTCACCAGTTTTTCTCAGTCTGAGGTACTTGAGGCCTCACCTAGCTTGGAGTCTCAAAGGCATTTCACATTCAAAATATTATTTTCAAATTATTTTACAACCTACTTTTAAGTTCAATGGTTCCTACAAGGAAACCATGATAAGCTTATTTTGACTAGTTTAAAAAAAAATACAAAAGTTAAAGAAGAAAAAAAAAATTGCCCTGTACCCCAGAGGTCTTATTCTAAAAATGTTCGACCACAATCCCAATAATTTAATTAATACAAAATCCAGTGGTTTTAAGTTCACATTTAATGATTAGCTCCCACCTCGCATATTCTTTAGAATGTAGTATCCCAACTTTGGTGTAGAATGTTTTTCCTCATAGGAACGTCTCACTTGTCATTCCTGTTTGACAGCAGTTTAGAAAACACAAGCAGAAACACTCTACAGTGTTTCCTAGACAATGTCTAAGCACATAGTCCTCGTGTAAGGCACTTCTACGTGTTCTCAAAGCTGTCGTTACATTTTCCCATTTGTCTTAGACTCAAGTCTCTGCAAGTTAGACAATGATTGTTACTTCAAGTAAAACCTTAAGAACGTGATTTTAGTACAACTGCTCTGTCTCTTCGATGGTGGGAAGAAGGGCATCAGGTTCTGTGGAAGGAAGACCTGAGTGCAGATCTTGTCTAGCTTACACTTAGAGAACTGGTAATGGTTTACCTTGTTGATCTTGTTGGAGAAGTTTGAAGTCTTCCAAAGGAAGATCGTGTAAGGCCGTGGGTAAAATGTGTTCGGAGAGGCCCTTGGGTAGCATGTTATTGGCTTCTAAACTCTTCACCAAGCACGTGGCTTTGATCCATCTTTGAGTTGCTCTGCGTTCTCTTTGTAGGCAAGTTTTCATTTTCCTTCTTAAGCTTGCTATTTCTTTCTCTAGTTTAATTATCCTTTTTTTCGCCTCCATGGGGTTCCTAAAGGCATAACTGTGTTCGAGTAGTACTTGCTGACTGTTCGACTTTAAATTCCACGGTCCAGTTGGAGGAAAACTGTCGTTTTTCTTCAAAAGACTCCTTGACTTGAGTTTCTGAGCCGAACAGAGAGTTAATATAAATTACGGATATCACAAATAAGTAAACAGTGTCCAGTTTTGAGCACACATTATTGAGAACTGCTAGGTATAATGGGCAACAACAGCACACCATCTCATGTGACCATGGCTAGAGCGTCTCAGTAGGCTGAATGAACTTGAGCTACCCTGTACTTTTCTTTATTTGAGACACGGTCTCTCTACCTAGACCTCTCTGGTGGTCACGAACTTGGAACTTGTCACTGAGACCAGAGTGGCCTTGAATTTAAAGAGATCCACCTGCTGGGATTAAAGGCGTGTCTGTGCCGCCAGGCCTCACTAGTTACTTTCTTCCTTATCTATAGAGACAATCAAACATTGATTTAGAAATGGATCTTTCAAGGTTTCTTCCACACTATTCGATATTATTCTTTGTGGGTTTTAAAAATCTTTTTCAACTCTTTTTACTAAGACCAAACTAGAATTTGTTTAGACATTTCACTTATCTATGGTATTGACCTGATTTCCTTTTTGCTAAGTGTTAGTCTCTCAATTTGATGAATAATTCAGACCTGGAATCTACATAAACAAAACTCACATGTCTATAGAGGTATGTTCTCAGGTACCAAGTTCCCAAACAGATTTACTTATTAATTCTTCGCACTAAATCTGGATAGGAATTGCTTTGTCTGAACAAAAGCTAAGGATTCTTTTGTTCACTATACTCCAGAAATATTAAACCACATTTTGTTTTCCTATGGTATCACATCTTCTTATAATCATGTCTTTCCTTTATTAAACAAACATTCTTTCAAGATATGATGGTACACACTGTGATCCCTGCATTCAGGAGGCTGAGGCAGGAATACCATAAATTTGAGGCTAGCCTAGAGTTATGCAGTGAAACTGTCTCAAAAAAGCCAAAGCATTAAAAAAAAACAAACAAACCATTTTTGGCTTTTGGAGGCAGAGGCAGGAAGACATCTAGTTCAAGAGAAGCTTGTAGGGCTGGAGGATAGCTCAGTAGTTGAGAGCACTGGTTGCTCTTCCAAAGAACCCAGATTCAATTTTCATCACCTATATGGTGGCTAAAAACTGTTTGTGACTTCATTTTTCCAGTAGATCCAATGTCCTCTTCTGCTCTCCACAGGCACCAGCATGTTTATGGTGCAGACATACACTCAAGCAAAAACACCAATACATATAAAATAAGATAAATCTTTTTTTTTTTAAAACAGAATAGCTTGGGCTAGAGTTTGAAGATAGCTTGGGCTACCTTAAGAACAAGATAGTCTCTCTAAACAAAAACAACAACAAACAAACAAAAAACCCAACCACATCGCTTTTCAATAATTATGTCCTGGCGAAACAATGCTGAAAAAAATTATAGTTCCTACGATCATAAAAACTACAGCTGGCCTCTCTTCAAGAGAAATGGCAGTCTCCCTTTGCTCTTCATTTTCTCAACATGTAACAGATTTTGTCATAATGAAAAGTTTAATAGTTATTGGATGGGGCTGGAGAGAAGGCTCAGTGGTTAAGAGCAGTGGTGGTTCTTCCAGAGGACCTAGGTTCAATTCTCAGCACCCACATGGCAGCTTACAACTGCTTATAACTCTACCTCCAGGGAATCTGACACCCTCACACAGACATATATGCAGACAAAATACCAATGCACATAAAGTTAAAAATTAAAAAAAAATAGTTATTGGATAAATAAATGATCAAATGTCAGAAATAAAGTTCCATCTTCCCTTTTCTTGAGATAATGGCTCACGAAGCCCTGGTTGGTGCTGCCCTTTCTATGGAGCAGTAGAACTGCTCCTCCTGCCTCTACCTCCTGAGTACCTGAATAACAAATGTGCATTCCCTGTGCATTTCAATTTCAATATTTGAGTGCATACTCGGGGTCAGGTATGCTTTAAGGTGCTCAAATTTGAAAGATTTAGACATGAGAAAGCCCTTGTTGTTCTATAGCTTTTCCAACATCTTAAGCGGCAGCGGCAGCAATTCACAACCTTTCCACCCATTAAAACATTAACTCATGTCCACTTCCAAATTCAAATGCCAGTTAACCAACAGCCTTTTCTTACTCAGTATGAAGATGCCCTTTTCCAAAACTATTTTTCTAGCTTTTCTTTAGGTGGCTTTTTCAGTTTTCTTCTCTAATCAGCTCTGACCTAGTCAGATCAACGTTCCCTTCTTTCTCCTCCTGTCTTCTCTCTGGTGCGGTCCTCACTCTCTGGACACACTCCACTACAGAGCTGTATTTGCAGCCGCAAACCAAGTGGTTTTGTTTGTTTTGTTTTTGAGACAGAGTCTTAGTCTGTAGCTCAATAAACAGACCTCAATTAGTAGACGGGGCTGGCCTCGAACTCATAGAGCTCCAACTGTTTCTGCCTTTGAGTGCTGGGATTAAGGGTATGCACCACCAGCCTGGCTTAAACTCATTTTAATTCATTCACCTGGCATTTGATTTTCTCTTTTCTTTCAAATAAACCAACATTTGATAACTTCTTTCTCATCTCTCAATTTATTATCTAATTAAATTGCCCTATGCATGGCCAAAAACCTCCTCTAGTGTCCCAAACTCCCAAGGTTTCATCCCTAAACTGAATAACTCCATTGTTTCTTATAAAGCCTCAACTGAAACCACCATCTCTTGGTGTAAGTGAATATGTGTTCTTAAAGTACTTGCTAGCACATCACTTGTTATCTTAGAATCAGAATAGAGTGATTCTGGAGCTGTCATTACTAATCTTTTTGTTTATGCCAATGATACACTTACTGATAATTGTGAATAATTTTAGTTATGTAAGGCTGCATTTCTGGCCAAGTACCCTATATGCAAAATGCTTGGGACCACAAGTGTTTCATCCTTTGAGGATTGCATAGACTTTTACCTGATGAGCATCCTTAATTGTGGACATACAGAGTCCAATATCTGGTATTCGTTTGGACTTCACAGGGGAAACGAAACTGGAGTCAGGAGACCTAAATTCTAATTCTAGCCTGTACCTTTATAATACAAGCAGACGCTGTACAGCTTTTGGGGGTGTATCATTACACACTCATTTAGCACAATGTGAATTGCTCACTTTCACAAACAAGAAGTAATAGGCTCTAAGACATGTTTTAAGAAAGGAGAGCGACATCACCTACCATAGACTTTATATGGGTACAGAAATCAAAAATGGTTGGAACAGCATCCATTTTAAGTCGTCGAGTTTGTCCTGTTAGATCAAAACAGGAGGCTTCAAAGTGCTTTGAACAAAGAAAAGTGTGTTTTCCTGGCACAAAATTTTTGCGCCTAACCAGGCGAACCCATTCTTTTCTTCTTTTAGGATCCAAAGGAAACCTTAAAACAAGCAAACAAAAAGCAACTCAAATTCCAACTGTCCTATTTTTGTTGTACTCAATAGTTATTTAAAAAGCCCTTCATTTATGTAAAAAAAATCTCCAGATACCAAGTTATAATTTTTATTTATAAAAATTTAGTGAAAAATTAATTTTCTTATGTTTAATTTCCAAGACTTTAAAAAGAGACATTCCATTCAACCTAGGTTTTAGGAAGGACAATAACTAAAGTTTAAAGAACACTCTTCTGTAGAATCATCACAGGCAGGAGTAACTTCACAATGCTGTTCTCTGATGCTGCAGCGCATACATCAGGTATGTTAAAGACAACATTTTTACAAGGAAAGTCTGGGCAAATACACTCCTTTCTGTCTTTCCTACCTTACATCACAGTTTTATACTTTCTCCATTCAAATTTCCAATAGTACAAATTACATATTTTCAGAGAAAACTTTATTGTGTGCATGCACACATGTGCAGGCAAACACGGAGATCAGAAAACCACTTTGGGGAACCGATTTGGTTCTTTCCTTCCACCATGGGTTCCGGCATGGAACTCAGGTTCTCAGGCTTGTGTGACAATAACAGTGTTTGCCTGCTGAGCCATCTCGCTGGCCCCGACGTTTCTCGAGGAAAGCGATTATTATTATTAATCTGCTTATCTTTGACCATGCCTTATAAACAATAACAACTCAACACAACTTGATATAATACAGAATATACAAACAATTCGCTGCATTCTATGTAGTTAAGCTGCATTTAAAAAATTCTGGAGCTATGGGGCTTAGCAGGAAACATAATTATAAAAAGATTATGATCCATGAGCTATCCCTTTCCTTTCATATTCATTTCAAATAAAAAGATACATCCATCCAACACATACTGCTTTTAAGGAAGACACAAATACCAAGGACTATTTTTTAAAAATTCTAACAATTCTAGCTTTGTGAAGTGACTTGGAAATGTAAGAATAAACATTCACATATAGTTAAATTCCAATTCCAATTCTTATTTTTCTTTTCCATTTAGGGCCAGTGAGATGACTCATTAGGGAAGAACCTCAGAACCTGAGTTTGATTTCCTGGACCCACATGGAGGAAGGAGAAAAAACCCAACTCCCGCAAGTTGTCCTGTCCTCACAGGCTGTGGCATGTGCACACACAGTCTTTCTCTCTCAAAGATGCACAATAATTATGAGTGTGAATAAAGGTCCCTTTGGTACCAAATGTGTATGATATATGTGTGTGAGCATGTGTCCCAGTTTGCAAATGGAGGCCGGAGGCCAAGCTGGTGGAGTTGGTTTTTTCCTTCAACCTCTGCATGGGTTCTGGGGGTCAAATTCAGACTGATTTTCACGGCAAGTGTCTTTGTGCGATGAGCCATTCCGCCAGCTTCTAAGTCTTCTTTAGATTACTTCTTTGATTACTATATCCTCTATAAGTACTCATTTGTATAAAAAAGAACCATAAAGTCCATGTGAGATCATGTGGGTCAGAACTAGATTTCCACACCTTGCCAGTGATGAGGAGCATAGCAATGAAGGCCCAAGTTTACTCTAAATATCCTTTCTCACAACAGACATGCCCTGAGGACTTGCTGTCACTCCACAGTACATAGTATTTCATTAGAGGATATTTTCTGATAAATCGACCAACCTTGCTTAGTACTCAGTCTCCGCTGCCCTCTGAGTTCTGAGACAGGGTTTACCAATCCAACTCAGGCTGGACTGCAGCACACTGTGCAGTCCAGGGACAAGCTAGACTCTGGACTATATCTGCTCAGACTTTCACGTGCTGGATTACATGAGCGAGTGGCTGCATTTGGCTTAGCACGTACCTCCTAATCTGTTCTTGGCCAAAGAACTCTTATTTCACCTAGTGGTGTGTCAAACGTAGTTAGGTGTACTTAATTTTACCAGGGAATCACTGAAATGAGCAGTATCATTTGCAGCCCATTGGCTTCCCCCTTCAGTGTTGGAATGTGGGCCTCTACCACCACAGCGGGCTTTAACACATTATCTTTAATTATGTTGTAATTACGTGTTATGTTTTGTTTTTGAGACTCTAACGTCACTCAGGCCGACAACAGACAACAGGCTTACTATTGCAGCAGAGGATAACCTTGACCTTTTGTGATGGCCTGGGCAACTCTGCCTGGTCCTTGAATATGTTGCTTGGATTTTTCACAGTACATTTTAGGGGTAGATGTGGCTCACAGGCTAAATTTAAATTAAAAACATCTTATATTGAAAGACTTACATGGTGTCAACGGATGGAAACAGTCTTGTCCACACAACACACCCTGAGGTTTTATACACTTATGTGTTTGAGCAATGTTTTTTTTTGCTTGCATTTTAAATAAATGGCTGAATACCTCTTACATTTTTAAGCACCGTAGACGTGGTGGTAATAAAAAAAAAAGTCTCCCTCTGTATACAGTAACTGAGAAGGTAAAGAATCAAGTAATCCTAGCATACTAGCAGAGTGGCTGAGAATATTATTGGATAGCCCAGCTAGTTCCTTTGCACAATATCTGGATATAACAAACAAATTTACTTATTTACCATTGAGGTACATTTCCAGCCCCAGGTATTTTATTTCTATTATGTGTTCTATTTATTTCTATTAAATGCTTCTAAGGGGCTAAGAAGATAGCTCTGGCGGATCCCTGTGTCAGTGACCAAGTGCGGAAAGTTTCCTCTCAGAAAGAAGGAACAAGACAGTGCCTGAAGAACAACCGTGGAGGTTGTCCTGGCCTCCACATGCACGTCTGCAAATTCACATGCACACATATGTCTTTTAAAGATTAGACCGTGGAAATACCTAGCTTAGTGGCATGGTGGGTCTTTTGTAAAGAAGTAAGTATGGATC
This sequence comes from Alexandromys fortis, assembly GCF_014885135.2. NCBI lineage: Eukaryota > Metazoa > Chordata > Mammalia > Rodentia > Cricetidae > Alexandromys > Alexandromys fortis. The sequence goes on from NW_026067906.1 coordinate 14,928,189, forward strand.
TGCATGGAATAGGATATGCTGATTTATCCAGAAGGCCCTAAGAAAGGACCTTATGTGGGAGGAGTGATGTCATAAGGCTATCTCAGGAGCAGGACAGGAAATAAACATGGAGGGCCTTCTATGTCAAAAATATTAAAATACATTCAAAGTGCCATTGACAAGCCAAAGGGCTGAACTGCAAGATGACCAAATGAGCTGATAAGTTCAACCACTGTAAATGGCTAACTGAAACATTTTACTAATAACTGTTTTTTTTTTTACAGGTTCATTTCTAATCATGTGTTTGTGAGGATATATACACACAAACCCAGGGACCCAAGGAGGCCCGAAGTTAGATCTCTTAGAGCCAGAGTTACAGACTGAACTGTCTGATGAGGGTCCTGGGAACTGAACCTGGGTTCTCCAGAAGAGCAGTACTTATTCTCAGCTGCTGAGCCATCTTCCCAGCCCAATTTCTACCTTTTAAAGTTATTTATGACTACTGCATCTACATGGCAATAGATTAATGTGATATTGTACATCTCTTCTTAGCTCCACACTCAGTCATGTCATGTGGCTTGAAACCATGCTTGGTGAGAGGAAATGCATCTCAGAATCTGGGCAAATACTGCAAACTGGGGCTTTCCCCTGGAAAGAAAAATGTTAACATGGAGCTTTAGAGCATTGATTATACAAGGATGGTTAAATTACATGAGTGAAAGCCAGTTAACCAGTTAAGATACTGGTCAAATAGCCAGTCAAAAGGGAACAGTGGTCCATCGTGTTGGATTGCTTCCACCTTGTCGAGGGGATGGCATTTCACTTACTGAAAAGGAGAAAATGGAATCAGTATATTTGCTGGATGGCAGTTCACTACCGAAAATATACACGCCTGGCAGAGGACCAGGAAAGAGCACACATTCTGTCCACAAACACTCTTGTACTCCCTGGCATTCTGTCCACAAACACTCTTGTACTCCCTGGCGATGAGGAGGCCCACTGTTGGGAAATCCTTTAAAACAGCTCACGGCTGGGACACACGAGCACAGGTGAGTCATTTCGCTAAGATTTTGAGAAGGGTTAATAGAAGACAGTAAAACAAAGAAACCCAAAGGACAAAATTCATAAAACTAGTGACAATGTGGAGATTATTTCACTGAGTAAAAAACACTACATCTTTAGAAATGAGACACACAGGTCATGTTCACAGAGGCAATTTTAGGAGGTTATGAATGATGTAGATGTTATAGAGATGTTAGACTGGAATAGGTTTAGAAGGATAAAAAACTGAAAATAAGTTTAGGCAACATAATTTCAAAAATGATTTTTATTTTGTATGTGTACATACTTGAACATATCTATGTGTGCAAGAGCCCAAGGAAGTCCCAAGAGGAGTTGGATCCCCGGGGTCTGGTTTGTGAGCTCCCAAGCATATGTGTGCCGGGATCCAAATCCAGGGCCTCAGTAAGAACACGGAGTACTATTAAGCCACGAGCCATCTCTCTAGCCCCTAGGCAACAGTTTGTGCAGGTGGATAAAGAAGTCTAGGCTGGCCAGGCATGGTGGTAGATGTCTTTAATGGAAACACTTGGGAGGCAGGGGCAGAGAGGTCTCTCTGAGTTTAAGGCCAACCTGGTCTATATATCAAGTATGAGGTAGCCAGGGCTAGCTACATAGTGAGACCCCGACACATACACACACACAGTATCTATGTCCTACAAGAAAAGTTAAATATTATTTGCATTTATAAAAACAGGAATATATTTTTACTATAATGCTTTTAAAACCCATATTTCTTGTTGGTTTGGTTTTGCTTGTTGTTTTTGGAGACAGGATCTTATTTTGTAGCTAGGCTTCAAATTCATTCTGTAACTCAGGCTGGCTTTGAATTCATGGTGATCCTTCTACCATGTAAATGGAATATGGGAATATGTCTGCCTAGCAATTATAAAGACCTAGATTTCTAAGGCTACCATAAAAGTGCTCATTTCACATTAGATGAATAGTATTGCACAGTGCGCATCCTCCTACTCCCTTGAGACAAGAGTTTTATTCTGTAGTCCAGACAGGCCTTAGAACTGGGGTGGATCCTCCTGGCTCAGCCTCTATTCTAAGGTTGTCGCTGTGAACCACCACACCCAGCTCTCCACTGTCCATCTCTCAAGCCCTGCTTGTGGTGGCTAGACTCTTCCACATCAGATTACCAAGTCCAGTAAATTCTCCTCAAACATTTCTCAAAATCTGTCTACTCCTCTCCACCTTTACTGCCGAGAACATCCTGTTCGAGGCCACTGAACGGATTCCCCATGTCCTTTTTTATTTTGAGACAGGGTCTTTGCAGCTCAGCTGGCCTCGAACTAAAGACACCCGGCCTCTTTCTTATTCCCGAGACTACAGACAAGCATTACCACAGCAGGCTTGGGCTCCCTTTTGTCACAGCTTCCTACTGGCTTCTCACTCAACTCTCGCCTCCTCTAATTGAGTGCTCCTGTACCCACAACTGAGCAGCCCTGTTCAGCCCAGCTGACACCTAACATGCTTTCCCTGTGAAGGAAATAGCAGATAAGTTAACGTTCTGTAATAGGCTCCTTTCTTATCAAACTCATCTCTGCTGACGCTTGCCTAACTCGCTAAGTGTCACTCTGAACTTCACAGCAGCCAGAAGGCTTTTTCTTATGTAAATCTAATCATGCTACTAAGTCTTTTTGCCTTCTTCAGGGCTTCTCAAGTACTCTTCTAACAAAACAGAAAATGCTTCCGTACAGAGGACCAGACCGGACTTCGGCCTGTGGTCTCATTTGACACTTCACCTTTTGTGAAGCGTCCTTTGACTTCCCAAGGCTAATTATGTCTCTTTGAACGTCTTTTCTACGGCACTCAACTGTAGTTCCTCCTCTATTGAATTTTAAAGTCCCTGAGGGTAAGAACTTTCTCCATCATTAGCATAATGTCAGGCAATTAGGGACCTGGTGTACTGCAGCTGTGAGAATGAACAACGCATTTGCAGGAAGTAGTTTTAAAACAAACAGCAGAAGGATTTTTTTTTTTTTTTAAGTAGCAGCTTTTAGTCAGGGGATGCCCTTAGTGAGGCAGGGAAAAGATCAAAAGATCAAAGCTATTTTCTATATCCTAAGATCACACTTTATAAAGTGGGGTATATCAAGTCAGAACCGTTTTCACTCAGGTTTTTAGTATTTTTTTTTCCTTCGGACAGGTGGCAGTTCTTGACGGAAAGGCGAACATTTACTGAACACCTATTATGTTCAAGTACCGATTGTGTCCAAATGCTTGGCAGAGTTTGTCTTAGCACTACCGAGGCCATGACTGCGTTCTCAGAGAAAGGAAAACGGAACCTCGGTTCATTTTATGCTTGTGTTCTGTTTGCGCTTTGATACACACTGCTTAATTACATGGCCGTCAGTGATGACTCAGTTCCTCGGCGGTTACTGTATGTGCCTATCAGAATGGTTTCCCACGTCAACTCAGCTAGCGAAAAACTGCCTAATTTTAACTCCAACCCAGCAGGCTTTTAAAAGAGATGTGTTGACTTGAACGGGAGACGATCGGTCCCTTATGGCGTCATTCGTCTCAAGGCATGGTCTAAGATATCAAAATAAAAGAGGAGAAAAAAAAAAGGTATGCGCATACTTTTTAATGTGAGGGGCGTCATTCGCAAGAATCCTCATTGCTTTCCGCAAATTGGGTAAACTTTCCTCGGGAACGGAGAAAAAGGTCTCCTGCAGCGCGAAACCGCACACAAAGGACAAAAGTGATGTTCCTCCCCCCTCCTCCGGCTATTCTTAGCAGTCACCAGGCGAGGAACGCAAGTCCCCGCGTCCTTCTGACGCGCCCGGTGACACTCAGACCCGTTTTAGCGCCCGTGGCCGTCACCCCCACGCCCTCGCCCGGGGTTTACCTGTGGAAGCTGATGTTAATGTGCTTGTTGTAGGTGGCAGCGCAGCCCGCCGCGGCGCAATTGGTCGGCATTTCCCCCGGCCCCTCATTCGGCGCAGCCCCGCAAAAGCCGCTGTCACCGCGCAAAGGCGAACGGGCCGGCGACCAGGCGCTGCCAGCCGGGCGGGAAGAGGGGCGTGCACACTACAGGGCAGGGAGGGAGGGCCCACTCCCCTTTCTCTTTATTAATATGGCGGGTTCAGGCCCGCAGAGCCAACGGTCCTGCAGCTCCCGGCGCGGACGCTCGCCTTCACCAACATGGCGGCCACACCCGCTCCCCCTCCCCTCACTCTTCCCCCCCGCCCCCCGGGGTCCCAAAGAGAGTGGGTAGATTGTGTCTCAGGGAGGGGCGCCCGAGCAACGGGAAGATGGCAGGTGTCTTCCCCACCAACGAGTGACTCTGAAACTCAGGTCTGCGACTCAAGAGCAAGCCCGCTACCCGGACAGCTCGGACCCCGCCACTTCAGCCAGGATGCCAGGGACAGCGGCGTCCGCTAGGGACCAAGGGCGAAGACTTGCGCAAGAGGAGAGACTACAGATCCCAGAGAGCACCGCGCCCGTCACGCTTCTCGTTATCGCGAGGCTTGTCAGTGCCCCTTCCGGAGTACCGCCGGAAATGACGATCGGGACACGGCCTCCTCCTCCTCCTCCTCCTTCTCCAACACCACCTCCTCCACGGCTCCTTTCTCGCGAGGCGGAAGAGCAGCAAGGGGGCGCTAGGAGAGGGTACTGGTTAAGCGACGGTCCGGCGAGAGAGATCTGGGGTGCGGGGAAGTTGGGGAGCAGAAGCTGCGAGGCGTCCGAGCACGGGGAGGCCGCGCCTGCCGGGCCCGTTAGGACAGAGGGGATAGGAGGAAGGGGAAGGCAGCGGGCGGGCGGGTCCCCGGACGGAGGGCTAAGGTGGTGTGAACGGCGCTGCTCCCCGGATGGCGACCGCTGAGACTTCGACCCCGGCCTCTAGCGGCCTCTCCCCGAAGGAAGAAGGGGAGCTTGAAGATGGGGAGATCAGCGACGACGACAACAACAGCCAGATCCGGAGCCGGAGCAGCAGCACCAGCAGTAGCGGCGGCGGGCTGTTACCGTACCCGCGCCGGAGGCCTCCTCACCCGCCCCGGGGCGGCGGATCCGGGGGAGGCGGCGGCTCGTCGTCGTCGTCGTCTTCGTCCCAGCAGCAGCTGAGGAATTTCTCACGCTCGCGGCACCCGTCGGAGCGGGGCCACCTCAGGGGACACAGCAGCTACCGACCCAAAGAACCGTTCCGGACTCACCCGCCCCCGGTGCGGATGCCTTCGGGCTCCCTGTCGGAAAGCAGCCCCCGACCGTCGTTCTGGGAGCGGAGCCACATCGCTCTGGACCGTTTCCGCTTTCGAGGCAGGCCGTACCGGGGTGGGAGTCGGTGGAGTCGGGGGCGAGGAGTGGGTGAGCGAGGAGGCAAGCCGGGGTGCAGACCTCCTCTGGGAGGAGGAGCGGGATCCGGATTCGGCAGCAGTCAGAGTTGGCGAGAACCCTCTCCACCTCGCAAGAGCTGTATCCTTAACGTGGCGGTCTGCCCTGGGTGTGTCGCTGGAGCTCCCTTGAGCGTCACGACTAGGTCCCTGAGTTTAACTTTTCGGAGCCACTTACTTGTCTCTGTTCGTCGGCCGTTGTCATGTGCCACACTCCGCCGCTATTTTCTTTGATTGTTTTATTGGACTGGACTGCTTTCGAACAGGAATGTGTCATGGATTCGGGTCAGTTAGGGAAATGAAAGACAGTCCAGGTTTTTAACGGTACACCAGTAGCCCAGATTGCATTGGCATTTGCTGCTTTGCTAAGCACCGGAATTTCGTATTTTATGGGAAATTCACTTAGATTATTAGAGAAAAGAAATGCCCACAACTTGAGGAATCTAGTTACTTATATTACATCCTGACTTTAGAATTCGTTAACTTTCCTCTGTAATTTTACTGCTCTTGTGAAATTTTTCTTACTCTTGTAGTGTTCTCCTTTTAAATTGTGTGTGAGCGCGCGTGTGTGTAGACCCCCTCCTCCTCCTCCTCCTCCTCCTCCTCCTCCTCCTCCTCCTCCTCCTCCTCCTCCTCTTCTTCTTCTTCTTCTTCTTCTTCCAGTTTTAGTAATTCAGATCTTTTGAATATATACGTTGTTTGGAAAGCTGTATGCATTGAGTTCACTTTTCGGCTTTTTAACTCTGTGTGCTGCCTACATGTAGATCACAGAAAGAGAAACTCAGCAACACTTTTAGTGTGTTAGGGAGGAATGTGTAGAGTATGGACACGTGAGGAAGAAAAAAAACCAATTTCCTAATTTTTGCCTCCTCTAACCTTATTATTGGTTATGTTTAACATTACCAAATTTACTCGGGGTTTATGTTAAGAAATTAATCGTCCGTGTTTTATGATGGGTTTATACATCCCAACTTTTACTAATTGTTTAAGATAGATTACTAAGCACTTTTATTACTAGCTATAATTCCCATGGTGTAATGATTGTTTAATACGTTTTCTATAAAATTTACATATGACACTTAATTGGAAGATACTCAGAGTTATTTTTATGGAGCACTTTAGGCTATGTGGACTTTTCCTAGATGTCATGATGGTAATGGGCGAGGGATAATTAAAGAAACAGCAGGTTTTGGTTCCTGTGTCCTGAAAATGCTGTTACTTCTCTCACCTAACATTGGTTTAGAAGCGTTTCAAGATTGTTTTGGAGAAAAATCACAGGTAGGTAACCTTTTAAAACATAGTGAATGTTCTTCCATGAAGATTAGAAAACCTTCGCCCGTGATTATATGCACACATGAGCCATCAATGTTTTTTTTGTTGTTGTTGTTTTGCTTTCTGTATTCAAAAACAAAGGATGTTTAAATACATAGACATGTTTTTAGGGTTATGTAGATGAAACATCTAATAGGTGTTGGAGAAATGAAAATAGAGTTTAGTAAAACCAAATTGAGGACAAAAGTACTGTTGGCAACTTAAAGATTTTCTTAGTTTCCTCTGCATTACAGTGGTGGTGACTAGGCTCACCTGCCTCCTTCCTCCACCTTTTTGTCTGTTTATTTGCTACTGTTTGGGGTTATGCTATATACTAATATTTTTATGTACTTACTGCAAAAAGAGTGTAGCTAAATATCCAGTATGTTTGTGATTCTTGATTTCTCTGACAGCTTGTCAGAAATCAGCTGTTTTGCTGATTGCTTTTCAGATACTATACTTTAAGAACAAGATGCTCAGGTTGATTGTCTGCATAATTGTTCTCATGAAATATCAGCAAACCACTGTAGAGGTGTTCTTAACAAAAATTTGAGAAGGAAAAATGTAATGTGAGTCAATAAAACTTGCAGTACCAAGCTCTATCCACATTCCTTTAATATCAGTATCAAACTCAGCTGGTCATATGTCCACTGTGATTATAAAAAATGGCAACTTTGCAAATAGTACCTAAAAAAGAATGACGGCAATTCTGACTCAGCTTAAGTGGTTTAGGAATGCAATAGCTTGAGTATAATTTTTTTTCTGTCATTATTTTCTTAAACATAATTAGGGATATATTACTTGCAACTTCAAAGAAAACGGAAAAGACCAGAATCTGTTTCAGTTCTTTTTCTTCTTCTGTTAAAATGTTTTTTTAAAATATTTATTTATTATGTATACAATATTCTGTCTGTGTATGTCTGCAGGTCAGAAGAGGACACCAGACCCCATTACAGATGGTTGTGAGCCACCATGTGGTTGCTGGGAATTGAACTCAGGATCTTTTGAAGAGCAGGCAATGTTCTTAACCTCTGAGCCATATCTCCAGCCCCCTTAAAATTTTTTTCTAGACAGGCTTTCGCTGTTTAACATTTCTGGCTATTCTGGAATTCTCTTTGAAGGCTAGCCTACAGACCAGGCTGGCCTCAAATTCATAGAGATCCCCCTGCCTCTGCCTCCCAAGTGCTGGGATTAAAGGCGTGCACCACCACTCTCCAGCCTCTTTCAGCTGTCTGTCTGTCTGTATGTTTTTTATTGCTGTTGTTTGGAGACATAGATTTACATTATAGCATCTTCGGAATTCCCTGTGTTGCCCAGCTTCCCCCAAAGTTACGGCAATTAGCTTGCACCAGTCTCCCTGCAGCTCTTCATTCCCGTTCATTTTCCTTGTAAATTTTTTGTTTTTGTTTTTCTTTTTGGTTTTTCGAGACAGGGTTTCTCTGTGGTTTTGGAGCCAGTCCTGGAACTAGCTCTGTAGACCAGGCTGGCCTCGAACTCACAGAGATCCACCTGCCTCTGCCTCCCAAGTGCTGGGATTAAAGGCGTGCGCCACCATCGCCCGGCTGTAAAATTTTTTTTTTTGTTTTTGTTTGTTTGCTTTGTTTTGTGAGACAGGGTCTCTTGTACCATAGGCTACCTCAGGACTCCTGATCTTCTGTCTTAACCTCCTCAGAGTTAGCATAGACATTTTGTCAGTGTTAGTGTTAAGTCTCCCTTGTATAACTAACATTTTAAACTTTGAAATCAGGTGAGATTTGACATAATTAGGGTCAGTAAAGTTATCCTATCTTCCTTTTTGATTTCAGCTAATGTTGAAAAGTAGTTCTACCTTGAAAACAGCAGGTCTAAAAGTCATTTTAAAGTCTCTCTCGCTTCCTTTTTCATTTTCGGTACTGAGGATTGAGCCCAAGGCTCTACTATAGAAATTACATCACTGGTTCTTATTATAATTTTGCTTGGAGAGGATCTTGTGAAGTAGCTCCCAGCCCTGTCTCAGCTTCCATGGTAGTTGGCATTATAGGCATTTGCCACCAAACTTCTCATGTAAGCTGCTATTCCCTTTTTAAAAGATTTATTTTTACAATTTTAAATGTATATGTGTGTACATACTCCTTCATGAGTGTCTCAGCAGACTTCATGAGTGCCTCAGCAGACTAGGGGTGTCAGATTGCCCTAAGCTGGAGCTACAGGCAGTTGTGAGCCTCCTGATGTGCTTGCTGGGAATTGAACTCAGGTCCTTAGCAAGAGCAGTACACACAACATCTGTGCTATCCTCTCCAGTCCATGTAGTTCTTTTTAGTTTTCCTTCTACCACTGAAGTATAGACTCAGCAAGTAGTTCATAAAAATACAAGTAAAAAATAACATCTTGACAATCGAGCAAGTACTGATTTGATCCTTATTATGCTGTAGAGGTGGGAAGAATTTTGTCTCAGAGGTAAGTTAATGGCTCTAACTCAATTGCTTTTACTCATTTTTCAGTTGGTACTTTTTGTTGGTATATTGAATCTATTCCCTTTGGCTAATGTCTTCAGTGTCTTTAGTAATTATTTGATTTTTTTATTGCTGTAGTTTTACTTTTAGATGGCTTAGTTGGAATACAGATAATTGTAGTATTTATACCTAAAGAATGCATACATGGCCAGGTAGAATAAATAATTGTGGCTTCGTCTAGGAGGTGTCTTGAATTGGGGTCAAGTTGGAGAACAGAGGCCTGGACACAAAGCTCCGTAAATTGTGATGAGCCCAGAAAAGGTAAGGTTGGAAAGGTAAGCACAGGCCAGATAATAAATGCATGCGTTCTAAGGAAGAAGGACTTTGGGCTCTGATGAGAATGAAAGGGAATGTCTGAAGTTTTATAATCTGTAAAGATTACTTTGACAGCAAGGCAGTGGCAGCGTATACCTTTAATCCCAGTACTCGGGAGACAGAGGCAGATGGATCTCAGTGAGTTTGAGGCCAGCCTGGTCTACAAAGAGAGTTCCCGGAAAGCCAGGACTGTTAGACAGAGAAACCCTGTCTTGGGAAAAAACAAACAGAAGATTGCTTTGACAGCAGTATGGGCATGGGTTGTGGGCAATAGAGAACCCCAAATACCATATCAATTCGGATTCCTCTTAAGTGGTAGGTAAGCAGTGGGAGTACTTTAGAGTGTTCAAATGGAAACAGACTAAATTCTGACAACTACAGAACACCACTACAAGCTTCGGAAAAAAAAAAAAGGAGTTAGGAAGGACTTTAAAAATGTAGATAAATGAGGAGACATGAGAGTCACAGGAGCAGAGACAACAGTGGTGGAAAGTGGCTGCAGAGAAATCAGGTAAAATGAAGTTTAAAAATAATAGTCTATAAACTTAGATCAGTTTCTGTTGAACTAATAAAACAGCTAGATTCCATTTGGCGGCATTGTAAGAAAGAAAGGTATTGAAAAACTTTTGGCCAAGGATTAAAGGTGTTTAATTAAAGGAGGTAGAGGCAGGTGGATCACTGTGAGTTCAAGGCCAACCTGATTTAAAGACTGAGTTCCAGGACTGACTCCAAAATGCTACATAGAAACCGTGTCTTGAATTCCCTCCCCTCCCCCACTGCCACAAAAAAAGAAAGAAAGAAAAGAAAACACAATTTGTTTATTGGAACTACACCCATTACATGGATTTTCATTTAACTTGCAGAATGAAATTCATACCATATTTATGAATTGTTTGAAATTAGAAAATACATTTTGAGTAACATCTAAAATTTTTATTTTTTTGTTACATGGCTTTCATGTTAATTGTGCATGAGACAGATGTAGCACATGATGCATCCTCTATTATGTATTAGTGTTTTAAGAAATGTCTCTTTCATAAATTACTAATCGTCAGTGTTCATTCTCTTATTTACTTTTAATTTGAAATGAGAAGAAACTAATAAGAGAAGATTCCCTCCTGGTTATCGGAAGTGTAAATTGTCATCATCTGTGACAAAACAGTTCCTCCCCTCCCTTCAGAAAGCATCCTTAGCATCCGTTTGCTTTGGGTTTTCCTCGTCCTTACAGAAGGAAGGATGCTACAGCCTAACTGGGTGGACTACCGTGGAGTCAACTGGTAATTTCTGACACTAGTGATTTTGTAAGTGGACTGTTTGTATGGATGCTTGTTAAATTGCAATATGGGCACATAAGCAGGCATTAGCAGCACATATATTAAATGGAATTTAGAAATTTAAAAATATCCGTTCATCTTGAAAAATTAAGGGAGAAAAATTCATCTATACCTTAAGTATTTTTGTTAAATTTAACTGGAAAAATTGTTGGAAACTGGTTTCCTTAATATGCTGTTCAGCCAAAAGTTTTGGAAGATCCCCGTCAAGAAAACAGAATCATTCATCCAAAAGTGAGAACTGTGGGGAAGAAACTTTTGAAGATTTACTTTTAAAGTATAAGCAGATACAACTGGAACTGGAGTGCATCAACAAGGATGAAAAACTTGCTCTGAGTAGCAAAGATGAGCATGTGCAGGACGATCCTAAAACGCTGCATTCCGAGGACCAAACAAGCACTGATAATGCCAGTATTACAGAGGATGCAAGTAGAGAAGTCGCTCCTGAGGAGAAGACGCAGGTCAAAACTTTTCAGGCATTTGAATTAAAACCACTCAGGCAAAAACTGACTTTACCAGGGGATAAGAACCGGGTGAAAAGAGTGAAAGATGGAACAAAGCAGCTTTCTGCGAAGTCCAGCTCCACAGATGCCAGCCAAGGTAATTCAGGAAGATTGAAGTCAGCTCTGTTACATACATTTTGTTAAAGAGTGTTTAGTCGAAAAATTTTAAGTGTACATCAGTACTTAAAAGGATCCCAATATTCTATAAATTCTTTTGTTATAGGTCTTAAAATAATAAGTAATAACTTCATAAGTTTTGTTTACTAAATGTTTCGGTTGAGGCAGGGCTTTACTCTGTTGTCCAGGCTGCCCTGAAACTTGCCTTGTAGTGGTCTGTGCTTGCCTAAAACTTGTAATCAATTTGCCTCAGCTTCCTGAGTGCTGGGATTGCAAGTATGTGCCAGAATGACTTCTGCTAATCTCTGTTTTCTTCTTGGTCTGCTCTGCTCTCTGCTCCCCAGATCAGAGATGATGTGTTGAGCATGGGTGAAAATAGTGGGCATCTTCCTGAAAATCCTCCTGAGAGGAGCATGATGCTGCAGTGCTTTGTAGATTTCTAAATTTTTAAGGTTTACTGGGTAAAGAAAAATTTATCCCCCCATTGCTAGTGTGAAATTCTTTAAATTGTGACTAGATTTTGAAGAAGGGACATCTTTTTTTGTCATTAATGAGTTTTTAATTTCTCTTAGTATAAAAAGTTTTATTAATTGATTTTTGTAATGTGTCAGTGTCTTTCTATACCTGGATTAGTTTATATATGTTGTTTAAAAAATTCCTTAGTATTTTCTTTACTAACATATGTGCAGTAAAATATACTTTTTGTATATAGTTTCTCTAAATTTTGACTAATATTGACAGTTGATCCTCATGTATCTGTCTCCCGTACATGTAGACATCCCTCATACCAGACCCAGTTTCTGGGATCAGTTTTTATATTTGAAATTTTCAAGGCCAATCACTGACACAAATTAGTAAATCAGAGTGATGACTGCTTTTGATTACATATTCTCAGAGTTGTTCTCTTCCCTTCTAATAAGTTAGATGTTTCAGTGAATTATATTATAAATATAATTCCTGTGAAGTATAACATAGCAGGATAGAGAAAATATATACAAATGACTTTTGTAAAGTTAGAGTTATATGTGAATGCTTGTAATAATTCAGATGAAAAATCAAATACAACAAGCTGACATCTATGGAAGAAGAATTGAAGGAAACCAAAAACCATGTAATGCTTATCTTAGTCGATGAGTTATATACATAGATGTTTCTGCAGGCACACCCTGCCCTTTTCTTTGCTCAGGATTCTGCTGTCCAACACCTTTCCCCATTGTTCTTATAAAGTTTCATAGTTTTCTTATTACATGTGAACTTGCTCTTTTTGAGATGATTGAACTCAATTCCATCTTTTTACTTCTGTATCATAAAGATACTATATTAATTTTTCACTTAAATTCTTTTACTCAGAGGATGCAAAAACCCTCTTCTTGTTTATGATCATGTTTTATATGCTTACCTCTTCTCTACTGTATCTTGCTTTATTTTTAACACCTTTCACTTATGGAGTTACTTGGAAAATATTTGAGATTTTTTTTTTAATCTTAAGATTTAATCTCATCTTTAACCATTACTATTAATTTCTCACAAGCATTTGTGTTTTTTTTTTTTTTCAGTGAGGTATCAGAAAAGGCTAGGTTGGATCTGTTCTGTATTTTAATTTCTTCATTAACCCAATACAGTCTTTTTAGTTTTCAGCACAGAACAGAAACATTGCAGTGTTAAAGCTACACTGGGATAGGTCATGTGCAACCCAGTTGTAAAAGTCTGGGTTCTTTTCACCCAGACTTTTATTATAAATTAGCTGAGTACTTCATTCCAGGTTCTTGAAAGCATTGATGAACAAAATAATTGCTTATGCCTCAGGTTTGCATTTATTTTCACATATATTTTTAGTGCAGTGTTTTATTGTGCTGCCTAGGCTCATCTCTAATTCCTAGGCTCAGTCTTCCCACTTGAGAATCTGGGTCTACAGATGTTCACTTCTGCACCCTAAATGGTCACTATGACATCATAAGCTTGCATCTTAAAAGGAAACAGCCAACATGATGAGCAATAAACTGTCATAGAAGAAGTATTAGCCGGGTAAGTAGGGTGGGAGCAGGGTAACTGGCTGAAGGTTTGTAAGCTATTCAGGATATCGTTCAGTTTGAAGGTACGATTTAAATAAGATGTGAAGACTAAGAGAAAGGACAAATCAAAGAAGAGATTTCTGGGCAGTGGAAGGAACATTGATTTTGAAAGACAGTCAACTTGTCAAAAATGCAAAGTTTGAGGCCTTACTCAAGGTGTGCGTTATGAGCTCTGGTAGTAGGACTCCTTGGCCTGTATGCAGCCCTATCCTCTTGGTTTCTCATCTGTCTTAAAGTTGGAGAATCTCTGCACTGAAATTATGACCTACTGCATATAGTTTCCTGGCATTCTTGAGAATAACCGGAAGGCGTCTTCCTAACGAAGAATAAGGTCTATGAGCACTGGAGAGGAGATTAGAGATGGCGTGTGGAGGCACGTCCTGTACAATCTTGCAGCAGCTTTGCTTTGAAGTTCTGAGTGAAATGGTTGGGAGTGAGAGTCCTCCAGAACTTGTCAGGAGCTCTCTCCGGCTGCACTGTTGAGAACAGTCTATAGTAAAGAGAAATCTCTACTGCATTTGGTGATGCTCCTTTTATAATTTGGGGGTTTCTATAATATATATTTCTAACTTACACCCCCCCCCACACACACACATACACTCTTTGTTGTTGTTTGAGATAGGATCTCAACAAGTTGCCCTGACTGGTTTGAAACCCACTGTGTAGCTCAGGCTGACCTTGAACTGACAGATCATATATCCTCTGCCTTTAGAGTTCTGGGATTAAAAAGTACATACTACTACACCTGGCTTTTTTTTCTTGGTTTTTAAAGAATACTTTTTCTTTTCTTTTTTTTTTTTTAAATATTTATTTATTATGTATACAATATTCTGTCTATGTGTATGCCTGCAGGCCAGAAGAGGGCACCAGACCTCATTACAGATGGTTGTGAGCCACCATGTGGTTGCTGGGAATTGAACTCAGGACCTTTGGAAGAGCAGCCAGTGCTCTTAACCTCTGAGCCATCTCTCCAGCCCTAAAGAATACTTTTTCACTTAGTGCTTATAGCACATACCTTTTATTCCAGTACTCTTATCCCAGCACTAGGGACACGGAGGCAGGTGGATCTCTTAGTTCGAGGCTGGCCTGGCTTACAGAGTGAGTTCCAGGACAGTCAGGGCTACACAGAAGCCCATCTCGAAAAACAAAACCAAACAAACAAAACTTTTCCCCTTGAAACACCTTTATTTTTATGTGCTTGATTGTCCTTTTTCCTGGGAAAATATTGCCATTGTTATGGTTTTTAACTACCATCTGTATGCTGATTCCGGCTTACATGGAATCCCAGGAGTAAGGTTTAACTACTTGGTAACTGTGTAAGACCAGTTTTCATATTGGAGGTTCTAGATAACAGCAGGTATGATGGTGCATAGCTATGATTCTAGCACTTGGATGTTGGAGGACTTTAAAGTTTAGGGACAGTTGGTCACTATAGTGAGACATTTTCCCATCCCTCAAAACCATTGGAATAGTGATGGGGGATCTACATGTCAGGATAGTGCATGACTAATCACAACAAGGTCAGTTCAAGCAATGATCTGTATTTAAAATGGGGATGGAAAATACTATGTCTGGATCTCCTGGTTAATTGTTTGCCATTGTGCTCAGTCGGGACATTCTAATACATATTTGCTCCTATGCTACAAAGGTTCTCCAGCTCTCCACAGAAGCATGAGATTGTAATAACTCTTAGGTGCTTCCTGGCCGCATGGAACTCTGGATTCTCATAGGAGAAAAATCGGGTGCTTTCTGTACTTACTGGAAAGCTGTGTCTTCATTATTCAGCCTGTTTAGTTTTGTCTAATAGTTGTTCTTTGACATGTGATTGGTTTGATTATAATGGCACATGTGTGTCATCAAGTAGCTCTGGGGACTTGGTATATATATATATATATATATATATATACTAGGCTGGCCTCAGTTTGCCAGCTTCTGGCTTTCAAGTGCTGGGATTAAATACATGTGCCTTTTGAAAAACAGTGAAGAAAAAAAGTTGAAGAACAACTTTTATTAGTGGTACATGAAAAAAAGATAGTGATCTCAGAAAAATGGTAATGCATTCTTTATATACTAAATGAATTTTTAAAGATGTGCTACTGTAATGAATATATCATTTAACTTTGAAAAGGGCTGGAATTTTGCTTGTAGAAGTCAAAGCTTGGAAGTGCTTACTATGAAGTAGAGCAAGGAGTGTTACTGAAATCAGATGGTGGTGAGCTATGGCACCAGTTGTGAATGACACAGCTCATAACACAGTGAGATCCTGTGTGTTAGGAGGGTGTGGTTGTATTCCTATATGACTCAGATCATTTGAGCAAAGTTTTATATATTTTCTGTTTTTATATATTCTCTTTCTGTTTCTTTAGAGGAAAATCATGCACAAGTAATTGTGAAATTTATGTTGGGCTAAAATTTTTCTTTTCTTTTTCTTTCCCTCCCTTTCCCTCTACCTCTTTCTCTTCCTCTTCTTCTTCTTCTTCCTCCTCCTCTTCTACTGAGAATAGTACCGTGAACCTCACACAAGTTAGGCAAATATTGTAAAACACTTAAAACTCCCAACTTTCAAAGTATTCTAATAACACCATTCATTTTGTAATGACTAAGGAAAACCCTCCCCCTCTCTGTACCAGGATAGAGCTCAGGGCCTAACACATGCTGAGTCAGCTCTGTCACTGCACTCTGCTCCCAGCCTCAATGTATTTTGAAATAGAATGTTCCTGAGTTGTCCAGGTTGTCTTTGAGCTCACTTTGTAGTCCAGGCAGGCTTTAGATATATTTTCCTTCTTGTCACAACTTTCTAAGTGGCTTGATTTCAGGTCTGGGCCACCTGTCCTGACTAGAATAAATTTTTTATTATTTTAAGTCTTAGAGGAAAGGGAATCTGCCTCAGATTTGGTGATTACCTCCTGTTTGCTTTGTCCAGGGTGCTTGATTAATTACTCTGTTTATTGAATAAGCTGCATATTTTTTTCATCAGGTTTTCACTTACGCAATCAAAGTAGGATGTTTAGAACACTAACAGGTTTGGTATTATGGGGAAAAAACAAAACCAAACCATAAATGCTAGGCTTGAAACTTAACCCTGCAACTCTGGGTTTTAACTTTGTTAACTGAAGCCTTTATCTCAGTACTGCTGTACCTGTTAGTGCTGCTACTGTATGCTCTAAAACTGTTGCGGATTGAATAATGTAGACAGTTTGGGACAGTACTCTAGAAGTCTGGGTCTTGCTTGTGTGCTTCTAAATAAATGGTCAGCTTTATAATAAGTCTATAGTCTAAATATTGAGTTCATTTTTAATTTTTATTATAATAGTTTGTCATTGTGGTTTCTGTTCGGTAATGAAGCATTGCTTTATCTACTCCATAAGTTCTGTTCTTATTTAAATTATTTCTATTTTCTCAAAATATCTTATTTAATACTTGAGTCACTACTAGCCTTATAACTTCATTGATGTTACACGCTGTTAGATTCTTAATCTCATTCTGTCTCTCTACTTGCCTTCAATTGTGTGTGTGTGTGTGTGTGTGTGTGTGTGTGTGTGTGTGTGTATGTGTGTGTGTGTGAGAGAGAGAGACCAAGAGGTCAATCTTGGGTGTTCCTTAGGATGATCACCTAACTGGTTTCACATTCCTGGCTGGGTGACTGGTGAGCACCAGCTGTCATCCTGTCTCCATCTTCTCAGTGCTGAGATTACAAATGCACAAGTCACCCTTGACTTTTCTTGTGGTTTCAGGAATCTAGCTTGGCTTCTCATACTTGTGTGCCTCTCATTTTATGGACTAAGATATTTCTTCAGTCCTTCATTTGCTTTCATAGCATTCTTTCATTTTTGTCAAGAGTCCTAAAAATAAGACCATAATAATGAAACCTTCAAAAATAATTCCTGATTATTATATAGTGTTATTTCCATTTTTATTAATTGTGGCTGTATTTTAGAGTATTCAAAAGATGCTATTTTATTTTAAAGGATTAGAAGATAAAGAACAAAATTTAACACGAAGAATTAGTACCTCAGATATTCTATCTGAAAAGGTAAGAAACTACTTTGTGGGATTGAAAAATCTATATGACCTATTCTTACTTGCATTGCTATAGTCTGCTCTTTTGTTTTGATTGTTTAGAGACTTGATCTCATTATGTAGCTCTGGCTGGTCTCTAATGTGCCTTGATGCCATTTTGGCTGGGAGTGCTAGTGTGTGCTACCACGCTCAACTTGTAGTCTGTTATTTTGAATTTATTTGAAATTATTTGGACATTTTAGAGAATTGCCTTAAAGGTTCTTTCCACTAAAGTCTGTAAACTGTTAACTTGATGTGCAGTTCATATTTATAGGTGAGCTTTTTATTTATCATTTTGAAACTTTTAATTTTGATTCTGAGTTTATCTTCCAGATATGTGTGTGTGTGTGTGTGTGTTTGCGTGTACGTGCAAGCGCACACGTGCACGTTTGTGCTTCATCTTCTATGGGATATTTTGGAATTATTTAGACCTTGACCTGGAATCACATTTTAGCTCCTTTTCTTACTAAATGAAAGAAATGCTAGCTGAGTGAGGTTTTTTTGGCTCCTCTATTTTCTTTCTTTTCTTTTGGTTTTTCAAGACAGGGTTTCTCTGTAGCTTTGGTGCCTGTCCTGGAACTAGAAACTAGATCTTGTAGAACAGACTGGCCTAGAACTCACAAGAGATCCGCCTGCCTCTGCCTTCTGAGTGCTGGGACTAAAGGCATGTGCCACCACCGCCTGGCCGTTCTTCTATTTTCTATACAATGAGTTTAATATCCTGCATTCTCTGGGTTGTTGTGAGGCTTTAATAGAATAAAGTACAAAAGTATCAAACACTGTTTAAAATATAATATGCATTGAGTAACTCAAGCCTTTTCTTTATTATAGATCTGAATATTTGCAGTTTCTTCTATTTGATTTCAGTTTGTTGTTATGAGTAAACTGAAATGATTCAGAGTCTAGGAAAGATGGTCCTGAATTTAGGAAGGATAATGTGACAGTGAACACACACTCATAAATATTTGTTTTTTAATATCCTCACAGTAATCATATGAAGTAAGTTGACATTATGTATGTTTCATAGATGAAGTAAGATACATTTGGGCAGGTTAAATGACTTGCTTAGGAAACTGACTGAGGTCCTCTGGCCCCATTTCAGTGATCTTGGTTTTGAGTCTCTACTTCAAATACCAAATAGAGTTGTATGACAGAATCAATGATAGTTTTATTTCATTCCAAGGGAAGTAGTTGCATAAAGTAATCTCAGTGAAAAATGATGATAACTTTTTTGGTAAAATCTAAATCTGTATTTTCTAGTAGAATTTTCTATAAAAAAAGGAAATGTTTTATAGTTGCACTAGCCAGTATGATAGCTATGAATAACAGCACAAATGATTTTTCAGAACTTAATTCGAAATGTGGGTCCAGAGAGGTGGCTCAGCAATCAGAAGCTCTTGGGGTTCTTCTAAGACCCTAGTTTGGTTCCCAACATCTATAATGGGCACCTCACAACCACCTCTAACTTCAGCTTCAGGGGATGTGAAACCCTCTTTCTGGCTCTTGAAGGCATCTGTATATATTATTAGAACCTGTTGTGGTAGTGTAAGTTTGTACATTCAACAATCAAGACATTGTATCTGGAAAGATTGTGAATTTAAGGCTAGCCAGAGCTGTATAGTGAGCTCAGACAAACAAACAGTCGTGGCTAATTTGTGCTACATAGTGAACTGAGACAAACAGGTAGATGTGGTATTGATTTGTAGTTTTCCACAATGGAAAGGTAAAGTCTCTAACCAGCATTCACTGTTCTCCTCATACTTAACAAATAAAAATAATTGGAGTTTAAGAAAAAATATAATTACATAATACCATTTAGAAAAAGTTAAGTGGGTCTTAATGTATTGGGATATATTTCTTCTACTGTTTCATATCTTTAAAAGGATTCTCTAGACCTCTCTAATCCATGCATATTTAAGAGCTTCTTCTTAGAGTAGCTTGGTATTTTCAGTTACATTTCAAGTGAAAGTGCGTAGAGCAGGCTAATTTTCTAAAGCCATTTCAGGATTTAATTAGTAATAAGTTCTGGTGGCTGTTCTAGAATGACCAGAGGGACAAGCTTTTCAGTCTTTTCCCGGTAAAGAAGAAACTAATGCTTGGATCTGATGTAAGTGCTGTAGTGTATGCACATACTGAAACAGCGCAAGTGCCCATCAGTCCGTGTAGTGTTTATGTAGCACGTCAAAGCATGAAAGGTAGAATGAAAAATAATTTGTAAGTTACTTTAGTATGTTGAAATATGAGCGGCAGGGCTGCGTCCCCAGCACCCCGGCCGCCTGGCTAGCTTATGCCCGAAATAACAACACACAAACTGTATTCTTTTAAACACTGCTTGCCCATTATATCCAGCCTCTTCTCGGCTAACTCTCACACCTGGACTAGCCCATTTCTTATAATCTGTGTAAGCACCCCAAGGTGCGCTTACCAGGAAGATTCTAGCCTACGTCCATCCTGGGTTGCCTGGGAGAGCGGAGCCTGGCGTCTCTGCTCCAGAGAGCAGAGCTGTCTCGTCTGAGCTCACTTCCTCTTCCGCCCAGCATCCTATTCTGTTTACTCCTCCCACCTATGTTTTAACCTATCAGGGCAAGCAGTTTCTTTAATTAACCAATGACCTTCCTCCATCATTTGTAGGAAAAGACTTTTAAACCTATGCTTTAAAGATAGCCTGTTTTAGTTTCTTAGCTGAAAAATGAGTATTCAAATATTTTAATTCAGAGAACATACATACTTAGAACATAAAGCATTCAAATGCAAATTATTGGGTACATCTTTTCCCACCTGTAATGATGTTAAAAAATTGGCAATATCCTTGGTATTCTAACATGTCCTTAGTATTCTTTTTTTGCAGTGCAGTCTGATAAATACTTCATTCTTCGGTACCTGGCTTCTTATTGTCACCTACACTCTCAAGTTTGTGTGGCCCCTTAAATGATGCCCAACTCTTATCTTTCATCCTTGGCTTTACCTTTGCATACTTACACACAAATCAATAATTTCTACCAATTGATCTTCTGTTTGTGTTATAAGGATTAAATTAGTCTTGGATTATAGATAGTAAATGAGTTTATATTTTATCTGTATTTTCCATTAAATATTTGTTTTAATACTGACTTTAAATTTTAATTAACTTGGTGAAAGATTCAACTTGGCAAAATGTTTAATGTTAAGTAACAGAATTTAAAATGTAACTTTTTTTTCTGTTTTCAAGAAACTTGGTGAAGATGAAGAGGAATTATCTGAATTACAGCTTCGTCTTTTGGCTCTTCAGTCAGCCAGTAAGAAATGGCAACAAAAAGAGCAACAGGTGATGAAAGAGAGCAAAGAAAAACTGACCAAGACAAAAACTGTACAACAGAAGGCTAAAACCAGCGCAAAAGTACATTCAGCTAAAAAAGTTAGCACTACAGGTGATTATTTCTCGTAAATTATTTCAATTGAACTAATATATCTTGTTGTATCTAGTTTTTAATTCAGAGATTTCTAAAAATTAATTTACTTCTAAAAAAAATTGAGAATTAATAAGATACATTTCTAAACCCCTCCTCCCATCCCCGAAAACAAAAATTGACCACAGCAACATAGAGTCCGTTTTTGGACTGGCCAGTGACTCTTGGGTTTAGAGTTGGTCAATGAGGGTGGGGGTGAAGGTTTGAAGTTGGGTAGGGAGATGAGTAGGATCAAAGAAGGGAAAGAATATTATGAAAATGTATGAAAGAAGTTTAATTAAAAGCATTTTATTTTATGTGTATGGGTATTTTATCCATGTGTGTCTGAACTATGTGCATATTTGGTGCCTGCAGAGCCAGACAAAGACATGAAATCCCCTGGAATTGGAGTCACAGAAGGTTGTGAGCTGGGAATTGAGCCTGGGTCTTCTTGTTACTAATCACCAAGTCATCTCTCCAGCTTTATAATTTAGGGGAGTTTTGAGTTTGGGAAAAGATAGAGTTCTAAATCTGATGATAATCCTCTTACTTAACTATATAAGTTAGCAGTATAAACATATTTATACCGATATTTCTGTGTTTTTTCTGGGTAGCTAAACAAGCATTGAGGAAACAGCAAACCAAGGCATGGAAGAAACTCCAGCAGCAAAAGGAACAGGAGAGGCAGAAGGAAGAAGACCAGCGGAAACAAGCTGAGGAAGAAGAGAGGAGGAAAAGAGAAGAAGAAATTAGAAAAATTCGAGACCTTTCCAACCAGGAGGAGCAGTATAATCGGTTCATGAAATTAGTTGGTGGCAAGAGGAGATCAAGAAGCAAAGTAAGGAATAGAGAACTATCACCAAAATGTTCAGAACCTTAACAATGTCCTGTCGTTCACTGAGGGTCATACACATGTGCCACAGAGTGCATGTGGAGACCAGTGGGTCATGGAGCTTGAACTCTGGTCTTGTGCTTGGCAGCATGTGCCTTTATCTACTGAGCCATCTTGTTGGGCCAGAATGTTCATATTTAAGTGCTTTGTTAATATCATTTCAAAGATCTAGTCAGCTAAGGAAAATTGCAAATATTTTATGTTTGATAGAGCTTATTTTTTTTCTCTGTATGTGAGAGAATGTATATTGTGTGCACAAGTGTGCACATGCTTGCCTTGCAGGTGCATGTAGAAGCCACACGCTAGTGTGTTTTCTTCAGTCACTTCCTTCTGTTTTTGAGACGGGGTTTTACTGAACCTGGAGCTTACTGTTTAATCTAGAGTTTGCTGGCTGTCAAGCTCCTGAGATCTGTCTGTTCTCCCGTGGTGGGCTTGCAAGCGTGTATTGCCATGTCTGGCTTTGTACCTGGGTCCTGTGGATGCTTGCATGGGAAGCCTTTTACATAACCACCAAGTTCCTTCCATCAACCCTGTCTATAATCTTTGGGGGAGAAAGTTAGGTATAATTGAGAATAAATCTCATAGTCCTAGATTATAAGAATTGAACAGTTTGGAATTTTGATTAACAAAAGCCTGTCTTTCAACTGGGCCTGGTGCTATACTCCTATAATCTCAGTTACCTGGGAGGCTAAGGCAGGATGATCACATATTCAGGCTTTTTTGAGTAATTTAGTGAGACACTGTCTAAAAAGTTACAGACAAGCCCCCAACCCCACTCTGCTTTTAGCGTTTTGTTCATCTTCTATTTATAAAAAGGGTTATTAAATTATAGTAAGGCCCTGATTTCTTTTTTTTTTTAAATATTCATTCATTATGTATACAATACTCTGTCTGCGTGCATGCCAGAAGAGGACACCAGACCTCATTACAGACGGTTGTGAGCCACCATGTAGTTGGTGGGAATTGAACTCAGGACCTCTGGAAGAGCAGGCAATGCTCTTAACCGTTGAGCCATCTCTCCAGCCCCAAAATGCCTGTTTCTTATGGGGTCTATATTGGATTAGTTGTTTATTGTTTACTATGTAGAGTGAGAGATGTGGAGAATAATTAGTGTATACTAATTTAAAGTTTACTAAGTCTTTCTGTAGTAATAACTATTGCCTAGTTATTTTGTTTTTAGTCCTTAGCATGTGTTGAGCATTATTATTATATGTATTGACGATAACTGAGTCAGCCGTTACCTTTATGGGCGCTGTCAGAATGGGAAGGTTAACATGACAAGGACTACCAGTGATGATGGTTTTGGACTTCTGAATTAAGAATATACTCAAAAGTATACTAAATGTAGAGAAATTTAAAAAGTAAGAGTTAAGGAGTCAAGAGGAAGTTTTTTTTTTTTATGCAAGGGTTATAATTATTCATAGTTAAGACTTTTATAAATCAAATCTTTGTCTAGAGATAAGTATTTGTATGTTATCTCTGCATAGGTTTTGTGTTTTCTTTTTTGTTTTAGTTTTTGTCATAAACTGAGTAAAACATAAGAATTAAAAATCATAGTACATAAACATGCAAATCCACGTTTAATTTTCAGATACTGTTGATTCATTTGTAAGTGAAATGTTCTTGACTTGTGTGTGTCTGCGTATGAGTATTTATTTACCTGTGTGCATGCCTTGTACCACTTGCGTGCCCGATGCCTGTGGATCCTCTAGAACTGGAGTTACAGACCATTGGGAGCTACCCTGTGGGTGCTGGAAAATGGCTTGCTCTCTTAAGAGCCATTTCTCTAGCTCCTGTTCTTGACTTTAAAAATAATAGTCTGATGTTAATAATTGTAATGCAAAAAATGACCATTTCCTTCTAGTTTCATGCCTAAACCATGACTGCATAACTGTTGGAAGAACTTTGTAATTTTTTTTAAAAGAGGGATTGCATTTACTTAGTGGCTTATGATGGGGGAATTTACCTGTACAGATAATCCTTGGCTGTCATAGACCTTTTCCAGATTGACGCCATAGGCAGGTCTCATAGAGTCATAATAATTTTGTGTATTTCTCCTTAAAATATAATTATCAGCTTTTTTTTGTGATAACTAGCCTAAGAATAGTCTGTTGTAACTAAGAAAAATATTATTGTATACTTAGTCTTCAGATCCTGACCTGAGGCGATCCTTAGATAAGCAACCTGATAGTGGAGGAGGCATTTATCAATATGATAACTATGAAGAAGTTGCTATGGATACAGATAGTGAAACCAGTTCTCCAGGTAGGAGCAAAAACTTTGAAACATTTTGATAATCATGATTAAGCTACTCAAAACCTCAAAAGCAATGTGTACTGAAGGTGAGACTTAGTGATGGTTTTCTGTGATACTGTAAGTACTTGGGGTAAACTGCAGGTGGCTAGTTTTCTCCTTTATTTTCAAGTCTGTTTTTCTAGAGAGGCTTTAAGTTAAGAGGCTTTGTTCCCACTCTGATGAGCAATTGATCTGAAACAGGAAGATTGTGGAAGAATTTTATGAATAATGGAATTAAAGCCATGAACCACCATGCCCAGCTCAGACAGTTTTTCTTGCTACTCAGATGTGATTGACCATGAGAAAACTATTTTCTTACTGGTGCTCAACACCTACAACCGAGATAGGAACACAGTGAGAAGTTGAGATGTTCAGAAGATTGATGCTCTCTCCCATATCGTCATGTTCTGAGACCAAATCAAAACTAGAACCAGTTCATGTGTCTAGACTAAAGAAAAAACAGAAATACATGATTTATAAAATGTATGCCAAAAGTATTCATTTTTAGGACATTGTTTTACCTGATGTTTGATGATTTTTTTTTTTTTTTTTTTTTTGAGACAGGGTTTCTCTGTGTAATGGCCCTAGCTGTCCTAGAACTGGCTCTTGTAGACCAGGTTGGCCTCGAATCTGTCTACTTCTGCCTCCCGAATGCTGGGATTAAAGGCATGCGCCACTACAGCCCAGCCTGATAACCTTACATTATAGTTTGACAAAGGAAAGGGTTGTCTTTTATTTTCAAGTTCATGGAGGTGATTCATCACTATTTGAAATACTAACAACACTATTAACTCACCACAGTCATTAATGCATGTGTTTAATTTTATAGAACTTTTTACAGAGAAAACATCCTTTCAACTTTGTCAGATTTTAACTTCTTATAGAATTAGGTATTTATCATGTCTTGTTCTGTCTTTCTCCATCCCCCATTCTCCCTACTTTTCTTCTCCGTCCTCTTAGTTTTCTGAGATAGGGTCTTATTATATTGCCCAGGTTTTCCTGGGTACTCAAGGCTGTCCTTGAATCAGATTCTCCTTCTGTTTCCCAAACACTGAGACTGTAGCCACCTGCATCACACCTGGCTGATACTTAGATTTTTCAGAAGGGTAGTGTAATGAAGATTAACATATTCTCAGATTTAGGCTGTGAATCAACTGTTTGAAAGGCAGATGTTGTCTCTGTATTGAATTGTGAGACAACTGGGAAAAGGCATCAGTCTAAGATGTGGGAAAAGTTCTATTGGTACATAGTCCTCACTCTTAGCTCCATTTCAACTTGAAATCTTGTCCTTGCCTTCCTTAGCACCATATTAAGGGAGGAATGAAGTCATGTTGTTTTCTTTTCTCTCTTAGGGCCCTTTGGCAGGAATCAAGAGAATTTATTTCATCATTTTGTAAAAATTATGTTAAGAAAAAAAGTGCTCTAGTCTCTATTAATACTATTAGGCTTTCCGCCTCATAGTGAGATAGAGGGAAGGGGTCTCTCTGGTTTGTTTCCCTCTGTAGCCCAACTGCCTCAGACCAGGCATCCTCTTGCCTTGGCCTTCCGAGCCCTGGGATTATATTATTTAATTTCATATATATGTTATAATCCCTAACAAAAAATGAATCTTGAGGAATTAAATGCCATCTTAATGATAACATTGAACTTAATGGAACTTAGAAGGTCTGATTTGCACTCTATCTCAGTAATATGTTTTCTCAAGCTTATATATACATTTTATATGTTCCTGCTGAAATAGTTGATTAAAACTAATGTTGAATTTTTTTTCTTCTAAACAGCTCCTTCGCCAGTACAACCACCATTTTTCTCGGAATGTTCATTGGGGTATTTTTCTTCAGCACCATCTGTTTCTTTGCCTCCACCAGCTCAGGTTTCAGTAAGTAAAAACTGAGTGTGATCTCAAAGAAAATTACTGTGTATCTTCTAATTTGTTTTGAAAAATTGAACTGCTTACTTTGAAGAGTGCTTAAAAAATCATAATCACTAACTAGAATTAAAAGCTAGAAATATGCATAATTAAGCAGTTGATTGTTTAGCTATACACTTGTTAGATTTTTTTTTAAGTATAGCTTTTTAATTTCATACTGAATTCAGTTTTTCCTTTTCTTTGCT
The DNA here is from genome assembly GCF_014885135.2 of Alexandromys fortis. Taxonomy (NCBI): domain Eukaryota; kingdom Metazoa; phylum Chordata; class Mammalia; order Rodentia; family Cricetidae; genus Alexandromys; species Alexandromys fortis. Next base: position 14,954,494 of record NW_026067906.1, read on the forward strand.
TCTCAAATAATTGCTACTCAGGAAATGTATTCCAAAGCAGAATAAAAATTGTCTGCTTCTGTGGGTTTTATTTTATTGGTCTTTTTGTTCATTTGTTTGTTTGTTTTTAAGGCAGGGTCTCTAGCCCTGGGTGTTGTAGGACTTGCTATATAGATAAGGTGGTCCTCAAACTCACAGAGATCCCCTGATTTTTGTCTTCCAAGTGCTAAGAAGATTTAAATAGGATGCTTATTCCTCTTTGGATAACCATAGTTACTTTTACCTTGAAAATCAGACAAAAGAAACATATTATCTATAGAAATTAAATCCTTTTTCTTTTCTTTTAAAAATCTATTTTGTTGTGGTGTGTGTGCGTGCGTGTGGCATCCACACATGTGGATGTCAGAGTACAACTGTGTTTGGCTCCTTCCACCACTTGGGTTCTGGGTACCTGTTTTAACCTATTGAGCCATCTTGCCAGCACTGACATTTAAAGAACTATCAGTCTCTATCGTTGGCTGGCCTGTAATTCTATTTTTAGGCAAGATTGGCCTCAGAGAGATCAGCCTGCCTCCACCTCTGAGCACTGACTGGGTTGGGATTATGGTGCCTGCCACACTCTGGGCAGTGTTTCCCCAGTTTAAAAAAAAAAAAAAAGAATGTGAAGAACCACAAAATAAAGAAAGGTTCTGTAGTTATTCCTAGATTGAGAGGCTCTAGATATTGAAATATCTCCTAGGTAAGAGAACTTTCCATCCAACATTTTTCTGTGAATGTGTGGTGTCTTCCAGTAGAGTTTATGGGGAGGGGAGGTGAAATGCTTTCTTTTGAGAAGGAGGAATAAATGAGCTAAAATGTGAGGAGAACTACTGGAAAGTCTTTGAAGCACAAGCATCAAGACCAAAGGGCTTATAGGAAATAAGTTTCCTACATAATCTCTAAGAAGCCATTTTTACAAGGTTTTTAAGGGGTGCTGAATAGGTACTCTGGGCTCTTATAATCCCTTTGATTTATAGTTGAGTTTTGCTACTATTTAATTTTTTTGTTACCACATTTTTAAATTTGCTAATCTCCTTAATTTGGCGCTAGGCATGGTATACATGCCTTTAATCCCAGTGTTTAATGAGGAGCAGGCGGACAGGTCTCTGAGCTGGAGGTCAGCCTGTTCTACATAGCGAGTTCCAGGGCAGTCAGGGCTGCATAGTGAGACCCTGTCCACAAATACATAAATGCTTTAACTTAAATACATGATTTTAGTTTTAGTGTTGTTGTTTGCTTGATATGATATGAAGTGAATGATCTTGTCTAATTTGATTCTTATACCTTCTAGAATTTTAAATGTAGATAAGGACAGGAACAGGAGTGTTTATATTTTATAATTACTATGATTTTCATAAATGTTTCCATCAATTACAAAAGAAACATTTTCATGGTTGAAGATTAAATTCTTGGTTAGCTTTGAGTTATGCATATTTACATCAGTATACATAGAAAAATTAAAAATAAGAATATGCACTTTTTCTGAATTAATATTGCTTCAGAGATGTTTGATGTTAATAAATTTTGCATTTAAATTAATTCTTTAAAAACACAGTCTGTGCCATCTTTGAGCCAGCCTTATGGAGAAGGCTTGTGTGTTTCTCTTGAACCTCTACCTCCTCCACCACCTTTGCCACCTCTTCCACCTGAAGATCCAGAACAACCTCCAAAACCACCTTTTGCAGATGAAGAGGAGGAAGAAGAAATGCTCCTTCGAGAAGAATTGCTTAAGTCTTTAGCAAATAAGAGAGCTTTTAAGCCAGAGGTAATTGAGTGCCTGACCCTCTAGGTGGTGCTCTCGGGCCAGTTAGCATGGTTCTAGTTTTGTCTGCTTGGATGAGGGTTTAGAAGGTTTTTCAGCAAAGGCACGTCTTTTATTTAAAAATATTTCTCTTTTTCTTATTAGGAAGCATCCAGTAATAGTGATCCCCCTTCACCTCCAGTTCTGAACAATTCTCAGCCTTTGGCAAGAAGCAATCTCTCAATAGTCAGTATTAATACAGTGTCTCAGCCTAGGATACAGAATCCAAAATTTCACAGAGGACCTCGTCTTCCACGAACTGTGATCTCGGTAAAAACAAACTTAGGATAACACTATTTTAAAAGCTTATGAGAATTTTTTTAAAAATATTTTTACTGTTCTGTCCCCACTTGTCCAGCTCATTTATATATAAAAATAAATTCTTGTATAAATTAAAATTTTAAAATTTTAAAGAAGTTTGATGTAAGATGGGTAGAATTTGGTGATGGTGTGTTTGAGGATGTATTCTCTTCAGAGTGTCATAGATATTTTTCCTCAGTTCTTCCTGAAGATTATAAATTGGCCCATTGAAGTCTGCTGTTATTTTAACATGGATCTCTAAAAAAAGGTTTTGGGCACTTTAAAAAAGCCCATGCCCCAATTGGGAGTTGAACCAAGACCCTCAACCATAGCAAGCAAGCAAGCATACTACCACAGAACTTTATCCTCAGACTTTTTTTTAAGTTTGGAGACAGGATCTCACTAAATTGCACAGGCAGGCCTTGAACTTAGTATTCTGCCTTAGCCTCCAGACTCGTCAGAATTGCAGGCCTGTGCCACCAGTTCAAGCTGCTGCATCTTTTTATAACTTGTTCCTATTTTCAACCAGAGATCATGCTATAATGGAAGAATTTGTTTATGATTCTTATTAAGAAAGCTGAACTGAGTCTGGTAACATACAGTCCCAGTCTACAGGTGCTGGGAGCTTGAGTTTGCACAGTATGCCTCGCCCAAAAAGCAAGAGCTAGGCATGTGGTTCATTGGTAGAGTGATTTCCCTAGTATGAACAAAGCTCTGGGTACAGACCCCAGTTCTAAAAAATAAAAGTTGAAATGACAGTTTTTAAAATCTTATTTCCTAATGGCTTTAAAGGAAAATAAATAGAGCAAAGTCAAGTTGGAATTTTGCCTATTAAGTAAACTAACTTTGGTCAGTCACCCTATATTTGTAGACACAAAGTCTACAAAGTTTTATAAATAGTTTCTTTGCTTTTTAAGAGTTATTTAAATGGTAGTATCTTTTTATAGAAATAAAAAAGTTATTGAAGAAGGTTATTATACTAATGTCTGGAAAAACGAAAATGTAGACTGCTTTTTGTGCTTGGGGCTATAATCATAGGATGTAGCCAGAAGATGCCATTATATACTATGTGTAGTTATTTTTGTGTGTTGATACACAAATAGTTTAAAACCTTATCCAATGCTATACAATTAAATGTCACAGAGTAATGAAAAGAGTAGAAATGCTTTCCTTGGGGACTGGAGAGATTGCTCATTGGTTAAGAGCACTTGCAGCTTCTGTATGAGACTAGAGTTTAATTTGAGGGCCCATGTTATATGGCTCAAAACCACCTGTAACTCCAGCTCCAGGAAATTGAATGCCCTTTTCTGGCCTCTGAGGCCACCTGCACACACATGTGACGTACATACAGACACATAGACAAACAGACACACACTAATTTTTTTAAAAATGAAAAAGAAACAAAACTTTTACTACTATGAGTAACAATAACATTGTTTTGTAGCTTCCAAAACATAAATCAGTGGTTGTAACACTGAATGATTCAGATGACAGTGAGTCCGATGGGGAGGCTTCCAAGGCAACCAATAGTGTTTTTGGTGGATTAGAGTCCATGATCAAAGAAGCAAGACGAACTGCTGAGGTATGTGCTGTAATTAATGGTGAAAGACAGTTGATTTATTGGCAGTCATTATGGTTAATTTTGTTCCTGAAAAATTACATCTTAGAGTTAAGGCATTTTTAGTACAATGATTTGTGGGAAAAGTATTTGTGCTTTTAGTACTTAAGTAATGAAGCATCTGTTGATTATATAAATTTTACGGGTTTGAAAATCCCCCCTGTTTCTAATTACTCTCTTTTCAAAATAGTGAAGTGGGTTCATTTCTCTGTGTGCCAGGGAAATGTGCTGTTCTCCAGTATTATTACATTAACTAAAACACCAGTTTTTAGCTAAGAAAATCTATAGTTTAAGCCGTTTCAGGGTTTTTTCTGTCTCAGTAGTTGGTCAGATATGATTCAGCTCAATGTTTTCTAAGGTTTTGACTAGGTAGATTATGTAATTGAGTAGTTGACAGCTAACCTTTATTTTTTCAAAAGAAGAATGAAGATATTAATATATTTTTAAATATATTAGTATATACTGGGGTATGACATAAAATAACAGATATTAGTGTAGAATTTTTAAAAGCGATCTGGTTTAAATATTTTTTAGCAAGCTTCAAAACCCAAAATACCTCCAAAATCTGAAAAAGAAAATGACCCTCTGCGCACACCGGAAGCTTTGCCTGAGGAAAAGAAGATTGAATATCGATTGCTAAAGGAAGAGATTGCCAAGTAAGTGAGCTTTTATGTGATTCAGTTTAGGGTATGTGTTTGCCGAAGTTCCTTTTGTCTATAAACTATGACTCAGGAATATGAGCGGTGGTGATTTTTTTCCTAGTTAGGGAGTCAGTGCTATTACGATTATCATATGGAGAGGTCAGTTATCATCTATCAACATAAGTACAGTGAGGAAAACGCAGAACTGCACTGTTGTTGAAATAGGAGCAGCAGGGCTGCGTCCCCGGCACCCGGCCGCCCGCATGGCTAGCTTATGCCCGAAATAATTACACGGAAACTGTATTCTTTCAAACACTGCCTGGCCCGGCTAGTTCCAGTTTCTTATTGGCTAGCTCTTACATATTGTTCTAACCCATTTCTAATATTCTGTGTAGCCCACGAGCTGGCTTACCAGGGAGGATCTTAACCTGCGTCTGTCTGGAGCGGGAGAATCATGGCGACTCTTTGACTCAGCTTCTTTTTCCCAGCATCCTGTTCTGTTTTCTCCGCCTACCTAAGGGTTGGCCTATCAAATGGGCCTAGGCAGTTTCTTTATTAATAAGAAATCACTCCCACATCACACTGTTAGCTCTGAATGCCAGCCTGAGTCTGTCTCCTGGTTAAGCAGTCAGTGTCATATGTATTCTATAAAATATATATTTTAGAGAACATGGTTTTTATTTACTCTTGGACTAATCCATCTCTCTCAAATTTAGCCGCGAGAAACAACGTTTGATTAAATCAGATCAGCTGAAGACAAGCTCATCATCCCCAGCGAACTCGGATGTGGAAATGGATGGCATTGGTAGAATAGCAATGGTCACTAAGCAAGTTGCAGATGCAGAAGCAAAGCTTAAAAAACACAAGTGAGTTTCACTCAGTGCCTGATTAAATATGTCATGTATCTAGATGTGCCTAAGTTCAAGGATCTGTATCTATCTATATTTATATGTGTATATGTCATTATTAGCTCCTCTAGGATTGTGACCACCTCTGGCGCCCCCACCCCCACCCCGTTTCAGGGTATGATAGTTACACTCCCTCCCCACCAAGGTCTGGAAACTCCATTCTGAGATGCTTTGGGTACCTGTCTGGAGCTTGGATGTGCTAGGGGAGGTTTGCTGGGCCACCCCTGGGTCATGAATTTTTAACACGTGGTAGAACTAAAGCAGTTACTCATCCTATTGGCTCACACATTTATGTAAATAATTTAATCAATATTTGATTAGAGGTACCAAGACCTTGAAAGAAGGTTGTCAGTCAGATTGAGACATAGCTAAAATTACATGTAAATATACTCATTTTAGAATCTTTTAGAACATCTTCATTAGAAACATGTTTTTCTTTTTTAGAGAAAACATATTCCTATAACTTACTGTGGGGTGCACATGCCTGTGTGCACGTCTGTATGTGTGTGTGTGTGTTTGAAGTGTAGCTCTCACTGGTCTCGAATTTGGTGTATAGATAAGGCTGGCCTCAAATCTGTGGCAGTCTTCATGCCTCCGCTTCCTGAATGCTGGGATTAGAGACGTGTTATATTATTAAAGGTGAACTGATTGTTGGGAGTAGTTGTCTGGTCTAAAGAATAATGCTTGTAGTGTCTGGTTCCTAAATTAACTCATTTAATTTATATTTAAATAGCCCAATGACTTTTTAAAATTTATTTCATTTTTTAAAATTTTATGTGCATTGGTGTTTTGACATGGGTGTCAGGTCCCCTGGAACTGGAGTTACAGACAGTTGTGAGCTGCCATGTGGGCGCTGGGAATTGAACCTGGGTCCACTGGGAAAATAGTCAGTGGTCTTAACTGGTGAATCATATCTCCAGTCTCTGCCCAATGACTTTTTAAAGACAAGCTTTTAAGTGTTTATCTGTATGTCATTCAGGTATAGGAGTTAGGAGTTCATGGCCTCAATTTTAAAATTTTAGACTACTGGTATTTTAAGTATTCTAAAAGCTTAATACATTCTGAACGTGTTTAAATGTATTGTTGTTGGTATTTGTCTTGTGCTAAACTATGTTTCATCTTAAGTTTATGAACAGAGTTATTTGCATATAAGAAAAATTCCTTAAATGCATTATTATATTACTACTTTGAAATTTCTCTTTTGTGATGGTGTCATTCTTCTGCTAGTTTAGAAAACAATAAGCATTTTGTTATTCATTACTTAGGATTCTCTTGATAAAAGATGAATCAGTTTTAAAGAATCTAGTAATACAAGAAGCCAAGAAGAAAGAGTCTGTTCGAAATGCTGAAGCAAAAATTACTAAACTTACAGAACAACTTCAAGCAGCTGAGAAAATCCTCAGTGTTAACAGGATGTTTTTGAAGAAGCTCCAAGAACAAGTAATGCTCTTTATATAAACATTAAATGTGGTAGTCTTACTGCATTTTTAAAAAGAATTTTATTTTTATTCGTGTGTATGTGTCTGGGGTCTGCCACATGTGCTGGCGTTCACTGGAGTCAGATGGCACTGTATCCCTGGAGCTGGAGTTACAAGAAGGTTGTGAGCTGCTGGACACGGGTGCTAGGAGCTGAGCTCCAGTCCTCTGGAGAAGCAGTTAACTGCTGAGCCTTCTCTCCAGTCCTAGTACTGCATATTTTTAGAGACTCCCTCTGTGTGTGTCTTTTCTGTCTAAAGCAAAGGGGAAGAAAATGAACATACACCATCAATATATATGTAACCTGCAGTCTCTTACTGAGTGAGACATAATATTGGAGTATTTTTGGGTTGAATACCTCTAAAGCTATTGCGAGGGTATTTCCTAAGATTTTCTTTTATGTTTTCTCTTTCCAGATTCACAGAGTTCAGCAGCGTGTCACCATTAAGAAAGCTTTGACTCTGAAGTATGGCGAAGAGTTTGCTCGGGCAAAAGCAGTGGCCAGTAAAGAACTGGGGAAACGCAAACTGGAACAGGATCGTCTTGGAGTAAGTTGCTTGTAGGAATAGTTTTGGAAAGCAGGTTTTTTTGTTCTTTTGTTTTTTTAAAATACTTCTAAACTAAGAAATGTATAGAGTAACTCCAACTTTGCTGCAAATTCAGAGAAAACAGATTTCTCTATAAGATCTAGAAGAGGATATTTTTAAATGATACACGTTTGGATACTTTTAAAATTTATTTTGCATTGGCTTTAGTTTTTGTCGGTCACAGATTAACTAGCAAAAGTATGTTGACTTGTAAATTATTTGGTGCTTTTCTATTTAGTTTTATTATGCTGGTATTATATTCTACTGGCTCACAATTATCTTGTGAGGAATTGTGTGTGATTGCATAAAGTGCTGTAAAATATTTACTTCTCTCCCCCAGCCAAACAAAATGATGAGATTGGATAGTTCTCCAATATCAAGTCCAAGAAAACATTCAGCAGAATTAATTGCTATGGAAAAAAGACGATTACAAAAGCTAGAATATGAATATGCCTTGAAAATCCAAAAGTTAAAAGAAGCCCGCGCCCTCAAAGCAAAGGAACAGCACAACCTTGTTCCAGTTGTGGAAGAGGAACCTGAGTTTTCTTTACCGCAACCCTCACTTCATGATCTGACACAAGATAAATTAACCTTGGACTCAGAAGAAAACGATGTTGACGATGAAGTTTTGTCAGGTTCTAATAGAGAGCGAAGAAGATCCTTCCTAGAGTCCAATGCTTTTACTAAGCCCAACCTTAAACACACTGATACCCCTAACAAAGAGTGCATCAACAAACTCAGTAAAAGTACTGTAGAAAAGCCAGAACTTTTTCTAGGGTTAAAGATTGGTGAATTACAAAAATTATATTCAAAAGCCGACAGCTTAAAACAATTGATTTTAAAAACTACCACAGGCATTACAGAAAAGATTTTGCATGGTCAGGTAAGTGGGATTTCATATTTTGTATAAAATCTAGAGTTTACTCAGTGCCTCACTTGTGATGTAGAATTAATAGTGATGTTGGGGTTTGTTTGTTTGTTTTTTGCAGGAGATCTCTGTGGACGTGGATTTTATTACAGCACAGAGTAAAACAACAGAAGTGAAGCCATGTCCTTTCAGACCCTACCAGAGCCCTCTTCTAGTCTTCAAATCCTACAGGTATAAAAGAGAGAGTTAATAGTTTGAGTTTCAGGATTACTCTGGCTCTTAATGCTTTATGTTCAATATATTGTTACTAAATAGAAGCATTTAAATTACAGTCAACTGGAAAACAAATCTTTTTATGGAAGTCAAAAAAGTATATTGCTATTGTTCACAAATCATTTCAGAAATTATGGTTTAGCGTGTTCTTTGGGTTCAAATTCTGTTAAGTATTTTAGAACTAGAGTCTTGTGAAAAATTTCATTTATTTATTAATTTAATATTTTTTTTTTTTTTTTTTAAGATAGATCCTTACTATATAGCTGTGACTGTACTGGAACTTGCTTTATAGCCTCAAACTTGAAGTAATCCTTTTGCCTTTGCCTCCCAAGTGCTACAGCATCTTATAGCTGTGTGTTACCATTTTTTGGGCTAGTAAAGACGTTCAATTTTGAATTTTTAATATTAACACTTTTCAGTTGCATCGACCAGCCTTTAGAATATTTACTTAGAAATTCTTAGATGGCTAATGTTGTCCCACATTTTCAGAATGCTAGAAGTTTTGGACTGCTAAATGAGCGTGATTTTATGATAAAATTGTAAAGCATTTAATAGGTAGTATCAGGTCATATCCTAGCATTTGTATTGGCTGGTAATGTATACAAGAAATACTTTTAGAATAGAGCATTATTTATATTTTTTCTCTAAAATAAAGTTTTTTTATTATATTTTTTCAGTGATTGTTGTTGTTTATTTGTGCTGGGAATTGAACCTCATATATGCTAGGCAGGTACTCTGTTACTGAATGCTTCCCAGGCTTTTTTTTCCCTCCTTTCTTTTTATGAGATGGAGCCTTTTTATATCAGGTTGGCTTTCTTTGAACTCAGCCTCCAAATGCTGAGAAAGAGTTGTGCACCACCTCCCTCGGTTTTCTACTTGACGTCTCTCATGTTCTCATTATACAAGTAGCTTATTATTATTACTTATATTCTTGTTATTTGTATTACTTTTGAGTGTTGATTTGATTAGGTAAGCATTTTAACTGAGAAAGGAAAACTGAAGAAAATGTCTAGCTCTTAGAGAAATGTGTATGGACTATAAGTTGTCTATTCATTTTCTTTCTAGATTTAGTCCTTATTATCGAACCAAGGAAAAGCTTCCCCTGAGTTCAGTATCATACAGTAATATGATTGAGCCAGATCAGTGTTTCTGCCGTTTTGATTTAACGGGAACATGTAATGATGATGATTGTCAGTGGTGAGTAGTTTGCATTTGGAAGAAACATGTAGAGAAAGTTATGGTTCCGTGACTTAGATAAGTACATGGTTATCTCTTGTGCTATTTTATTTTAGGCAGCACGTGAAAGACTATACACTTAGCCGAAAACAGTTGTTCCAGGACATTCTATCATATAACCTGTCATTGATTGGCTGTTCAGAGACAAGTACTGATGAGGAAGTTGCTTCTGCAACAGGTTTGTAATGATTTCTAAATCCTATAGTGAAGTAGAAAGTACTTTATTATAAAATTTGATGCAGAAACCATAGAATACTAGCATACACTGTGAGATGGTATTGTCAAATTTCTCCCCAGATTTTGGTGCCATATAATGTCTTTTGGCTTAAAGTAATCATTATTTATAGATATGTTTATTTATTATCATTATCCAGAGTTATTGTAAAGTCACCAAACTTTATCATTCCTCATTTGGGCCTTCTATTTTTACTTAATAACGTAGTTCATTTTAGTTCATGGACTGCCAACCCCAGTAAATATTGTGGTATGGTGGGAAGGATTTGCCATAGTAATTTAATCATTGGCCTTGCTCTTTCGTAAGTCATAGGTGTTTACTGACTAGTACCTATTTAAAATCTTAAGTTATTTGCTTTATAATCTTTAATTAGTATAGTTATTGCAGTCACATTTTTCTATTAAATACAGTATCATTTTTATTTTCAGAAAAGTATGTTGAAAAACTTTTTGGAGTAAACAAAGACCGAATGTCAATGGACCAGATGGCTGTTCTCCTTGTTAGCAATGTTAATGAAAGTAAAGGTCATAGTAAGTATGTATGTGTGTGTATGGATGCATGTGTGTTTCTTATTTTTGTGTGACTGCAGACTGTCTGGCATTTCGTTTTTAAAGAGAATGTTGTCTTTTATTACCATGATCAAATAAATGTAGCTCTTTTAAAGTCTTTGATATAATAAAGAAAATACTTGGTTACATTGATTAACAATTTTCTCCTATCTGTGTTAGCACCTCCATTTACAACTTACAAAGATAAAAGAAAATGGAAGCCAAAGTTTTGTAGAAAACCTGTATCAGAGAATAATTTTAGTAGTGATGACGAGCAGTCTGCAGGACCAATTCAGTATGGTAAGAAGTTACTTCATTTGAGCTCTAGGATTATTAAGTGGTGTTCCTTTTGTCAAAATAGTAACAATTCTTTCAGTGTATCTACTAACCTAGTCTATAAAATGTATTTTCTTAAACTTGTACAGTTGGTGTTTTTCATTGTCTTAACTGCAATTGCAATATAGTTATTCGTTGTGCAGAATTAATTCTAACATTGCAGAACATTTTTATTCATTCTCTGCTCAAGAAGTAGGATGAACAAATTTAAATATATATGGTGCCTCATATATTTGCAAACATGCTTTAGTGGGGTGAGCATAGCTTCATTTGAAAACTACTGCCTTGTCAGAGTCTTGAAAGGTCATGTTCTTTTCTGCTTTATTTTGGAGTCTGTGTTTTCTGACATGGCAGTAAACTAGTGTGTGTGTGTGTGTGTGTGTGTGTGAGAGAGAGAGAGAGAGAGAGAGAGAGAGAGAGAGAGAGAGAGAGAAACCAGTGAAGAAACTCATTGTAGAGTACATCCTGCATTCTCATTTTTAGTTTGCATAATTTGTGGATTAATAATGAGGTCCAGGTACCTTCACGTGCTTATTTGTGATTATGTAATGTGTAATTCTGTAGTTGAGATGTAGAAGAAACACTTTGTAACTTTTAACTTAGTGTTCCCCCTTACACACATAGATACACAGGTCAAGGTCTCCTGTAGCCAAGGCTGGCCTTGAACTCCTGATTCTCCTGCTTCCATCTGTGGAGTGCTGGGTTTATAGGTGTGCACCATCATGGCTGTATTTTAACTTTTAGTTTAGTTTTAAAGTTATAATTCACAATTATTATTATGATTACCCTTGACATAATTAACATGTTTAATATTATTTACCAGCAGACCATAGCTCGTTTATAAGCTGAATCCTATTCTTATTTCCCTGGTGCTTGAAACAGCACCATTCGTACTTCCAGTGTCGAGGTTTGAACGGTTAATTTTCTGATAGTTCAACTTTACACCTGGAAATCTACCTTTCACTAGAATCTTCAGCTATGAGAAATTTTCCCGCCCTTGGGTTGTTAAAGAAGATATAAAGCTAATGTACTTGTTCTTACAGCCTTCCGACCAGAGAACCAAATCAATGTTCCAGCTTTGGACACTGTTGTCACTCCAGACGATGTTAGGTATTTTACCAGTGACACTGACGACATTGCTAATTTAGAAGCAAGTGTACTCGAAAATCCTTCTCATGTACAGCTTTGGCTAAAACTCGCATACAAGTGCTTGAATCAAAATGAGGGGTAAGTCAACGTCATACTGTTTTGAAATATTTATACCTTTATGTTGCCAGAGGTTTCTGTCCAACCCGATCCCACAGCCGTTCAGTCCCAAAGAAACACAGAGGTCTACATTAATCATAAACTGGTTGGACTATTTGCTCAGACTAATAATCTTTCTTACATCTTAAATTAGCCCATAATTCTTGCCTGTGTTAGTCACGTGGCTTGGTTCCTTTTACCAGTGAGGCATTCTCTTCTTCCTCTGCAACTGAGTAACATCTGCAGACTTACCATTTTCTCTTCCCAGAATCCTCCTGTTCTCGTCGCCCCGCTTCTACTTCTTGCCTGGCTACTGACCAATCAGCATTTTATTGAAACAATACAATATAAGTGACAGAGTACAAGACCATTGTCCCACAGCACCTTTATTTTTTTCTTTTATTTCACCTGTGGTCATCAGTGGAGTCTTTTTGTTTGAGACAGGATTTCACTCTGACCGAGGTTGGTCTGCAGTTTGCTTCATGGCCCAGGCAGCCAGAGTGCTGACATTGCAAATGTAAGCTATTGCACCTGGTTTGAGTGTTTTAGTTTTTGAAACAGGATCTTTTAATGTAACCTTGATTGGTCTAAAATTTGCTGTGTAAGTGAAGATGACCTTGAATTAATGCTTTCCTCTTCCAAAGTACTGAAATTACAGGTACATTACATCATTCGTGGCTTTGAATCTTTGTTTTGTTTTTTGACAAAACCAAAACTATACTGTTGTTGCTCTAAACCTAGTAGAAAAGTTTAAGAATAAAGCTTCATTTTGTGTTCATGGCTCAGTGGATAAAACTGTTAATTATTTAATGGATAATAGGTGGTAAATTCTACTGATGTTTGTTGCACATGGCTCTTTAATCTTAGTGGGTAGCTCTATGTAAGTTTGAGGCCAGCCTAGTCTACATCGTGTGAGTTCCAGGCCAGCCAAGGTTACACAGTAATAGCTTGTCTTAAAAACCAAAAAGGAGCCAGTCAGTGGTGACACACGCCTTTAATCCCAGCAGTCAGGAGGCAGAGACTGGCGGATCTCTGAGTTCAAGGACATCTAGGTCTAGAGAGTTAGTTCTAAGACAGGCTCTGAAGCTACAGAGAAACTCTCGAAAAACAAAACCAAAAGTCTTTTAGTAAAAGTTTGATGAGAATAGGAAAGATTTAAATTTTGGGTTAATTTGCAATGGAGATTAAAGTTTACTACCTTCAAATTCTGATGGAATTGGTCTTTTTTTTCTGCATGTGGTTATTTTCAAGTTATGATAAATAATATATTCAACAGCTAGTAGTTTCTGTTACAAACTTCATACTGGACTTTTTAATAGTGGAGAGCAAGCCTGGAATAATGCTTACAGTGTAATTTTAAAGTATTATGAGAAGGAGTCTACTGGGAAAGACTTATCTTAAAACTTGGTATAAACTGTTTAAGAAGGCTGTGATAAACCACAGCATACCTGAACATAGTCTTATTTAAGTTGCCTGTGTGTGATTTCCACAAGAGTGGGGTAAGTTACAGTGCTTTCTTGTCTTACTCGTTATTGAGTAAAGGACAAAAGAACTGTACATTACTCTATGAATAGGATCATGAGAGAATTATCTTCTTTAAGAAGATAGCAAGCCTTTGAGGTGAAAAGAACTATTATATTGAAAGCTTTGATATTTTGTGCCAGCAGTAGCTGGCCTTGAGAGAGAGAGAGAGTTGTTTAACTTTTCCTGTTTTCAAACAGTATAAATCATAAAAAGTTTTGCTGAATATGTACATAGATCACATTTGAAGTTGATAATCTTAGTGCTTTTATTACATTATGTTTTATCTGTGGTAAATGCTTACTGAGTTTCTACTTTTTATTACTTTTTATCATTGTGGTCCTGGCTTCCTGTAGGTTCTTAATAGAAAGTAGAGTTTTAGTTTGGTTCATTTGATTACTTAAGTAACTCTACTTAGATGTTACATGTTGTGATATATTTTATTTAGTTAGTTTCTGCACTGCTGGTGCTTGAAACCTGGTGCCATGTGCTTGCTAGGCACATGTGAGCTTCAGCCTTAACTGCTCTTATAATGGAACACTTGCCCTTTTTTTAAATGTACAGACTGTGTTCAGAATCTTTGGATTCTGCTTTGAATGTACTGGCTCGAGCACTGGAAAACAATAAAGACAATCCAGAAATTTGGTGCCATTACCTCAGATTGTTCTCAAAAAGAGGGACCAAGGAGGAGGTGCAGGAAATGTGTGAGACAGCTGTCGAGTATGCTCCTGACTATCAAAGCTTTTGGACTGTAAGTAAAAGAGCTAGCAGGCTTGTGTTTGATATGTATGCTATGTTCATAATTCCTTGGAACATCTTCATTGTTGGTATGTATCTTAATAGATTATACTTTATCAGTATGTGGATTTGCTTACCAGATTCTCAGGTTCCCAGTTACTTCTATAGGGATAGATTTTTGATGAAACATGAGGAATATTTAAAGAAGACAGATTTATTGGTTAATGAGAAAAATAATGAGATGATTAGATAAATTATTATGTAGTTTTCATTTGGACAAAGTTAAGAGAGTTTCATAAAACATGAAAAATTTTTATTTTTTAAAATTTCTTCTGTTGTATACAATTATGATTCCTGGGATTTTTTTTTATTTTTCTTCATTGTTTATGTAGTCTTACCTGTAATTTCTGCTAGTACTGTATCTTTTTTTAAAAATATTTATTTACTTATTATGTATACAATATTCTGTCTGCATGTGTGCCTGCGGGCCAGAAGAGGGCACCAGACCTCATTACAGATGATTGTGAGCCACCATGTGGTTGTGGGAATTGAACTCAGGACCTCTGGAAGAGCAGGCAATGCTCTTAACCACTGAGCCATCTCTCCAGCCCAGTACTGTATCTTTCTTTGAGAGATTTTTTTTCTTATCTAAACCTAAAATGATAATTGGTCCATTTGTGAAAAGGATTCATGTTTGTTAATATCTGAACTCAGGAATAACTTTTGTCCACTGAACTCAGGAACCATTAAATTTGATCAATTTCTAGAGGAATATGTTCTTTGTTTCTAAGTCAGCTGAGACTTAGACCAGACCCTTGTAAACGGTAAGCACCCATAACACCACCGAGTCACATCCCAGTGCCAGAGACAAATTTATCAACGTTACTTTGTTTTTTTCCTTTGATACTGAATTTCCTATGTTGGTTAGCTTGGCTCAAACTCAAGTTAAAATAGTGCTCCTTCCTCAGCTTTGTGGCAATTCTGTGCCAACAGGCCTCATGTTTGTCATTTATTTTGTGAACATGAATTTGGATAGCACAATACTTCTTAATAAATGAACTGATTACTATATCTTGTCCTTTTTGAGTTGAGATGCTGAGTAGACTTGAATAGCAAAGGCTTTATTTGTTTAGAATCTGGAGGCTTATACTGAAGTTGTTGCTGTTGATAATCACAAGATTTTCCAAGGAAAGAATATTAAAAAGATACATATTTTTCTTAAATTTGCTTGATCTTTAATGTGATGTGCATTTCTAATACAGATGCTCTTTTTAAATTTTTTTATATTTTGTGTGTATGAGTGCTTTGCCTGCATGTATGTCTGTGTACCACTTGTGTGTCTGTTGACGTGGGTGTTAGAGGATGTGGAACCCCTGGGTCTATTACAGATCATTGTGAGCCATATGTGGGTGGTGGGAATTGAACCTCAGACCTCTGCAGCAGCTCTTAACTGAGGTGTCTCCAGCCCACAGATGCTATTCTTCTGATATAAATAGTCACCTCCATATGCAGCACAGACTGTATGATCATAAATGTAAGCTTTGTGTATGTATCGTGGTCTTGTCACTGTGTGTTGACTCAGATGCAGTGAATTCCTCTCAGGGATGATCTGGATAGTGCATCTTATTGATTTAGTTATATATATGATTTTTGTGAAAGAAGGACAGATTAGGATATTACACTGGAAAGTAGAGTTATACATTCTTATAGTTACTCTTTATAAATTGTACATCTGTTGAAGCAGTCAGTGTCTTAATTGAAAGACAAAAATTAACGTGTTTATTCTGTATAGCAAGATTAATTATTTGAAACTCTTTGGATCAGTTTCTACACCTAGAAAGCACCTTTGAAGAAAAGGATTACGTATGTGAGAGGATGGTACAATTTCTGATGGGAGCGGCCAAGCGGGAAATATCAGATATTCTGTCGTTTCAGCTTTTAGAGGCTCTTTTGTTTAGAGTTCAACTGCACATATTCACTGGGAGGTGTCAAAGCGCACTTGCAATTTTACAGGTAAACATGTATTTTAGTGTTTAACTTTGTGGAAAGTGTGTGTACTGGTCTAAGATGTGAGAAACATTGCTGGATTGTAAGGCCAGGTTTGGGATTGAATCCCTGTTTTGTTAGGTGCATGTAAGTTGTAATGGCATTCTACTTTTGTTTGGTTGGCACACTGTCTTTTTTAGAGTTCTTACAAGGAAACATGGGAAGATTGGTTTAGGTACTCAATAACTAAACCTTAAAATACAACCTGAAAGGATAAAGAAAATCACCTGTATTGATTTGGACTTGGGTGTGTGTTTTTTCACTGTGTTTTGTTTTGTCTTTTACTTATTAGATTTTAAGTGTAAGGAAACGTAATACTTTTCATCCTATTTCACTAGTACATCATAAACTAAGGTAGTATATATAATCTGTGTTAATCTCTATAAGAATTTTCATTTACAAGCTGGGTGGTGCTAGCACACACCTTTAATCCCAGCACTCAGGAGGCAGAGGCAGGGGGATCTTTGTGAGTTTGAAGCTAATCTGGTCTACAGAGTAAGCTTTAGCACAGCCAGAGTTACCCAGAGAAACCCTATCACAGGGGGAAAAAAGGCAACCAAAAAAAAAAGAAAAAGATTTTTTTTTAACTTATATATTTAAGAATCACTTAAAATATAACAGTTTTATTCTTTAGATTTGAATCTTATTGTGGATAGGAACGTATTTTTAAAATCACTTTCAAATTATTTTTATTTTCCCTAGAATGCATTAAAATTGGCTAATGATGCAATTGTAGCTGAGTACCTTAAGACAGATGATCGCTGTCTGGCGTGGCTGGCCTACATACATCTTATTGAATTTAATAGTCTCCCTTCAAAACTTTATGATCCATCCAATGACAATCCTTCAAGAATTGTTAACACAGAGCCATTTGTAATGCCATGGCAAGGGGTTCAAGATGTAAAGACTAATCCTGACTTATTATTAGCAGTTTTTGAAGGTAAGTGATATTTATAAATTATAACACCAACCATTACAAGTTACAAAACCAATGTTTAGCACATCAGTCATTTATTCATTATGATTCTACATAAAATAGAATAATTTAAATAGTAGTTACAGTTTATTATCTGAATATTTTTAATATTACTAAATTAAGATAGTCATTACTCTATGAAAATAAAAAGTTAACGTTATGGTTTTATTTAATTATGGCAAAGAATATCAGATAAATGTGTTGTTAATAAATACAAGTGCATCTAAATGTAGGCACTTCCTGATAGTATAACTGTCATAGAGGAGTTATAGAATTGGACTGGAAAACTAGATTTTCTTATTTATTTCATTTTTGTTTTGGCAGTCCTTTAAGGTGGAAGCTTCAAGACTATTTTTTTTAATCTAGTTAATATTTTCTCCATCAGTGAGTTTTATGACTATTATATTCTAAACTTGAATCTGCCAGTGAACATATATTAAAGTTTAAAACCTGTTCCTCCTTAAAAATAAGTATGAAGTGTATATAATCATTGTCAGATCTATGTGTTGACATTAAGTATATAAAGCCATATTTAATGTATTAGCATTGTAGTGTAAATTGTATGCTACAGAAGAAAGAATTATTTGGTGCAAGTCCTGCCCTCAAAAATGAGAGATTATTGTAGGCTTACAGACTCGAGGAAAGTGTCTGAGAGTTGGAACTGAGCTTTGAAGCAGGACTGTGATGTGCCCGATGGGTCTGTCTCAAAGACTCAACCTGTGCTTATTTCTCTGTATTTCTTGAGCTCTTTAGATGGATTCTTATAATTGACTAAGTGCTTAGTAAATCCTTGTTGAATAACCCAGTAGAGAAAGGAAAGACGGGTCATTCCTGTTAGAGGAGCTAGGGAAATGAAAAGCAAGCTAATAAGAGTTTATGTAGTGAATTTAAAGAGAAATTTGAAGGAGAGTCCTTATAAAAGAATTTTGCTGGACAACGAAAAGATTTTAAGACCTTTTAAAGGGTTATAGAATTGACTGATAAGAGATTCTTTAAGGAGAGAATGGTTGAAATTTTACTATATATAGGAAAACAAACCAGAATGAGATTTCTGTGACTGAGGTATAAGAAAAAGCCAGTGAGATGGCTATGGATAAAGGCACTTGTGTCTAAGACTGATGCCGATAATCCATTCCCAGAGCACACATGATGGGAGGAGAGACTGAATTTTTGCAACTAGTCCTCTGACCTCCACAGGAGTGCTTTGCCATGTGCTTGTGTTATGCAAAGGAACATTAAAAAATGAGGGAAAGATCTAATTTAGGGAAGACATTGAAGTAGCTATGAAACAGCAAAGGAAGTTGCCAGTCAAGTGATCAGAGAAAGATTGGAGGCAGAGGCAGGTGGATCTCTGTGAGTTTGAGGCCAGCCTGGTCTACAACAAGCTCCAAAGCTACAGAGAAACCGTGTCTCCGAAAACAAACAAACAAACAAACAAAAAAAAAAGAGAGAGAGAGAGATAATTTTGTGGTTTTATTTTTGGAATAGGTTTTGAGGAATTTAAGATAATTGCAGACACTAAGTAAAAATAGGGCTCTCGTATGAGACAGTTTTACTCTTAATATAAAGTAAGGTGATATATAAAAGGTTAGAAGTTTGGTGATACCTGAAGCTTCTTATTTGGGTGAATATCAGGATTAAGTGAAGATGAAAAGGATGATGGGCGAGTAAAGGCTAGGGTTTTCTTTTCTCTTGAACTCTTAGAGTTTTTACAGCATAGTCAACGAGTGGTTGTTTGGTTCACGTTGTGACGTTTTGTGGTAGATGCGGTGAAAGCTTGTACAGATGAGAGCCTTTCCAGTGGGGAAAGAGTAGAGGTCTGCCTTCCACTGTACACAAACATGATTGCTCTGCACCAGCTCCTAGAGAGGTAAGGCTGCATTAATAAACAACTCTATTGAAGGTCATCTTTGCGCAGGTGTTCAGCCATCTTTCTTTTCTTAAGGTATGAGGCGGCAGCAGAGCTGTGCCAAAGCTTACTGGAGTCGTGTCCCGCAAACTGCCAGTTACTGGAGACCCTGGCTGCTTTGTATTTGAAAACAGATGAGTATGACAAAGCCAGGATGGTGTGGCTCACCGCATTTGAAAAGAATTCTCAGAATGCAGAAATTTTTTATCATCTGTGCAAATTTTTCATCTTGCAGGTAAAAATAATTCTTAAATGTGATGGTTTTTTATTTTTATTCCTTTATCACTGACTTCTCTTGGAAGTATATCCTTCTTGGTCCTTCTGCCCTCTGTAGGTTAAGCTAGATTTTCCTGGTTTTGCTGCAGTTTTACCATTGTCTCTGAACTCATCAAGAACACAAACTGTTACTCATGTTTATCCCCAAGTGTCCTTGCCAGTGGGATATGTGATAGCTGCTTAAGATCTTAGCAGGTGAATGGGACCTGGGGATAATATTAGACACACTGTTTAATGATTAGTTGATTTTAATTCACAGTTGTTTCAAGTTCATTTCTGTTGCGGTGATTAAAAAAGAAAAAACAAAAAGCAACCTGGCAAGCAGCTTAAGGGAAAACAGGGCTCATGGTTCCCGGGGTTACTTCAGCACCTGGAGTGTCAAGCAGCCAGTCATCCAGTCACAGTCAGGAGCAGAGAAGGGTGTGCGAATGTGTGCTTGTTAGCGCTCGCTTGTGCACACTTGCTAGTTCTGGTCCCCTCTGCTTGGGAATGGTACCATCCATAGTGAATTCCCACATGTCAACCAATCTAAGTAGTTCCCCTGAGACTCTTCTCCACAGATCGTCCCCCTGAGAGTCTCTTTTTCACAAATCAGCCATCTAGACAGTTGCACTGAGACTCTCTTCCCCACAGGTCAGTCATCTAGACAGTCCCACTGAGACTCTTCCCCACAGATCAGCCATCTAGACAGTCCCCCCTGAGAGACTCTTCCCTTCAGGTCAGCCATCTAGGCGGTCCCACTTAGACTCTCTTCCTCGGGGGTTTTAGATTGTCTGAAGCTGACATTTAGAACCAATCATCACAAGTGAAGATGGTGTCTTAAACTTACTCATTTTGTCCCCATCTGCCCAAGAAATATAGTCTCATCCTGATTTTTTTTTTAGAAAAAAACAAAACTTTCAAACATTTTTATTGATTATTATAAACCTGATATGTGTCACTCCTTTTTTTTTTTTTAAATAGAACCAAGGTGATAATCTTCTTCCATTTTTGCGACAATTTATTGCATCCTTCTTTAAACCTGGGTTTGAGAAGTATAGTAACGTGGACTTATTCCGGTGAGTTGTGTAAATTTTGATTTGTTGTGTGAGAGACTATAGGTCAATGAGAAACCCTGTCTCAAAAAACAAACAACAAAACTCTTAGTTTAACACATTACCTTCTCCAGCCTCTGAAATGTTTTGTGAACAGCTTTAGAGGATTTTTTTCCTCACCTGTGGGTTTCTCAGTAGCTCTGTATCTACTACCCTTGCTCTGCTGGGAGCTCTGTCCCAACATTAAAAGATACATCAGGTCATAAAAAATGATCTTGTGGAAGATTTTAAGCTTTTCTTCCTCTTCATTTCTCTGTAGGGGACCAGTAGTGTTTTGTTTCTTTGAGCCAGAAAATACTTCAGGTTTGCAGGACATTTTATTACTTCAAATGCATCTGTAATGTAGTAAAAAAGAAAAAACAAAGAGCCCTCAAACAATATGTAAATGAATGGGCGTGTTCCAGTAAAGTTTGTTTATAAAAATAAAGTTTGCTGACTGTGAGGAAAAACATAATCAAAAAGAAACTGTTTATGATATTCTGTTACTGTGTTTGACTGCAAGGGACACCTATGTAAAATATAGCCTTAATTTGTTTTCTTTTAAGATTTAAAAAGTTATAAATTGTGTCTGTGTGTGTGTGTGTGTGTGTGTGCGTGCGTGTGTAAATGCAATACTCAAGGTGTCAAAAAGGAGGTATTGGGTCTCCCCAGAGCTGTAAGAGCAGCCAGCACTCGCTCTTAACACTGAGCCATCTCTCCAGCTCCTATAAGAATCCTTATAGAAAATACTGATGAGCGAAAATCAAGCCTTGTTTTTGTGTTAGCAAGTCAAATAATATGTGCAAATTCCTTTTTAGATATTACCTCCACCTTTCCTTCCCCAGTCTACCAGTTACAATAAACAACCTATAATGTCAATCACATTTGGTTTTAACTAACCCAGGCTTTTTGGGTTTTGCCTGTTTATATGGCTATACACCAGGTGTGTGCCTAGAACCTGAGGAGGCCAGAAAGAGGGCTTTGGATGCTCTGGAACTATAATTCCAGATGGTTGTGAGCTGCCAAATTGGCTAATAAAATCCAGAGCCCTGGATATTGGGAATTGTTCTCCCAAGTTCTTTGGGAGAGCAGCCAGTGATTTTAAAACCTAAGTTCTCTGTCCAACTATCTCCCAATGACTCTGATTAAAAAAAAGAAAAAATTAGTCTGTTTAGCTCAGATTTTTTTCTTTGTAAATTTGAACCTTTACATCTTGTCAGTTAATTTTCCTAATTTTGGCATCTTCTAAAAAATTCTTTAGCTTGGCACACACTTTTTAATCCCAGCACCAGAGGCAGAGGCAGGTAGATCTCTGAGTCTGAGGCCAGCCTGGTCTGTAAACGATTTCTTTACCACTTGTTAACAAACAAAATCCATGCACAAATCCCAGAGAACAAAAGGGGAATCTGAGCTGAATCACAAGCCACTGCTAACACCCATGGTCGCTCACACCTCAGTGGAAGGAGATACCCTTTCTCCCTGTCACGTCTGTCCTAGTGTAAAGCCCACCTCTTAGACTAAAGCGCTCTTTTCAATTGGATGTCGGACAGGTAACAATTCCCATAACATCTCCCCTTTTTTCTTTAAGAAGGAAAGGTTCTAACTGTAGCATAGTAAAATTATGTAACAATAAGAATTATTATCAAGTATTGTCCAAATAGAAAGGAAAGGCAATAACTTTAACAAAAATGAAACTACATACAAGAACAATTATCAAGTAAATCTGTTTTAAATGTCAAGTCCATAAATAATGGGCAAATTTATAGAGATTACTCCATTAGCTGTCCTCTCCTGAAGAGTTTAAAGTTTTGAACCTAATATGCCTTGCAACAAAATTCGTAAGAACTGTAACTGCCTACACTGGTCTACAGAGTGAGTGAGTTCCAGAACAGCCAAGGCTACACTGAGAAACCCTGTCTCAAAAAAACCAAAGCAACAATGAAAACGAAACAAATTCTTTGGTATATACACATTAATATTTTAAATATAGTTACAGCAAAAACAGTTTTAAATATGAATTAATAAAAGAAAAATACAAAGAATTCAGTTTGGTTCCCTCTTCCATACCCAGTTTTATTTTTTTATTTTTTTTAATTAAATTGGTTTGTTTTCAAACTTTGGCAAAAGACTAATTCAGGGCCAAACAAAACCCTTTATAGACTTGTGTTCTGGTTTTCCCTTGGGCATGGAGGTAATTAGTTTAGCTTAAAAGGGAATGATGCCAGATTTTGCCTTGGTAACTAATCAAAGGTCTTTAGATCTACTTGAGGCTAGCTTAATTGAGCACAATAAAAAAACAGTAGCAATAAAAATTTGGAGCTAGATTGGCTCTAAATCATCTTACTGTTTTTTACTGAGACATCTTGCTTTATTAAATTCTTTTGTGAAATAATCATATATCACCAAGAACTAAGAAAAGACATCTGCATTTTTCAAAGTTCTTGTTAGCCAGGCATGGTGGCACACTCCTGTGATCCAAGCACTTGTGAGGTGGAGGATGTAAGTTTAAGACCAGCCTGGGCTACATAGTGAGAAAAGAAATTGTTTATTTTTTTGAGTTAAATATTAGAAGAATGTCAATAAATGATGTAATGTTTGGCACTGCTATTTTTATATATATAAACTTTATGTTTATATATGTTTTTAATTCTACATTATAATCATTTAATTAGTAGAAATCAGTGTTCATGATATAATCTCCTGCCCCCTTTTTTTGTTGCTGTTGTTTTTTGAGACAGGGTTTCTTTGCACATCTCTGGCTGTCCTGGAACTCACTCTGTAGGCCAGGCTGGCCTCGAACTCACAGAGATCCACATGCCTCTTCCTTCCAAGTGCTAGGATTGAAGGCATGCGCCACCACCTGGCTTCAAGATATAATTTTATGGCAGAAATTATAAAGTAAAATATGTGCTGTAATACGTACCTGAAAGTAAATTTGGTGAACTTTTTCTTTTTTTAAAGGTTGTATTTATTATGTATACAACATTCTCCCTCCATGTATGCCCATACACCAGAGAAGGGCTAGATCTCATTACAGATGGTTGTGAGCCACCATATGGTTGCTGGGAATTGAACTCAGGACCTCTGGAAGAGCAGTCAGTGCTCCTAACCACTGAGCCATCTCTCCAGCCCTGATCAACCTTTTCTCTATAACATTTAGTATAAAAGATGACAAACAGTAAGAAGTATTTCATTGTTTCAAATAAATTTAGAAAGTTAAGTTGGTGTTTTCATTCACTTTGAGGAAGTTACCCTAGAGATTATACAGTTTTATGTCTTTTAGATTTTCTTTTTTAAGATTTTATTTATTACATATACAATACAGTGACATATACAATACAGTGTTCCGCCTCCATGTCAGAAGAGGACACCATATCTCATTGTAGATGGTTGTGAGCCACCATGTGGTTGCTGGGAATTGAACTCAGGACCTCAGGAAGAACAGTCAGTGTCCTTAACCTCTGAGCCATCTCTCCAGCCCTATGTCTTTTAGATTTAATGTCAACAGGGGATTCTAAAATCCTTGGAAATCTAGTGGGTAACTCAGGGTAATGGAGCTAGCTGTGATAGTTGGGATGCCCGCACTTCAGATGTCCTGTGTTGCTGCCTTCCCACAGGCTGGGCCAGCCCTTTAATACTTTTTCCTGTGCAGTCCTTTTCTAATCTAATGTCAGTGATTATACTAGATTGCCATTTCAAGATTAGATGACTCTGAGACTCTGGAGTTACACATAAAGAGGTTCAGATTCATTGGAAGGGAAACTGAAGTAGTGGAAGTCAAATAAATAGACTTCTTATTTGAGTGTCTAAGAACCTTTTAGTAGTCTTTTTCTTTTTTTTGAAAGGGGGTGATAGAATCCAGAGCATTCTCTGCTTTGTTTGATGATGCCTCTTTCTGATAAATGCTTTTACGCAATATTTTGTTTGTTATATCTGAACTAAACTTCTGTGTTGTGTGCTTGCGCGCACGTGTGTGTGTGTGTGTGTGTGTGTGTGTGTGTGTGTGTATGCGCACGCACATGTGTGCACGGAAGATTGAGATAGCAGGTTTTGTAAGCACTTTCCCCCCCTAGAAGAATGTACAGATTTTGTGGAGATTTCAGATACTTAGTAATCTGATTTGGTCTTTATTTTTAATTTGGTTTAATTAGATGATTTTTTTAAGTTTTGGGGATAGAATTACAAATTTATTTGGGAGAGTTAGTTCATATTGGTATAAAAGTAAAATTTTCAGTAAGTATAATTTTAGAAAAGTTCATATTTTGTAGAAATATTTCAATTAAGTTGAGATCAAAGATTATCTGTGTTAGTATTTTAACCCATGTGTGCCTAGGCATAGTTTCATACAATGTTGGGATTTTCTTCTTTCAGATATCTCTTAAATATCCCAGGACCACTTGACATTCCAGCCTGTTTATGTAAAGGGAATTTTGATGATGATATATTTAACAACCAAGTTCCTTATTTGTGGCTGATTTACTGGTGAGACATTACCTACTGTGGAGAGGAACATTACATGTTAAGCCTATCTTGTATTTGTAGCTGATGTTGATTACTGAGTTATTGTGCATTAAAAGCCTGCCTCACTGAAGCAAATTTAAAGAGATGCCAAGGCTGGTTATTTACAAGACAAAAGCAAGTAGACTTTACTGTAATATTATCTGTGGTGTTTAAGTGTACATTGTCATTCTGTAACCTAACAAAATCAAACTGTAAACATTTTTCTTCATTCCTTAAACAGCCTTTGTCATCCTCTTCAATCAAGTATTAAGGAGACAGTAGAAGCATATGAGGCAGCATTGGGGGTGGCCATGAGGTCTGATATAGTGCAGAAGATTTGGATGGAGTAAGTTTAGTCCTTTTTATGGATGGGATTTTTAGAATAATCCTATGGTGGGGAAAAGGGTGATCAGCTTTTTGGTGAGTTACTGGCTTAATTATTCTAAAGTAAAATGTTTTTCTTTTGGCAGTTATCTTGTCTTTGCCAATAATAGAGCTGCTGGATCCAGAAACAAAGTCCAAGAATTCAAATTTTTTACTGACTTAGTGAATAGATGTTTGGTTACTGTCCCTGCCCGATACCCCATCCCTTTTAGCAGTGCTGATTACTGGTCCAACTATGAATTTCATAATCGGGTAAGAACTTAATTTTTTCCTTTAGATGTTTGTATATAACAGAAAATTGAGTAATAACAGCAAAGCAGAACTGCTGCTTTATATCAAGAGCTTTTCCTGGGACCACTGTCCTAACATTCGCTGTCATTCCTGTCTTCAGTTCTTTTTGCTTCCAAGTCCTAGAAAAGGTGCCCTGTTAGGCCCCATAGCATCAGTGTATCCATTGTAGCTGATCTGTTTGCTAAGTTCTGTCAAGCAAATGCAGCTACAGGGCATAACAAAGCTGAAAATGAGGAGCTGTTTACATTTATAATAGTAAAGTCTGATTAACGATACATTCACAAAGGGTCTTTTATAGGAATGAGGTGTTGTTTACATTTATAATAGTGAAACCTGATTCATGATGCACTCACAATGGTATGTTATAGGTAATGAAACAAAGTGCTTTTTTCTCTTTCAGTCGCATTTCAGTCAACATATAATGCACTCCAAAGCTCCTACTTACCAAAGCTCACGGTAGACTTAGATACTCTCACCCCATCTCACCCCTAGGTTTGTTCTGCGCTAATCAGGATAACCAGTTACTGTATGTTGTGCTTCTGTGCCATTCTTTATCCCAGAGACTATAAACAGTACATGGACAGTAAGTCATGTTTTCTCACAGGATTCCAGGAGCAACACGTGGCAAGTACAATTAGCCCTCTTCACTTGCCCAGCAGTACAGCAAGTAAAGGTAGACTCAGGACAGAAAACTCAGACTCCTGGCTTCCTGTCAGTGCTCTGTCTGTTGCGCTCATAGACCAGAGTCTAATATGTAGTTATGAAAGTGGCTAGTATAATTAATGGTAATTAATTACACATTATAATTTGTACATTTGTGTCTTAATGACTTTTTCATTAAAATACATACACTAACTAGATTCTGCTTTGTAGTTGCATACTCATTCCCTCCCTCAACCTTCACAGGTTATTTTCTTTTATTTGAGCTGTGTTCCAAAGACTCAGCATTCCAAAACCTTGGAACGCTTTTGCTCTGTTATGCCAACTAATTCTCGACTTGCACTGAGGTAAGAAAAATTTTGGTTCTCAGCTCAGAAGTATAGGCCCTTCATATGAAATTATTCTTGAAAACTTGATAGACTATGTGGTTCTCCCCTTTCCTCATGGACACATACTACTTTATCTCAGAATTGTTAAATCATATTTAGTTATTCATACAAAAGCCAATGTGAAAAATCTGGTCATTTCAGAGAACTATAGCATTAGAATATGCATTTTTAAAGCAGTAGGCCTGTTTTACGTGGTAGGGGGAATATGAAGAGATTTTCATGGCAGTTATTCAAATACTTAGCAGGTAATGGAATCTCATAGATTGGCGACATAAAATCAAGATTCCTAAACTTAAGCTTTCA
Source organism: Alexandromys fortis (assembly GCF_014885135.2). Taxonomy (NCBI): domain Eukaryota; kingdom Metazoa; phylum Chordata; class Mammalia; order Rodentia; family Cricetidae; genus Alexandromys; species Alexandromys fortis. The sequence goes on from NW_026067906.1 coordinate 14,981,650, forward strand.
AACTGTATTCAAACACTGCCCTGGGTTTTCCTACGCTCTGTTAGAGTCAGAGAATTTCAGAACACGTTGTGGTTGTTCTGTCAGGGTAAACCTTGAGTTTACTTTCAAAAACAAGCTTGTAATTTTTATGGAGTACTTAACCTGTCCTTGCTTAGGCATCCACTGGTACCGTCATCTCTGCTTGACTGTGACTTACCATATAGCTGCTTCTACAGTTTATAAGATACCTAAAATGCTGTTTGGATATTCTCTTGTGTTTTAAAGTATGTTCTCCATACTGTGATGCATGCAATACATATACATATACACATATGCGCGTGTACGCACACACATATGAGTCAAGTTTTTAAGAAAATTAGCCATATTGTTCATGGCTAATAATTAAATTTCATAGCATCCATGTTAATCTTCAGAAGCCAATTGTGGAAATTTAAATAAGAAAATTATCTTTGCTAAGCATGTGAAGCAGAAAATATGATTGTATTTTGGTTCTGTTTGTATTTAGTGTCTATTACGATAAGCATTTTAGAACATAGGAGTTTAAAGCATTTTAGAACATAGGAGTTTAGTTGCAGGTAAACCACAGTCTTTGTTTTGGTGCATTCTTCCTGTGGTTATCCCTGTTACTCCCCCTGCCATGAGAATAAGAACTTAACTCTTAGCCATTATATTTCCATTTTAGTTCCAGAAATATTCAATATTAAATATGCTATTTGCTCTATGAAGGAAAAATAATTTTAAAAATTGCATTAGTTATTGAGTTGAAGGTTATATAATGAGATTGCTTTTGTTTTCTGCAGGAGTACATGAGCCTTTTGTTATTGAAGATAACCGTAACAGTAGTTAGCACATTCTGATCCTGGGACAGTTGTCATAAGAGATATTCTATAAATATCTGCTGAATGTCCCTAATAGGATTTCATTGACCAATGTTTGTACCTTGTCGTGTATTCTGTCATAGAGCGTATTTGGGGTGCCCTATACGTTGAATGCTTTGTTCATTTTCCTGAATGTACTTTACAGGCTGCTTCAGCACGAATGGGAAGAAAGCAATGTTCAGATTCTGAAACTTCAAGCCAAGATGTTTACATATAATATCCCAACATGCCTGGCCACCTGGAAAATGTAATGCAACAATCATGTACATGTTTTTATAGCTATGTTTTTATTTGTAAGGGTTGCTCCAGACAGGTAAATCTGAAATAGCATCTTTTCTCCCATCCCGTAGGCAGGCCTAATATAGAGTTGTTTGGGGCACTTGCTATAGTTTTAATACCTAAGTGAGTAAAATTCTTACTAATAGCTGCCTCTACAATCTTAAAAAAAGTAATAATAAGGACATCACTTTAATGAGGGAAAACATTTAGATATCTAATAATACAGTATTAGACACTTTAGGACATCTTTAAATTGTAGGGTTTTCCCTGTTATAGTCTGGTTTCTTTCTTATTTTAAAGGTGTTAATGCCAGTTTTTTTTATTTTAATCTTAACTAGTTTTGAGTTGTATTTATTCTTTTTCCCCCCCCCCCCCATGAATCTTATTCATGTTCAAAAACACTGGTCTGTTTTATTCTCGTAAAGTTGATAAAACTTGTTGAATTTTTCTTTTCACTATAGGTTACACTCCTTGGAAGTTTAGCGTGTTACTTTCAGGAAGTTTTGTACTCAGATTACCACAATCAGTGTTCTGCCAGTGGTGGTGTCTCACTTTGTTTGAAGATATATAAATTTTTCCCCCTTTTCTATATTCCTTTTTTCCCTTAGAGCCATTGCTGCTGAGATTGTTCTAAAGGGACAAAGAGAGGTAAGCCATCTGTTACTGAATTATCAGACGGACCACGTTTTTCCATTTAGCTATTCTGCCCTTTTTCGGCCTTTCGCTTTAAAAGGATTAAAGATAGAAGTTAGCATTCTCAGAACTCTACTTGGAATCTCTAAAGCCCAAGACAAGCATTTTTGACTTGAATGTTAGTATACTGTAAAGTTCTGCCTTGAAGTGGACAGGATTGTGAAGGTGTTGTCCATGGTGTTTCTGATGACAGTGTGTCTGTCTATCTTATAGGTCCACCGTTTATATCAGAGAGCCTTGCAGAAGTTACCTCTTTGTGCGTCACTGTGGAAAGATGTAATGCTTTTATCTTTTATTTTATCTTGACGTTTTCCTATAAATTTTCTGCATGTGCCATATCCATTGATGTGGTAAATGCTCAACCCTAGCTGTCTCTTACTTCTCCGCTTCCCTGTCTTTTACAGCAACTCTTGTTTGAAGCATCAGAAGGAGGTAAAACTGATAACCTGAGAAAACTAGTTTCCAAGTGCCAAGAGATTGGAGTCAGCCTAAATGAGCTCTTAAATTTAAACAGTAACAAAACAGAAAGCAAGAATCACTGAACACTGGGTGCAGTCAGTTCTAAGCCCTTATAATAATTGCCAAAATTATTCGAATGATTCTTCAAGATTAGGCTGATCCCTGGCTAAGGTCTGTGTAAGGCAGACGAGCATTCTTGATCATATCAAGTTCCCTACAATATCCTATTTTTAAAACCGGAAGCAATGAACATGAATGACACTCTTGGAATGGATAAATGAACTTCCTGTTTGGCCTGCTTCTAGGCCCTGCCAGATTCTCTAACATCATGTACGTAAGTATAGCTCCTCAAAATGACTGACGTTTATTTTTATTTTACTTTGTTTTTGGTTTTGTTTTTTACTTTCCCTACCTTTATGTTGTGCTATTCCTGGTCCACTTGACACTCTCTGATGCCTGAGAGATTCTTGTTTGGGATTTAGTTTCCAGGGCCGTGTTTACAGTAAAGAAGCAGGCAGTCCCTTTTAGTTCCTCCTCTTAAAATCTCTGAGATTCTTCATTTCAGGGTTTCAAACGTAAGCAGTCTATCTTAAGGAAAGTGTACTGCCATGACCCCAAGTCTGCTAGTTGCACTTGAGTGTTCTAGCAGGGTTGTTCATTGCCCTTCCTACGCTCTGGACTCCTTGCCGAAACTGTTTAACTTGAAGATTTAAAGAAACGATTGCAAATGCCATGCATCAGAACCTAAGAGTGGTCAAATATTATGTGCAATTTTTTTGTAAAGAAATTAATTTATAATAAAGTTTAACAGTTTAAAGAAGTTAATATTTGAACTGCTTTGTATTGAAATACTACTCTGTAGTATTAAATTGTTTACATACAAACTATTTTAATATAAGTTAACTTTTTAAACATGTTGCTGTCTTTATTCACTTCTCACTCTGGTGGGAAAAGGTTGAAGTAGGAGATAGGGTTGTTTCCCATGACATCACTTTCTTCCTCTCTAGTTCCTTTCCCATTTAGAACAACAGTGAAACAAAACAAGACGAGAGTGGCTTTTTAATTAGTGAAGACAAGTGTTCTGTCTTGAGAGCAGGGAACAGATAGGTTTGTACTACCATTAATCTCTGTGGTCTCAAAAACTTAGTTGTCGTTTGAGTTAGCTACCTAGAAAGCTGCTTGCTTCTGTCGAATATGCCATTGTAAAGAGAACCAACTTTTGGTTTGGCTTTCTGAGTTGTTTGTGCTTTGCCAGAATAGCTCTGACCAGCACAGCACTTTAAATGTGGCCTCAGAGCCAGCTGTGTGCAGCCCACTGTGGGAGACAGAGTAGAACTTCCTACATGACAGGCAGATTGATACAGCCTTATGTTTGTGTCATGATTACTCAAAATAAAACCTGTATTTTGAAGAATCACTGTGTGCCTACAAGATGACACATACTTTGCTAACTAATGCTGTTTGCCTAGGTCAGGACTGGAACCCATTTGTCTAGTGTCTTTCATTTAACCAAAAAGCAAAACAGCAGCTTTTGTTTTTGTTTCTAAAACCAAAGAAATTTGGTCGGAAGATAGAAATCCTAAAGGAGTACCCTTCTTTCTACTGTATGTATTTAAATATTTATTGCCCTAGTTAATTGAAAATTATGGTTACATGCTTAGCAAATTATTTTTCATCAGAATTTCTTCAGGTAAATTGGAGCCTGAGCGAAGCTAACAACCTGAGTTTAATTCCCAGGACCCATGAAAAGGTGGAAGGAGAGAATCAAGCACACAAGTACACAAATTGTCTTTTTGTTCTACATACATGCAGAAGTATGCACCCTTCTCCACCATCATACATAGTTTTTCCCATCTGTTTTCTTAATAATTTAACAGTTGTAACTGAACCATCTCAAGTTTTTAGAAAGGCCAAGTTTTAAGCTATATTTTTTCCCCTTAGTTTTATTTTATGTGTTTGCCCACATATGTCTGTGCACAGTGCGCATGCAGTGCCCTCGGTCTAGAAGAGGATGTGGAACTGGAGATATGGATGGTTATGAGTGGAACCAAATACAGGTACCCGTTAAGAGCAGCCAGGGCTTTTAATTGCTAACCAATCTTTCCAGCTCCTTTATTTTTGTGGCTTTTGTTGTCTGTTTGTTTTAATTTTGGTTGTATGTGTGTTAGTGGTTCTATCCACAATACCTATTTTCTGCATACACACACATACTCATGTCCTTTTGAATTGTTGCATGCAGAGCTCTACTTATGCTGTACATGAAATTGTGGATACCATCTATGAAGGATGTACATGTATGTACATTGTAGCAACCTCAGGGCTTACCATTCAAATACCATATGGGAATATTTGGTTCTTTTTTTTTTTTAATCAGTTGCCAAATTGCTAAACCATAAAGGCATCTAATATTGCCTCTTTTCCCCCCAGCTTTTAAAGACATAGTGTCACTGTGTGGCCCAGGCTGGCCTGGAAATCACTGTATACAACTAGGCTAGCCGCACACTGGTGGCAGTTTTTCCATCTCTGCTTCCAGGTGCTGTGGTTGCAGATGTGTGCTCCCTGCCCCTACTGATGACACCATCTCTTATGTTGGCCTTTTCCTGCCATCCACAAACTCAGGTTAGCACAAATAGCAAATTCTTCTTAAGGATAAGATTCCTATTCTTTCAATATTCAGTTACTTTTTCAAAAATGAAATGCTTTTAGCAATAGCTAAATAAAATTTGAAGTTAAAATTGAAATAGATCACATGTTCTGTGATCAAATCATTAGACAGATAGAATCAGCAAGAACTGCATTCTCCTGCATCCTCTGAGTTGTCTGGAGAAAGACACAAAGGGGCATTTTGTGTTGTGGGACTTATCTGTGATCCAAGAAAGGCAATAGTAGATTACCTTGAATTTTTATGTTTTTCCTCATTTTAGAGAACAGCTTAATATTTTTATTTGTCTTTTAACGGAAAGTGGACCTTGTAACATTTTTCTCACTGGATTATCTAGGGCGGTTTGCTTTCAATGAAAGGGCATATAAACCCACATCATAAAGTAAGCAAGAATCTCCAGGTGCAACATCTAAGAGTTAGAGGCGCTCTGCAGACAAGCAAAAGGTGATTGAGACTGACAACACATACAGAGGGACTTTATTGGAGATTAGAGTTCAAATATTTATTTAGGGTTTTGAAAAGGTAGGAACATGGAGGTGGAATACAAAGCAGGGCCATATTTGTGTGTTAACAAAATGTGAGGGGGAAAATGGCAAGCTATGCATTTAGTCACCTTTACTGTTTGAGAGTTATGCCTATGAGTAACTAAATTCCTTTCCTCTCTTTCTTTGTCTCTCTCCCTCTCTTTCCTTTGCTAACTTTTCTTCCTTCCCTCCCCTCTCCTCTCTGCAAGCCTTCTTCAGTGTGCATTTCACTAGGAGAGGGGCCCTGAGCAGCCGAGGGTTGGCAGCTCACCTTGCCCTCTTTCCCCTCACACACAACTCTCCGTAGCCATGGTTAGTGCCTTTGTGCACTGCTCCGCTAAGGTGTCTGCGGTGAGTGTGGAAAGACTTTCGCCTTTTTGACCTCTTTGAGCTGGATGGAGTGCTTTTATCTAGGTGCAGCCTCTGTCTTTCTTGGATAGGAAAATAGATGTGTCTATACTTTCATTTCATGACCCACACAAGAGGGATGCCACAAGACCTTTTTCAGAGTCTTTTCAGAACAGAGTTGGGCATATTTGCTTTCCAGAATCTCTTTATGCTGTGGGCTAAATTCACAAGTGAGTACAGAAAAGAATATACCAAGGAAACGTCCCGGAGCAGCTCTGAACTTTACTTGGGAGAGGCTTCCTGGGTGGAAGTCATTTATTACATCTCATGAAGGAGGAATAATGAAAGCCATTGTTACTTCGGGATATACTGTGCCATTAAAATCTGAGTTGTATGAGGCTTTGCATGTCTTTAGAAACATGTACGTTAAACAGTGAAAAAGAAAAATTACCCGGGAACCATCTAGTGCTACACTGCAATCAGGAGGACGAGGCAGGAGGGTGGGAGCTCCTGGCCATCCTGGGGCACGTAGACCCATCTCAAAAGGAAGCAACATCTTAGAAAAGCTTCTTTGACTTTGTTTAGATTCATTTTCAACTTGTTACACATAACATGGAAGGAGGTGTGAGAATGCCTCAGGAAAGTGTCCTCTTTGAGGGTAGGTACCTTGTGCTTAGAAAGTCCACACAGAACTGACCAGAACCTTGGTAGGGAAAGGATGGTTAAAATGAAAACGCTCCTACTTGCTTTGTTCCTTCCACTCCCAATTTGTTATATAATGCCTGAATAAATGCTACCGTCAGCATTTCATGCAAAGAACTATTTCAGTCCATTGGAAGCTACATAGTTGTTTTCCAGTAGGCCTTAAGAGCCATGATTATATATATGAATGAACTACCCAGATTTGTTTTCATTACTTTTAAATGAGTTTTCCAAATGACATTTTAGCTCAGTATCAGAAATGCCTTTAATCAATTGGAAACTAAAGTCCAGAAATAAAGTAATTCTATTGAACAAAATGGCACAAGCTTGGACTATGTGCTGTAATGGTTTCACCAGCAAAACAGGTTTTGGACTGTCTGAGGTCAATGTAACTGGCCCTCAGTTATGTGAATGTCATGAGTGCTGGTGGGTCAGATAGTTTCCTCCTTTTCAAAAACAAAACTTAACTAAATAGAACACGTAGAATATATGAGTCCGTTATATTTTAAAGTTTGTGTACCACTTGGTAAATAGTAAAGGTTATCCATCCTAAGTATATAAAAATATATCTCTGCAAGGCCCATCTTGAGTGAGTTAAGTAAAAGCCTAAATCCAAATTTAAAAAGCCAACTTTAAAGAGTTTATACTTCAGACTCCCTTTTAAGTTGGTAATCTGAACGCTTCAGGCTGATTATCAACTCAGCTGAACAAAGGTGGCTTTACATTGTTTGGTCAATTAAACAAGCTGAGTCATGTACGTATTCTTACTTAGAAGTCAGTCTTATGAAGATGGCTAGCCCACGCCTTGAAGTTGCTGAGTGATAGATGGCTGTTGGTCTGTTTGTATTAGTGGAGATAATCAGGGCATCTCTGCTAAGGCTAAAACACACTCAACTTGGCAAATCATCAGTCAAGAGACTGCCTGGGGATGGAGTTGGCATTTCATTCTGGCTTAGGTGGAGATTCAGAGAAAGCTCCAGGGAAGTGAAAGAGTGGGTGTGTATAAAGCAATGAGATGGGGGAAGCACCTATCTAGGAAGATCTAGGTAGTAAGTAAAACTGCCCTCAGCCAGCTCTGTAATGACAGCCTACTTCATTGCTTCTTGTTTCTTTTTCACAACCATATCTGTAGAATAGGAAAACATGTGTACTTACATTGAGGAAGAGACCTGGTTAGTCATCCTCATCAAGTTAGGCCATGCAACCCAATATACGGGCTACCCATGCATGCTTCGACATTGCCAGGGCATAAATTTCAAATTTGTGTACGTACATTAGGGGTGTTAAAAGGTCATATCATAGAAATTATCTTTAAAAAACCTAAGCCACAAATAGCATTTTGAATGAGCAGGAACACTGTAAAGTAACAGTTTGCATTCCATGGTCCTAATTTTAGTACTCTCTCAATCTCAAACATAAGGCTTAGGTGTGATTTAGTGGCTCTGAGAGATTAGAGGCCTTGGGGTATGGGATACAGCTCAGTGCCCAACACTTGCCTAACTTACTTGAAACCCTGTTTTTTTACCTCCAGCATTGCAAAAGAACACTTAGAAACCTGTATGTGTTCCATGGCTTCTTTCTAACATGCAAACCTCTATTAAAGTTGCTTTTGATCTTAGGTTTTTAAGTCAAAGAGGGTTGATTTTAAAAAATCCTCTCCTACCATCTAAATTACCAGTGTGATGACTAGACTGGTTTTTGTGGTATAATAGAAGACAAAGACATCTTAATTCAATAATCAGTAATGAATTAAGAGTAGCCAGGCAAACTTTATACTTTTATTGGCATTGCCTATGAAAAGCATGGCAGGATTGTCCAATTTAAGCTTACAAGTAGAAATCATAAAAATGACCTCATCAGGCAAGAAACTTATATAATGTTTGTACTGAAGGCACATTTAAGAACAATAGCACACCACCGCCTCCCCCCTTCCCTCCCGGCCAGGTATGAATTATGCCAAGCCTGGCTGAAACTATTCCCAAAGACCCACCAAATATGGTTGACACATGGGTATGTGGCAGGAATGATGTCATAATCACAGAGCAAGACAGTTCTGATCTGTTTGGTACTGTATGAATTCTATTCCCAAAGAGCTACCAAATACGGTTGCTGTAGTCTTACACATGGATACATGGCAAGAAGGCTGAAATGGGGATTGGGATTAAACTGGGGACCTTCCAGGTCTTGAAGAGAACCCGTGACCGAGGTGGCTCTGCTGAACCGTCCATCACTGGGAGTTGTTGATCCTGATGATTCTAAACTGCTTCCTCAAGCTGTCCTTTTCTTAAACATTTGGTTTAGCAGGTAAGAAAAACGACAAACCCTGTCTCGAGCATTACACAGACATTCAACGCAACTTCTGCTTTTTTTCCCGTTATTCAGAAAAACCCCTTGGCCACTTCTGTGCGAGCTGCACATTTTTTTTTAGGTGCTTTGAAGGCAAAAGCCCAAGTATGAATAGTACATGTTTGGAGTACCTCTACGATACCACTGTCACCATATCACAATGAATATTAAGACTGTAGTGAAGTTAGTGTCACTAGTTCTAAAAACAGTGGACCAATAGAATTCCTTCCTTTACAATTTTCTGTAACTCTTTAGTTTGGAACAAGAAAAGTAAAAATACTTGTGGTTGCCAGGCAGTTTTCATCCCAGCACTCGGGAGGCAGAGGCAAGCAGATCTCTGTGAGTTCGAGGCCAACCTGACATACAAGAGCTAGTTCCAGAACAGGCCCCAAAGCTACAGAAAAAAACCCTGTCTCTAAATAAATAAAAGAACACGTGATTTCACCCTGTTTCATTTGCTAAGGTTAAAATTCTCATAACCATATAAATAATGTAATCTCCATTTTACATATGCAAATTGAGTAACAAAAATTGTAAATAATTCAAACTACAAAAGTAGTAAATGAGGAGCGTAAGAAGGTGATTTAGTGACCTCGGTGCACTGAGAAGTGGTCCTGAGACCCATGAAGGAATCAGTGAAACAGACCTGTACATTCTTAGCAAGCTAGTTGACCATCTAGAACTCTGGTAGCTGCCTCAACACAACACAGTTAGAGCCTTTGGGAGAAGAGGCAGAATTGAGAGGAGACAAGTTGTGGTGATACTTGATTTCTCAACCTGAAACACACCCCCTAGATTTTGATTTTTTTCTTCACACAGCATTCCTTTTAAAGAATTTCTGAGATTTGATGTTGCTTTTGTCCTCTGCAAGCACAGTGGGTTAACTCCATTTAGCTCAACAATTATGGGGCTGCCTAAAGAATGTAACAGATTGAGGACAGAAGATGACCTCATTGTCACAGGCATACTAAGTGTTTGAAGTAAAAACTACAAGTGTGTAAGGATGGGAAACAAGTACATACTTAGATATGTGAGACAATACTGAAAATGCGCAGAGCTTTTCATATTTCTACAGACGGCCAGCTGGTGGTGGATCACGCCTTTAATCCCAGCACTTGAGGCAGAGACAAATGGATTTCTTTGAATTTGAGGCCACTTTGGTCTACAGAGCGAGTTCGAGGACAGCCATGGTTGTTTGCAGAGACAATCAAAACCTATTGCCAAAATCCCAAACAAACAACAAAACAAAAACCAACTTCTACAGAAGTCTCTAAGAAGACCTAAAGACCAAGTAGAAAGTGGATTGATTTAGTGGGCTGGGCTGGGCTGGTCTTGGCTTGACGGTGCACACTTAATCCCAGGATCTAGGCAAGCAGAGCTTTTAAGTTCAAGGCAAACTGGCCTTCATGGAGAGTTGTAGGCCAACCAGGGCTACATAGTAAGATCCTGTTGCAAATTTTTTCTTTTAATTTGTCAAAAGGAAGTGCTAATAAAGGCTTGAAAGCAAAATGGTGATGAATGAGGTAACCCGCAAAGAGATGAAAACAGGATTCTGTTGGACATTTTCCAGCAGTAGGGAATGGAATGTGCTAACGATTAGAACATTGCTCGTGTGGTTTGGACCTACGACATCGGGATGATAGAAATACAGACTTGAAGATGATTCAGCAGGTGAAAAGCCTCTGGCCACCAAGCCTGGAGACCTAAATTCAATCCTTGGGACCCCCATGGGAGGAATAAATGGATGCTTGGAAGTTGTTCTGTCGTGTCCCCCACCACCACCACGGCATTCTCATGCCTGCACTTAGAAGTAAATAAAAATGATAACCTGAATTTAAGCAGGTACAGCTTGTAGTCCTTTAGGCTTACTATCCCATTAACCACTGCTGTGTGTTCTCAGCCCCTATGGATTCCAGTGACTGAGAATACTTTTAGAAAATGCTTCAAGCTGGGAATAGTGCTACACACCTGTAGTCCCAGCAGGAGGTGGAGGCAGGACGATTGCTGTAAGTTAAAGGGCTATATCGTGAATTTCCCTACTGTAAAAAGCCAAAAACAAAAATGCAAAGCACAGACTTTATATTTCTTGTCATAATTTCCATTATATAGAAACAACTAATGCCCTGTGGATACTGAGGAACAACTAGATGAGCTGTGCCCCTGCCACTTATCAGGAACATAAACTCCAGTATTTGCATCACCAGTGTGGTATAGTCTAAAACTGTTCCTAAGGAAAAACTGTGACTTCCCAAGTTTTAAGCCAGTGATGGTCTTGAGACTCAAGCCACAATGTGTTCATTCTTAGGAAAAGTTCACTTACTGTAGTGCAACCAGTTATCCCCCCCCAAATTAGAGGCTTAAAGCAACAAACACCCAGGACACTGGGTCAGAAACCCTGGAGAGTCTTCTCTGGGTGGTGAGGTCGAGGTTTTCATGAAGTTAGCCAGGGCTTGCAGTGTGTTCTTTAAAGACCCATTTACTTCCCACTTGCGTGTGTAGGCGTCTCCAGGCCCCAGTTTTTCTTTCTGCAGGCTAAATGGCTTAGTGACAGGGTAGCTGATCTCTCCGAAGGAGTGGACTGAAAACAGCTAACGAGGAAGCTTAATTTTTAACACCTGAAGTTGTTCATTGCATAAAAATCAGACATAAACAGCCACCCCTCCCCCTTCCCAGGCCTAAACTTCTGCAATTACATATTTTATTTATTTTAGATTTTTTTTTTAAATACAGATAATCCTTTTGGGGTTGCTATATCAAGCAAACTGGGTGGCTTATAGACAGTCTTTCTTACAGTCCAGGAAGTCTGTGGCGCCGTAAGAAATGCTACGGTTAAGAAAGCAGCAAATTTGGTGTCTGATGTGAGCCTACTTTTCACAGACTGCCTTCTCGCTGTGCCCTCATGCTGTGGAGAACTGAGAAGCCATCTGGGTTCTTTGTTTAACAGGGCACTAATCCCAGTCGTGAGCCTCCCAAAACTGCTAACACTTAACACTATTGGCACCTATGATTTCCGAAGCAGCGCAAGCATGCAGAAATAGCAGTTGGACAGTGAACTTCGTTGGTCCGTGTGGTATAACATGGATAGTCCATCGGTACCATGTTGTAGAGCTCTTAACCTATTTTACACCCCGAAGAAAGGTAAATAAGAATCGCCCAAGCACACAACGGCCAAGGACTGGAGGTGGGATTCGAACCTAGGTCCCTGGCTTCACAGTCTGAGTGTTTACTATGTCATATTGCCTTTCAGTGTCCATTACTCTAAATGTGTGCTGCCATCAATTCTTTGCAGTCAAGTGTAGCATGGGCAGAGTTAGCGTGTTCTGGAAATCCTGTAGTCAGTGCATCCGCCATCATTCCCTACCGCTTTTCTTTTTGTAAATCACAGTTTCTCCTGTTTCCCCCATTACTCCTTTTTTTTTTTTTTCTTTACTAAGTGATCACTTTTCTTGTCCTGTTCTCTGTTGTCCTAAGAATGACAGCCTAGGTCCTGCACCTGGTGGACTGCACTGGCTCTCAGATGTTAGCCTGTATCAGAATCACCTGCATAGCACAATGAAACCCAGATTGCTACTTCTTAAACTTCAGACTTGCTGGACTAAGTGAGGCCCGAGAGCCAACTCTCAGGGACTGTTCTTTGAAAAACGCTGGTGTAGCAGTTAGCAGAAATGCATCCAGGACTCCTCACCACCAGTTTCCCACGCAAGTTTAACTTCTCTTTCTTGTCTCCTCTAAAACAAACACGATAATGAGATCTAGCTCATAGGCTGTTCTAATTAAATGACGTACGATACATAAAGAAGCCAACCCACAAGATCAAACTCATATAATAATCATTAAGATGGGCTGCCTGTCCTCGCCAAACATACCTGAAGTCTATTTAATTAAATAGCTCCTCACAATAGAAGGCTATTCTTCATTCTCCACACTTCTCATTAGATGGAGCTCTGTTTGTGTCACGATCCTGGCTTCTCATGGTGGTTCTCCTAGGGGAGCTTCTCCAGGGTGAAATGGACGGACACTCAAGGAACCGACCTTTCGCCTGTATTGGCTAAGATTGCCTCTCTTGAGCATTTAAATGCATTTTGTAGGCATATGTGTGTATATTTAAGTGTATGTGCATTCGTGTGGGGGCCAGAGGACAGTCTTGTGTGTCATCCTCAGAAACACTACTTCAGACATCATATAGGCCGAAAAGAATGACCAGACACTGAGGGGATGGGTCTGTTAGAAACTCTTATTCATAAAGCTTTTTGGCCTCAGCTACACCTTAGGTTTTAATTTCGCTTGTCTGCAACAGGTTCTTACTGTGAAGATCAAGCTGGCCTCTAACTCTAAGCAATCCTCCTGCCTTGGCCTCCTCACCACTGACTTTATAGATGTTTCCTTCTGCCTTTTTTCTACCATGTTAGTCTTTCATTTTTCTCAGCAGCTCACATTTTGTTTCCTTTCCAAAACTTGGCAACAGACACATTTTTTTTGCTTCTTGCACTGTCAGGGATGGTCAAAATTCAGTTAGACTCTTTTCACTTCAAGTCTCTTCTTGTCATATTAGTGAGTGTATTAAGTCCATTCTAGGGGAGTGTCTTTGATTTGGAATTTTGGGCAAACAAATCTAACAGTTCTGGTTAAGTCAAGTGCACAGAAGACATAATAGTCTATGACAGAAAAATACCTGCAAAATATGGAGACGTGAGGTAGACAGTGTGCTCCCAACTTGCCTCCCTTATTTAGGAGAAAAAATGGTCTGAAAGCAGTGGTTTTTAACCTGTGGGTCGTGATCCGTTGAGGGTCAATCAGACTTTCACAGTGGTCACCTAAGACCACTGGAAATATCAAGATACTGACATTATGATTCCTAACTAGCAAAATTACAGTTATGAAGTAGCGATATAAGTAATTCTGTTTGGGAGTCACCACAACATGAGGAGCTGTATTAGAAGGTTGCAGCATTAGGAAGAGTGAGACCCCTTCGATTAGAGGGTTTGGCCCGATAAAGCAGTGCCATTGATAGGAGGTGAGAAACAAAACAGAACAAGAACGTGCTTTCCTCGGCTGAAAGTTGAAAACCAACTTGAAACCAGAGATTTGCTGTCTGGGGAAGGAAGGCCTGTGCTAGGACGAGAGAGACAAGCAGATCACTGGGGCTTGTTGGCCAGTCAGTTCTGCCTGCATGGTAAGTTCTGGACTGGTGAAAGGCCTCAACTAAGCGGGAAAACAAAAGGCCCTAGAGATGCTCCAGCGGGTAAAGGCACACGGGTATCAAAGCCTGATCAAAGAGTTCCATCCGGGAACCCACACGGTGAACAGACAGACGTGACTTCCACGAGTCCTCTCACCTCGCCGTGCACTGTGGCAGTACATGAATGAATAAAATAAAAACTTGGAAAACAGTGGACAGCATGTGTACACACCAATCACAAGGAATGGCGGGGGCAGAGTGGTTCAGTAAGACGGTTCAGTTGGTAAAAGTGAGTGCCACAGAAGCCTGACGGTCTAAGTTTGGTTCTGAGACCCCACATGAAGAACCTAATGCAGGGTGTGCTTCTGCAATCCCAACATTCCTATGGCAAGATGTAGAGATAGGAGAAAAGCCTGGAAGTGCCTCTCAGGAAAGCTAGCCTGGAGTCCACAGCGTACCTTAAGGCGGTAGATAGGGGGAGAGCTGATGTGGAAAGCTGGCTTTAGACCTCACATGTGCAGTATGGAATGTACACACACACACACACACACACACACACACACACACAAAATTTAAAGGCCTGGAGGGATGGCTCAAACATTAAAGTCTAAGCTCACAACCAAAAATATAAGAGTTCGGTTCCCAGCACCCACAGCTGCTGTCCCTCCAGGTACCAAATAAAAGAAAAGGAAAACCTTAAAAATTGGAAGAAGGGGGCAGAAAGTGGTAAGAGATGAGGACTCTAAGCAGCTGCAGAGGAAATATTTTGCAGCCTCTTGGCTTTGCTATGTTACTTTTATTGCTGCTATTTCTGCTTTTTGAGCCATAACTCGGGTTTCTTGACTTTCATCTGCCCCTTTCACTCCTGGAGAAAGACAGCAACATAGAGAACAAAGACTTTAACTCTGCAGATTCCTGAATAAGAGATCCATTATTTCAGTCAGGAGTCTGAGGGGAAAGATCAGAGTTTGTCAAAGACTGGGAGATTACAGGACAGATCTTGAACTCTATAACAGGTCCTGGACACCTTGAATTAAGTTTATCCTTCTCCACACTGAGTAGACTGACCTTTCACTGCTTGTCACCCAGAACTGTCCCCTCCATTTACAGGACATGGGTTTTGTGATTGGAAGTTCCTTATCTGGGGTATTTACTGATGGATTCTTTGCTTGATTTTTGAGACAGGGTTTCTCTGTGTAGCTTTGGAGTCTGTCCTGGAGCTCACTCTGTAGATCAGGCTGGCCTCGAACGTGCAGAGATCTGCCTGCCTTCGCCTCCCAAATACTGGGATTAAAGGTGTGAGCCACCACTGCCTGACTGGTTTCTTGTTCTCTAAATAAATAAGCTGGTTTCCTCCAAATGCTGGTCCTCTGCAAGAGAAGCAAGTGTGTGTGTGTCCCGCCCTTGTACCGCCTGTGCGCTCTACTCCTCCCCACAGAATCCCCCACCCACATGACCCCTCTCTAGTTTCCTGACTTCTGCGAGTACTCTAAATATTCCACATCCAAGGTTTGCAATCTGGCATCCACACACAAGAGAAGGCATGCAGTGTTTGTCTTTCCGGGTCTCAGTTACCTCACTCAGAACGACTGTGTCCAGCTCCATTTAGTACCTAACAAGTTTATGATTTCTTCAGCCGGACGGCATTTTACGATGTACATGTTTCACATTGTTTTAAGTCTACTCAGCTGTTAATGGATATCCAGGCTGTTGTGTTTTCTTGCTGTTGTGAATAAGCCAGCAGTGGAGGTCAATGAGCAAGTGGCGTCGTGCGGTAGGATATTGAGTCCCTCGGGAATGCGCTCTGGGTGGTCTAGCTAGGTTTATAATAGATCTGTTCCTAGCTTACAGAGGAACTCCCGCATGGCTTCCACAGTGGCTGCACTGCCTTACCTCCCCCAGCAGTGAAGCTGCAAAGTAGTTTCCTTTCCCCATATCCATACCAGCAATTATTGCCATTTTTTAAAATCTTCTGATCAGGGAAGATGAAAACTCAAAGTAGTTTTAATTTGCATTGATAACTAAGAACAATGAACATTCTAAAAAAAGAAAATCGTTTTAAATCCATTTTCTTTCTTCTTTTAAAAACTCTCTTAGGTAGACTGTTTCAGTGGGTGAACCCATCATGGTCTTGACCTCTTTGCTCATATTCTCACTCCTCCCACTCTTCAACTGGACCTTGGGAGCTCAGTTCAGTGCTCTGATGGTCTCTGCCTCTGTTTCCATCAGTTGCGGGACGAAGGTTCTATGGTCATATTTAAGATAATCATCAGTCTGACTACAGTGCCAGTCAAGATCGGGCCCCCTCTCCTTTATTGCTTAGGGTTTCAGCTCACCAACTTCAGCTGGACTGGGAAGGAACAAGCATAGGATCAAATTAGTCCCTCTGAATGTGGTTGACAGTTGTATGGCTGGGGCAGACTGCAGGACCACTGGCAGTGGCACCAGGATTTATCCCTACTGCTTGTACTGGCTTTGGGGGAACCTATTCTCTTTAGATGGATACCTTGCTCAGCCTAGATATAGTAGGGAGGGCCTTGGACCTTCGGCAAGGCATTGTGCCTTACTCTCTCTGAGGATTAGATGGAAGTGGGGTGGGAGGGTTTGTGGAGGGAATAGGAGGAGGGGAGGGAGTGGGAACTTGGATTGGTATTTTTAAAAAATCTAATAAATTAAAAAAACTCTTAAATATTGGGTTATTTCTGATTATCTTAAATATCACCATAGAACCTTCATCCAACAACAGATGGGAACAGAGGAAATGACCAACATCTGAGCACTGGACTGAACTCACAAGATCCAGTTGAAGAGTGGAAGGAGTGAGAACATGAGCAAGGAATTCAAGATCATGAAGGGGTCATCCACTGAGACAGTTTGCTTGAGCTAATGTTGGCGCACCAACTCCAACTGGACTGAGTGAACGAGCATGGGATCAACCAAGCCCCTCTGAAGGGGCAGACTGAGGGGCCACTGATAGTGACACTGGGATGTCTCTACTTGCATATACCGGCTTCATGGGATCCTATTCTCTTTGGATGTAACCTTGTTCAACTTAGACGTAGTAGGGAAGGCCTTGGACTTTCCACAGGGCAGGGTGCATGGCACTCCCTTAGGGTTGGAGGGTAGAGGAGGGTCTGTGGATGGAGAGGGAGGGGCCTCGAACTCACATTGATCCACCTGCCTCTGCCTCCTGAGTGCTGGGATTAAAAGTGTGCAAAAACACCACCTGGCACTGTAAATTTTCTTCAAGACCATTTTCATTATGGCCCATAGGTTTTGGTAGCTGTGTTTGAAATTCATTTTCATTTAATTCTAGGAACTTCTGTTTCTGTTTCTGCAATAGGACTTATGGTCCTAACTGGTGTTAGTTTGCTGGTAGAGTTTTTCTTTCTTTCTTTTGTACTTTTTTATTTTTAAAATTCAAGTCCTTGGTTTTCTCTCTATGGCGGCATTTGGAACGGAGTGGAGGAGTAAGTCATAGTAGCCTTGAGATGTCATTTCCGTCTGTGGGGCTGGTAGTTCAGTATGGGGCTCTAGCTCAGGTCTTCTGAGGGTCGGGTGCCGTCCTGTGTTAGCTTGGGCCTCCTCCTGGATCTACACCTTTCGCGTGGAACTCTGCACACAGCTGTGGGCTTTTCCCAGCATCAGATCCCATCCCTGCCCCGGGTCCAAAGCTTCTGCTGAAGCCACTACATGATGTGGGACTTCAGTAGTCCTTACCCGAGCTCAGGATTGGTTCCTAACCTGGGTTTGCTACTTCCACTAAAGCTTCTGCAAGGCGTGGAACTACCCCTGTACTCCTGGAGTCAAGTCTGGTCCTCATCCTGGGTCCACTGCTTCTGCTGAAGCTACCCTGGGAGGTGAAATTTGCCAAGCTCCGATCCCTAATTCAGAACTGGTCCACACCCCAGGTCCTATAGAGTATTTTTTTCTCTCCCCTAACTGCTGAGCCGTCTCTCCAGTCCCTGAAGGCACTTTGTAAACCATCAATTTAAATCATTTACTTTAGGCAAGGTTGTTAGTTTTTAAAATTCGTTTTCACTACTGTTCAGCCTGGAGCCCTTTGTTGTATATTCCCTGCTGATCTGTCCATCGGTGGAGATGGATTCCAGTTCTTTCTACACTGCACTATAGTGGAGAACATTTATCAGACTTGAGAGCAGTGTTCTGGGTGAGGTATAACTAGCATTTTGATATGAAAGTAATGACGTATGGGGACTTATTTTTAATAAGGGTAGATACAAGTGTTTTTTCTTTAAAAAAATTTACATTGTTGACTGTGCTTCCTTGAGCAGGAGAAACAGGTATGCTGGTAGAACCTATTGCTAACTTAGATTGTCCAAAAATAAGTGTGCTGAGAAGAAAGATCAGGGCCCATTCTGAGTCTGTTACCTAGGCTAAAAGGAATGGGATTAAGAGGAACAGGCCCCTGTTGTACCATACCCAAAGACTGACTGAGTAAGGGCTGCTCACAGGATCCCACTAAGTAGGTATACCTGTTAACTAGGTTTGGGATGCAGTGTATGGTTAAGTCTGATGGCTGGGTGGAAAACAGTGTCAGTTAACTTGGACATGCGCTGTAAGCACTGACTGCTTTTACCAATAATGTTGGTCCTCCATTGTATACAGTCCAGGGAGGCATAGTCAGATCCCCATAGAAGCTGCAAGTCTGACACAGAAAATTAACTTCAATTTCTTATGTTTTGGGCAAAGGGAACTGAACAGAAACAGTACATTTTATTGAGTTCTGGGGGCACACGTTCTTGACATGGTCATGAAATGTATCTACATTAAATTTATAAGTTAATTTTTTAAAAGGTTTATTTAACTTTTTATTTTATGTGCATTGGTGTGAAGGTGTCAGATCCCCTGCAACTGGATCTTTAGACAGTTGTGAGCTGCCATGTGAGTGCTGGGAGTTGAACCCGGGTCCTCTGGAAGAGCAGTCAGTGCTCTTAATCACTGAGCCATCTCTCCAGCCCCCAGAAAGCATATTTTTTTTTTCTGTTTTTTGTTTTTTTGAGACAGGATTCTCTGTGGCTTTAGAGCCTGTCCTAGAACTAGCTGTTGTAGACCAGGCTGGCCTCAAACTCACAAAGTTCCACCTGCCTCTGCCTCCCAAGTGCTGGGATTAAAGGCGTGCACCACCACTGCCCGGCTAATAAGTTAATTTTATAGAACACTCAAGTCCATCCTCAATAATTTTAGATTGGTTTGTTTTCACACTTTTTTCTAATTGGATATACATTTTTTTCTTATATTATTAAGAAATCTGGAACTAGTGTAGGCTGTAAAACCCAAAGCATCATTGAGGACCATAAATTACACCAAAGCCATGACCTATCAGCTACAGGGAAGATAATTTAGAAGCTAAAAAAACCTTTTGATTTATTCTCAAGAAAGATTTACTTAAGATGAGTCCAATATATCTAAAGAATTAGAGCACAAATATATAGAAAATATACACTAAAATGGAAAACATTAGGAGATCTTGGATGGGTCTGTACTATCAATCAACAGACTTGAAAATATATTTGTTTTGCAAGTTGCAAATTTTATTAAAAATTTATTTTTTGCCCAGTAGAAAAGCAAATTTTGAGTCTATTTACAAGCAATATGTATTTACACATATTATATACAATTAATGCCTTTAAAGGAAATGGGCAGAGAAACAATATATTTGGAAGAATATGTCACTGTACATGGTTTATTATCACTTTCTTCAATGTCACTGCATCTTTACTGTAGTAATAAATACAATTCTATATGTACACATCTTATAAAACATCTCATAAATGTATTTTTTTAAAAAAATTCCACATTAAAACATCTGATCAAAATAAAACATGCTTATATAAAAATAAATCTACCTAACAGCCTTTTGGTTTGGGTGCAATGAAGCTAAATGTAGGATCACAGGAGTTAAGAATAAACCCTTTCACTTTTCAAATTTAATAATTTGGATCAAAACATCTAACACCCATGTTAATATGGAAGAAACAGAGGAGTCATGTTCTTTGTATCCGGTGGTTGATCCAAAAAGGACAGATAAAACCAAACTAAGTAGAAAGAGAAATACTCTGCCCAGTTTCTGTTGAGTCCCAAGTGTCAGGAGGCACTGTTGCCCGAGCTACTACTCAGCGGCCTAATGGACGTATGTCCTGCCCGCCCCTGAGTGTCTTACAATGCACAACCATCTGAGGCAACGATAAAACATCTTCCCCAAAGCATGCTCCCACTCAGAAACAAATACAAATCCCACAGTCGCTTCCTAGGTAGGCCCACTGTGGGCAATGAACTTTCTGAGCTTTGGCTGCTAGAGATTTTAAAAATGAATCAGATTCGTAAAATTTCTACCGATACATAACTGCTTTAGGAAAAATTTAATTTTCCTTTCAAAAAACTTGTCGCCAGTTTTCTTTTATCAGGGAAAGATGCACTGAGTGCTTACTTATAAAACCCAGTATCTTAAATTGATGTATGAATGAATTAAAAATGTCTCACATTATTTATCCAGGAGACTGGTATCTAGGAAGGACCTATTCTGACCAAAGGACAAAAACATCTTCACGTGGTCATTAAAATGAAACCCTGTGGGCAATGTAGCCCCCCCTTTTTTGAAAAAATCAATATATTGCCTTATAATGTTAACCCTCTTCTAAGGAATTTGTCAATTTAAACATATCCATCACGTTACTGCACGAATCCCCCACTACCAGTGGTTTCTGCTGGTGAGTGTAAAGAAAATGCAATGGCAACTAGATACTTTGTTTCTTTGAAGAGCATTTCGTCTGCTTTTCAGATCTAGGCTCATCTAAGTAACGTGATGGATAGCTGAACAAATTATAGAAGCAGTGTTTAGATTTATATCTCACGC
This sequence comes from Alexandromys fortis, assembly GCF_014885135.2. Classification (NCBI taxonomy): domain Eukaryota; kingdom Metazoa; phylum Chordata; class Mammalia; order Rodentia; family Cricetidae; genus Alexandromys; species Alexandromys fortis. Next base: position 15,002,597 of record NW_026067906.1, read on the forward strand.
TCCAGTATCAGTAAGGTGATTAGCTCTTCCATACTAACTTATAGACGTCTACTTGGGTTGTAAGCCGGGTTTCAGCTCAACTCTTCTTAGCTAGTGTTCTGATATAAATCTTCTTGCAGGTTTGCCACTTTGGAAAACAATCCTCTCCCATATTACCTAGAGGCATGGGACAAAGGCTACTGAAGAAAGGTGGCAGCTTTCCGTCATTGGGTAAGCTGGCGACGACCCCGAATCGGAAGGCAAGTCATAGGCTACGCTGGCATGCGTAAAGGCTACCAAGGCTTGGGTTGAGTCACAGGACCGTTTTTCAATATCGTCGGAGTTAATGGACAGCAGACTTGGGTGCTTTGATCTCGTCCAGAAATGGGTTTGCTTTCCTAGGCTGCCCATATCCTCCTTAAAATGGGGGTTGAAGACAATGTAGAGAAGGGGATTGAGACAGGCAGGAAGCGGGACGATCACTAGAAGGATAAACTTAATTACCTCCGGACTGATAAATGTGAGGTTTAGCAAAGAGGAGAAGGATAAGAAAGCCACGGGGCAGTAAAGGACACAGTCGGTGAAGAGCAGCAAGGCAATGTGTTTCACCATAGAACAGTCCCAGAGATTCTCCAGGTCTCCTTTCTCCAAATTGCAGTAGAGCTTGGTATAGGCAATGGTCATTATGAGGAAACAGAGGGAGTTGAGCAAGACGAGAGCCACCATGTAGCCCGTGGTGCTGGGCTCCCCGAACGGCAAGGGCAGGCAGAGCGGCGACGCATTGTACTTACTGCCACCCAGCAAGGGGACGGTGGCGATGGTCAGGGCCAACAGGACACACAGTAAAATGATCACCTTTAGGCTAGACAGGGGTGTTTTCATTTCAAACTTTGAAGAACCTTTGACAGAAAAACCGCGTTCCAGGGCTGCCAGAGTGAGCAGGAAAACAGACGATTCCGAAGCAAAAATGGACAAGAAGCCAACGATTTGGCAACCGATTCCATCTTCCCACCACGCGCCGTGTTGCGCAAAACTACCAAAAGTGAACGTGTCCACAACAGCCAGGACAGCACTGGAGACCCCCATGAGCATGTTCACCACCGCAATCACCCCGATTAAAAGTTTTATGGAGGAGATGTACAGAGTGGTTCTGAACACTGCTGACGTCACCAAGGCGTTGCAGGAAAGCGCCAGCACCGCGATGGTCCACACTCCGATTCTGATCAGCCAGCTCCCAAACAGATGGTCACAGGGCTTGAAGGGACCTGAGTGTGGGAGGAAGAGAGAGACTGTATCAGACTGGGTCCACAGACGGTGCAAACCTGCCAAGAAACGGAAGTCAGTAACAGCCACCGTAACTATGGCTTGCTTCTGTTTCTCAAACTAGTGTGAGGACCGCCTTGGAGTTTCCAGAGCACTGACCCATTGATGCCCGAGGTTTTTGTGTTCCCAGAGGAGATATAGAAAGATAAAAATGGAAAAATTAGTCTTAAGGCATGGCAGTGTGGACAATGTGAAAAGCCAGACCACCCGGATATCTCACTAAGACCTTCAGAGAGTTTCTAGGGCTCCAGAGTCCAAGAAAGAGACTCCTAGGGAAATAGTTCATGTGAGACACAGTGTGGGTAGGGATGCTTGTTGATTGGAAAGAAAACATTCCCCCACTAAATTATCCACCTTTTTTTCTTTTTTTAAAAAAGGAATAGGATAATTTAATGAATTCAATATTTTTAAAACTCATATTATTTGTTATCGTTTTTTGTTTGGTTGGTTGGTTTTGGATTTTTGATACAGGGTTTCTCTGCAGCTTTAGAGCCTGTCCTGGAACTAGCTCTTGTAGACCAGGTTGGCCTCACACTCACAGAGATCCACCTGCCTCTGCCTCTCGAGTGCTGGGATTAAAGGTGTGTGCCACCACTGCCCGGCTTTTATCATATTTTTTTTTAAAGCCATGGTCTCTTGACATAGCCCTGGCTGCCCTGGAACTGTGTTGACTAGGCTGACCTTGAGCTCAATGAGACCCACCTGCCTCTGCCACCCAAGTGTTTGTCAGGGACTAAAGATGTGTGCCACCATACCCGGCAAGGCCAGAGGCTTGAACATGTTAAATAAACCCTTTCTTGTTGGGCTACATTCCCAGACCCATGATTATTTAGAGAAAAGATCTAAATTATTAAAAAAAAAACCATTTATAGATTATACAAAGCAAGACTATGGGGTACTATTCCATGCTAAACAGCCATATTGCCTTCTGAATCATATGTGCTTTTGAGCATGCGCCAACGCTTTAGTTTGTATTAACCTGAATCATGTTCCCCACAAAGTTCTACTAGTGAATGAAGTTCCGGTTGTCAGGGACAGTGTGACCCCCCCAGGTGGGCAGAGATTTGGCTTCTGAAGTGTAGCCACAGTTGTCTAAAGCCTCAGAGTCCACACGGTCCTTGATACCAATGCAGTGTTGATGTCTCTCTCACCTGGAGAAGGGGAACACTGCACCGAATGAAGAGCTTTCAGGTCTTCCTCGAAGTCAAGGAGGAAATCTTCAAGGTCCCGCTCATCTGCAGGGATGAGAAACCCTGGAGTGGTTAGTTCTCTCATGAGGAGAGACTTCGGTTGCCCTCATGAACTGTCGCACAGAGAAATGAGGGCAAGACTTTGCTGGAGGGTCCTTTAGAAAGTCCCTGTTGACATTCTATTCAACCTACTCTGGCAGTATTCTCGCACAACTGAGGGTGAGGAGGAATGGTCCCATACTCAGGGTAAAAGACCCAAGCCTTCTGAGTTTGCTGTTCCCTGGAGTCTGTGATGGTCCTAAGTTTCTCAGACCTAAATCCAGGGTAGGGACCACATTTTATCCAGTTTTCTAAGCATTGGGGATGTTGCTCAGAGGTAGGATGTTTGCTTTGCATGCTCGAGGCCCAAGGTTTGCTTTCTAGCACCCCCAGAAACTTCCTTTAAGGTGGACCAGAAGAGAGAGCAGATCTCTAACACTAATATAGCTACAGTACAAACGTCCCAGGCTGCTTTCTCTGACCACAAGATGGAGAACCAGTTTCTGTGTTCTTTGGGGGGAATTCTGTGTAACAAGAGACAAAGTAATAACAAGATGCTTGGTTTAGGAAACTATCTTTTAAAAACGTTTTGTGGCTGGGCGATGGTAGCTCACGCCTTTAATCCCAGCACTTAGGAGGCAGAGGCAGGCAGATCTCTGTGAGTTCGAGACCAGCCTGGCCTACAGAGCTAGTTCCAGGACAGGCTCCAAAGCCACAGAGAAACCCTGTCTCGAAAAACCAAAAAATAAATAAATAAATAAATAAAATAAAAATGTTTTGTGGTTTAAATTCTTTTCCTAAAGATGCACATTTTCTTGGTTTTGTGTGCGACTTGGGCATGAGTGTGTGTGTGTGTGTGTGTGTGCGCGCATGTGTGAGCATGTGATCACTCAAAGGGACACATATGGATGTCGTGGGTCAGTGTTGGGATGCTCAATACCTTCCTTTTGTTACCTTCTGAGACAGGGTCTCTCACTGACCCTGGCGCTCACCCATTCGCCTGGGCTGGCTGATGATTAAGCTCTCGTTGCTTCCTGTACCTCACAGCACTAAGATTACAGGTGCTCCCCGACACATCCCACTCTTTAAAATGTGGGCATTGGAGGATCTGAACTCAGATCCTCGTGCTTGTGCATCGAATCCTTTACTCACTCAGCAACTCCCCATCCTCCCAGTTCTGGCATCACTATGTTTTCAATCCCTTTGCTGTTATTCCAATACACGGCTCACGGCTAAGATTCTCTGATCTTGGAAACAAATTCCACGAAGGACATTAGCACTATTATACAGTCCCGGGGCTGATGTAGTGTCTGGAACATAATGGACTCTCTATTTTTAAATGTTTAATTTTTAATGAAGAAGCATAGGCGAGATTAGAGTTGATGGGGCTGGAAGAGCCAAAAGTAAAGGAAGAAGAAGAGCAAGATGCATGCTGGGTGATCTAAAGCAAGCAAACAAGGCTCTTAGCTCCTCAACTGATAGGAAGGGGCAAGGTTAAGGGAACTTGCAGACAGGTTGGATTACACGTTGGAATCAACAAATCACTAAGGTCCTAAGAACAAGAAGCTATGCTGTTAGACCTTGTGCAAACTCGCAAGGTTGGCAGGGAACGGAGGGGGTGCTGCCCAAGGCGCCGCTTCATCTCTACAGGTGTGGGGGAGAGAGATTGCTTTCTGTTTAAATAACGTCTTCGTGCGAGGAAAGCCGAAGCTTTACAGACATGATCTCACCTCTCCCTCCTGACAGATACCCCTGTGGGGGACTAGGAGAACACGAATTGGAATTAGTTGGTGGAGAAGCTGAATTCTTAGGTTCTTCTGTTCGAATATGGAAGAATTAAAAATGTCTGTCTACCCACCCCATCCCCTACTCCCTCCAGGTTAGGAAAATAAGTGTGGTCTTTTTTTTTTCTTTTAGAGAAAGAAGTGCAGAAGGATATTTGAAAAAGGATAGGATCCTCTAAAAAAAAAAAGTGTGGAAATACTGATATAGTGATCACCTCTGAGGACTGGGTATGCTAAGGGAGGTCTACTTATAATAAAAAGGCCAGGAATTCGTCCACAGAATAGATGGCAATTCTTTCTGTCTTTTTGAGTCTTTACAAATAGCACCGACTCTGCATTTGCTGGGTGCTCACACGCGGACTCCTGAACTTTCGATGGTCTGTTTAATAACTTCGAGACCTTTCTGGCTGCAATTCCCTCACCTCATCAGTTCTTACCTGGAACTTGCAACAGCCCGGCATCTTTCTTAGGAAGGTCATCCATACTGCTGTTACCACTTTTACTCCACTGATTAGAAACTTTATAGACATTCTCACATGCTTCAAACGCACAGCACTGGTAAGCGTAAGGCATTTCAATAATCCTTTAAAGAAAGGAGGCAAAACAAGAAAAAAAAATATACTTAAGATGGGTCATGAAATACAATGTTTATCTTTTCATGCAGTGATTCTCCTTTTGGAGTTTAGCCTAAATAAATAATCCAAAATATACGCTATTTGAATAAAGGTGTTCATTCCAGCGATACTTGTAACTGCAGTCATTAAAATTTACCATCATGAAATGTTTATAATCATGGAAGTTGAGTGATGTGATTTAAATGATGGAAAATTTCCACAATAAAATGATTTTAAACATGAATGGGAGGAAAATTATGGCAACGTTATGTCAAGTAACCAAAATATGTCGTAAATTTTTATGCATCTATAGATTCTAATAACTTAGGTGATGTGAAACATAGCCTAGAAATAAACAACACAAGGATGGCATTTTGAAATATACTTTTCTCTCCTCCATACTGTCTTTTGGGGCTTTATTACTTTTTTGGCTTTAAAAGCAGGCAGACGGTATTGTGGCTTAAGACATATATATGTAAACACAGAATCTTTAAAACACTTCTTTGTTGCTAGTAAACATAGCAGGTTTTAAAGAGCACTGCTTCCTCAAATGCGCAATAATTTAGTACGTTTTATTGCAACATATGCATGCTAGAGGAATTAAAAATCGTAAACGGGAGGGCAATAATGTTACAATGTTATTTAATTACACGGCCTAGTGTATATCCTGCAGATCAACGCTTTTCAGGTTCTTTCCATGAACTCTGATTCCAGGAGGCATCTCAGAAAGGAAATGTGAACAGGAAGACAGGCTCCCACTTCCGGCTTGTCCTAACAGTGTTCCAGGGGTGGGAGGACTCAGGGCATGAAATGCAATTCAAGAGGGTCTCATGACCTCATAAATTTAGCAACCGCTATAACATGTCTATTATTCCGCATGACCACAAATGTATCTCATTAGTTTCAATGACAAACTCACTTGAGCTCTGGGAAGTTTGCAGATGGTATCAGGCTCTGTAAGGCACGATTTCCTGTTAATTTTAAGTGAGTTAAACCATGTAACCCAGTTACAGGGAAAGACGTTAGGAGGTTGGAAGAGAGGTCCCTGGAAAACATCAAACAATCGGCTTTTAGTGCCTACATTAGCATAAAATGTCTCTGTTTACAAAAGCAGTCTAAGGATGCTTAAACTGAAACTTCTCAATAAAAACTTCTGAGCAAAGTTCTTACTCTTAACGGTAAAACTCGCCATTCAGATTCCAGCTTCTGATAGCTTTTCTATTTATAATCACAGCTGGACGATGACACATTTTAAAGGCATTAAAATTGTTCTGTGTTTGGCTGGGCAGTGGTGGCTCATACCTTTAATCCCAGCACTTGTGAGGCAGAGGCAGACAGATCTCTGTGTGTTTGAGGCCAGCCTGGTCTATGGGGTGAGTTCAAGTACAGCCAGGGCTACACAAAGAAATCCTGTCCTGAAAAATCAAAAAAAAAAAAAAAAAAAAAAAAAAAAAAAAAAAAAAAAAAAACAAATTGTTCTATATTTGGCCTCAAATTTAGTGGGGACAACTAAAATCAAGGGGAAATACGCATATGCGAAAAGTGGTAGGAATGACCAGTGCAAAGTTGAGGAGTTTCCTTCCTTCCTTCTCCCCTCTTCTGTCAGAATAAATGCTTCGTCAACTTATTCCATTAGGTCTGATTTCTCAGCAAAAATGAACAATTCCATTTGAACAAGCAGCCCAAGCTATAACTCAGGTCTCCAGTCA
>NW_026067906.1:15014234-15057467 GCF_014885135.2 Alexandromys fortis
GTTAGTGATGAGCTGCAGTGTTCCAGCTCTTATCTTACTGAAATGAGTACAGATTAAATTAAATAACTGTACCCGTTTCTGGAAGCTGTTCTTTCTCTACAGCTAACACAAGTCATTGCTGGTTCTTTCCTAATCAACTTAAAAACCAAACCAAACCATTCAAAACATAGCACTAACTTTGAAATCAATCACCACGAGGGGGGAAATCTAAGAGAGGTTTCAGCCAAAACTCAACAAATTACAGAATAACAAAAACATCTGGATATATTTATACTATAATATAACTAATCTAAAACAAGCCATGGTAATTTGCAGAAAGTTTTTTTAAAAAAAGAAAGAAAACTGGTAGATAGAGTAACATAAAGGTAAAAAAAAAAACCTTGTCTCATGTTTTAAAAGTTATCAACTAATCAACTAACCATTTTCATGCTTGATTCTAATTCTTAAAGCCATCAAAACAACTGGGGGAAAAAACCGGTAGTATTTTCTAAGAGGCTTTTCAATTATTCTATCCTTATAATTGACCAATTTATCCTTCATTTCTTGAATGAATGGGTTTTAGATAGGAAGAGTGCCATTATGGCATATAAATGATTCAAATGAAGCTGTCTGTGAGTGCAAGGGCTAAACACCCTTTCCACTAACCAAACAAGAAATAAACTCACTAACGCGAGCAACTGAAAAACCTGTACATTTATGCAAAATATGCCTGTTTAACAATATGCCACGTAATTTTGAAAAGCAGTGACTGTATGATAACGGACATATATGTTATCAAAGATGATAATGATTTGATCCATTCCTTTCTCCAGGATGCTCAGGGAGCCCGTCATTTTTTTTTTTTCCCCCTGTAAGACAGAGTTTCTCTGAAGCTTTGGAGTCTATCCTGGAACTAGCTCTTGTATACCGGGCTGGCCTCGAACTCACAAAAATCTGCCTGCCTCTGCTTCCTGAGTGCTGGGATTAAAGGCGTGCGCCACCACCGCCCAGCACCTGTCATTTCTTATGTTTATATTGTGCAGCCTAGGCAGGTGTTGAACTTGGGTTCTTCTTTCCTCAGCCTCCCTGGGCACTGGGATTACAGGTTGAAGCATCAGCATCCTCCAGCCGCTTCTCATTCTCACATATATTTGAGTAGGGAGTTATATAAAACCTTCTACACAAGGATATAGTATTGCATTTCATCCGCCTTTAACTTGACGATTTCAGGGCTGCTGTGGACCAAGCATCTCATGTGCAGAGGTACCGTGTTTATAGTTCTACTTAAACTTTATCCTGTGACAACCTTTTAACAGTGACACTGTGGGTATTCTCATACAGAAAGGAATGGCTTACATAAGACTATCAGCTAGTAAATGGAGAACACACATTTAGCCTAAGTAGTGGACTAGGCTATTTCTATGAAGTAAGGTAGTGGCAATAAACATTCACAATGAAATCTCATATGCTAATTGAACAAAACCCAGGATGATAGCTCTTACAACAATGCTTCCAAAAGACCCTACAGTAGAGATCAAGGTCCTGGGTTCTAGTACTAAACTTAATGAGTTTCTCTTGGTTATTACGATGGCCTGAGCACTGACTGATTTTCTTTTTCTTTTTGGTTTTCTTTTTAGAAGTTATCTGCCTTATCTATTTTTCAGGAATGTCATGAAGAACAAATGAATATTAGGGGTGGATCATTGAAAATGGCAAGATACTATAATTAATACATTTATGTATATACACATAATTCAAGTCCCAACAAGAAGGAATAGTGTCTTTTCTGCTTGTTTACTTGCCTGAGACAAACTTATTACACAGGCTAGACTGCTTTGGAACTTCTCTCCAGCCCCAATTTGCCTCCAAATGGCGGTCTTTTTAAATGTCTTTCCTTAACACTGAGGCTATAGGCATGTGCTACCACGGCTGGCTTAAAAAGTCCTATCTAGGGGCTAGAAAGATGGTTCATTAACGTGATTGTGACACAGAAGCAAGGCAGGAGAATTCCTGGGCTTTGCTAGCCAATGAGTCTCCTTTAGTGAGGAGACCTTGTCTCAATAAACCAAGATGGCGGGGTTGGCAAGGTGTCTCAGTGGGGAAAGGTAGCTGTCCTCTGAATGCACATTAGAGAGACTTGCCTGTCACAAACGGTTCTTTCATCTTTATCTATACATACTCGGTGGCACACATGTGTGTGCACACATGCTTACACAAATACATAAATATAAAAAAATTAAAAATATAAAATGGGGAATGACTGAGTGAAACACCTGATGACCTCTGGCATCTCTATGCACGTTCATGTGTGTATACACACATGTATACATGCAAACGCCATACACCCCAAAGAAATAATATTTTTCAGGAAGAATAATGACATATAAAAAGTATGGAAGAGTTAACACTGACCAAGCAAGCACATACCACATCCTAAACTCTGTTCTATGGGCTTGATATGTAGTCATTTAATCCTTAGGATTACTGTCCGAAGGAAGTGGCTCACTCATTTTATAGACTGGAAAATTGAACCCCAGAAGGAAAAAGAACTTGCTGAAGATGTACTACTTTCTTGGGAACTTGGAGTTGAACCAGGAAACGGTGCTCCGGAGCCCTTGCTCCTAACTGGATTTCCAAGTGGCTTTCATTCATCTACAGAGTTCTGGACCCGGCTGTTGACTGTCCATTCCCCATGTAGCACAGAAAAGATGGACCTGATTTAAACCCTGGCTCCCCTACTTACTCCCTACAGTCTGTGAAATCCCTCTCATGGTATTGATCCATGTTAGCCATGGAAATCAGTAAGCAGAAAACAATAGATGTTTTTGTGTACCCTTTACTAGTTTCATTAAGAAATGGAAATATAGGACTGGAGAGATAATTCAGTGGTTAAGAATACCTGCTGCATGGGATCTTGGGGGTGGGGTGGGAGGGGGGGGTAAGGGGAGATGGGGAGAGAAAAGTGAGAAGGGGAGGTTGGGGGGAACTTGGGAAACGGGATGATTGGGATAAAGGAAGGTTGGATAGGGGAGCAGGGAAGCACATATCTTAATTAAGGGAGCCATCTTAGGGTTGGCAAGAGACTTGGTGCTAGAGGGGCTCCCAGGTGCCCAGGGCGATGTCCCCAGTTAGTTCCTGGGGCAGCTGAGGACAGAGAACCTGAAATGACCCTATCCTATAGCCATACTGATGAATATCTTGCATATCACCATAGAACCTTCATCTGGAGATGGATGGAGATAGAGACAGAGACCCACACTGGAGCACAGGACTGAGCTCCCAATGTCCCAAGGAGGAGCAGAAGGAGGGAAAATATGAGCAAAGAAGTCAGGACCACGAGGGGTGCACCCACCCACGGAGACAGTGGGGCTGATCTATTGTGAGCTCACCAAGGCCAGCTGGACTGCGACTGAAAAAGCATGGGGTAAAACCGGACTCTCTGAATATGGCGGACAATGAGGGCTGCTGAGAAGTCAAGAACAATGGCACTGGGTTTTGATCCTACTTCATGTTCTGGCTTTGTGGGAGCCTAGCCAGTTTGGATGTTCACCTTCCTAGACCAGGATGGAGAGGGGAGGACTTTGGACTTTCCACAGGGCAGGGAACCCTGACTGCCCTTCAGACTGGAGAGGGAGGGGGAGAGGAGTGGGGGGAGGGGGAGAGGAGAGGGAGGAGGGGGAGGGAAAAGGGAGACGGGGAGGGAAATGGGAGATGGGGAGGGAAATGGGAGGCGGAATTTTTTTCAATAAAAAATTATATTAAAAAAAAGAATACCTGCTGCTCTTGGTGAGGACCAATACCTGAGGTCATCATCTGACCCCAACATACATGTACTGGGACATTAGTCTGCCAACATTTATTCATGTGAATATGCTCATACAAGAGAAAAGTAAACAAAAAATTGTGATGATTTCTTGCAGTGAGACTTTAATAAATATGTCCCCGATGCCCAATTCCTTTGTCTGTAGCTACACTTTATAGGGAAATGTGGGTGTAAGGACAAGGCTTGCTTTGTGTGCCCTTCTTCAGACACGTGTGAGTGACAGGACGTCCTGTGTGCTTCTACTGCAAACACCATGTCACTGGGCATCTTCCGGAACAGGGTAGCCTGGGGAGGATTCAGCAGAAAATCACATACTACACAGCATCGGCATTATATGCTGGTTCTGCTACCAAGAGGAGCCCATGCTGAAATGGCAGGCAGCTGACTGTGATGGGGTCCATTCCACAAGAGGAGAACAGTTTTATAAAGGAGTGAGGCTCTTTTTAATAACAGTCCCGACGATGCTCAAGAGTACTAGAGGGTTGAGTGGAGTGGAGTAACCGGAAACACGAAAGCAGAATGCCAACACAAGGCCATTCAGATCTCTATAAACTAATGTTTATGAAACATGGGAAAGGCAGAATCAAGATGAGATCTGAGTCAACAGAAATAGCATCAAGCTGATTGACTACCGGATGGAATATGAGAGCACACTATCCATAACTGCACCAAAGAATGTTTAGTCTTCCTATCAGGGTCAGTGCCTGTTTGATGGTTTTATTTTTGACATTAATATTGGGCTGTTGATCCATTACGCTATTTTGTTCTACCCTACAAAACCCTTTAGAAGAGGAAATGCAGTTTTTTTTTCTTTTGGCGTGTTTACATTCATTTTCTGAAGGGAAATGCAAGCCAACTACAACTCTAACAGGCAGCTGTGTGCACTGGAAAACAAAGATACGCTATCATGGTACCAGGGTTATGACTGAGAGCCTGGCCCAAAGGAGGCAAAGGAGGAGCTATGACCTTTGGGAGACCTGCAAGTAAAGGACTCCCATTTCCAAAGACTGTTGAGATACCGTCTGCCATTTTCCCCCTAAATGGAAGTTGCCTGTTTATACAACATTATTGCCTTACTGATACGCACAGCACTTGGAGATTAGGTAACTGATCACAGACGGTCTGGGGAAGAGATGAGATCTTTGCTCCAGTTAAAGTCCTGTTAAAACACAAGCCAGACATAATTCTTTCGTTCCCGCATCATGCAGTGACATGTTTTGATTCACGGATGTTGACGTTGATAGGTCCCAAAGTGAATGCATGTTCCGGGCTAAGTTAGGGACTGCTCAGATACTCACAGACTCTCCAGGTTGCCAGTTCCGGTTAAGTCAGGGAATTCAGTAATTTGCGAGGCACCATTCAGAGTCCTAGGAGAAATACGTGAGTGTTATTTGGAGATGGTTCTAGAAAGGGGTCATTTTGACTATCATTTTTTCCCCCAAAGTATCTTAAGTTCTACCGTTCATTTGGTCTTTGCAGCAATACTATAGGTTGGCTGGTGGCGACATTTAAGAGAAATAGACACTTACAGTGTTCTTAGTTCAGGTAAATGTTGAAAAGCAGATATTCCAACAAATTGGATGGGATTGTCATAGAAATGTCTGAAAAATCCAAACACCAATGTGTTATAATAAAGCCGATGGCCAAGAGAATATGTCAACAAATATTCTAAGTGCATTGGTTGCTTTTACTAATTACTTAACATCCCTATCACTCAGTTTCAAGTGAACATCTCTCATTTTAAGATTGTTGTTATATTTACTGGTTTCTTTGTTTATTTGATGTGCATAGCTATGGTGTCTGTGTGGGGGTAGGAGGACAGTGCCTGGGAGTGTGTTCTCACGTGGGGTTAGAATTCCCCCCCACAGAAAGCTGTGGGTGTGAATTCCCAAGCTCAAACTCAAGTTGTTAGGCTGAACCCACTGGACCATCTCATTAACTAGCTTTAGGAGATCTGGGGTAAGGAATCTATATAATTTAAAGGGAAGAGACTTGGGGGGCGGGTAGAGGAGGATTTAGAATAAAATAGAACGACAATGTGTGAAGATGCCGTGGCAAAACCCATCCTGTGATACTAACCTTCAAGATTAACCAAAAAGAAAAAAAATAACGTTTGGACATCAGGGCTGGTATGAATGATAGTTACCAAGTAGGAAAGCACATGAACTGACTAACTGTACTTACAGATTTTGTTTGCCTGCATCACTGAATACTCACTCAGCAACAAAGCATAACTCAAGTTACAGTTCAATCATCTATCTATCTATCTATCTATCTATCTATCTATCTATCTATCTATCATTTATCTATGTTTATGGAAGGTTCTATCTGCTGTTTGAATATAATAACCATAACATCTACCAAGGACTTTTTACAGTGTTGAGAAGAAGTGATATACTCTGGAGTTTATCTAATGAAAGAAATTTCTTGAATTCATCATGGCTCTAAAATGTGAGACATTATTAAAACTTAAAGAACATTTTGTGTTATAAACTTTTTAACGCAATCAGAATGTATTTGAACTGCTTTGTTAATGGTGCCCAACACGTATTTCTTAGCTGAGGCATTGGGATAGTTCAGGTAAATACAATAAATCCTTAACCAGTGTCTACTATGCTAAAAAACCGTGAAGTAGACATTGCAGAGATTTAAAGACTTGCTCATTAGAGAAGCTGCCATTGGAAATTATTCTAAATGCTAGAAGTTGAAGAGGAATGGAATGGTAAGTATTCCCGCCTAGAGGAGCTTAGAATCAGGTGGGCATAAGGCAAGAGGCAGCACATGGCCTTCTATTTGATCTGCACAACTTGGATCTAGGGTGGAGGTACTATTTTCTTCATGCTCAGGTGAGGAAATGGAGGCTCAGATACCCAGGAAAGCTTGTTATCAGCCAGATCCTCCATTTAAGCTAAGACAACAATGAGTTCGGTCGTAGGGTTTGTGCAACAACCGCAAACGCTAAGGCAGTGCAGCATCTCACATAGCTAGTGACGTAGCACACCTACCTACTTTGGGATCCTATCCCCTCTTTTCCCTTAGGATTAGACAATCATTAAAAGAACCGCAATGGGGGCAGGGGAAATCTGGGTTGAAGATGATCAAAGTACATTACATACGTTTATGAATTTTGTTTTGAAAAAAATCAGTGAAAGAATTTAAAAAGTGACAATGGAAATACGTGGCTTAACATGGAGCTTTCCTCACGGCACACCTTCCTTGACTCTATCATATACTTATCAGCACATAATGACACTCATACACATGTGCAAATATACATACACTGAGCAGGGATGAATGTGTGTGCTTGCATGTGAAGGCAGAAATATCCCATCTGCAAATACAAGACTTCGGGGTCTCTGGGGGCCAGTCCTCTCATTTATTGGGGGAAGGTTAAAAAAAAAAACAACCCTACGAAATGTCATTAGAAATACATATGAAAGAATTCCAATCATCGTAGTGCAGGGATGGAATCTGTGCTTTACAAACACAGCTTAGGTAGCTGGGTTGTGGCATCGTTGTGAAGAGTTCTTGGGAAATAGGAAGTTGGCTGTGGAAGACTGTGAATGTCAGGTAAGGAGTTTGTATTCAACCTAAATTGATAGTCTGGATGTCTGCTTCCGTCCCCGTCACCGTGGAGAGACAGGGAGACCTGCCTCATCTGCACTGGTAAATGACTAACAGAAGAGAAGTAATGGCTAACAGAGGAGCTGGGGAAGGGGAGGTAAAAAGAGGGTACTGGATTGGAGATTGCAGAGGTAGAAATGAGGGTTGGGTCATATCAGCTAATGGGGCTTGGAGCAAAACATACGTGGAGATTTTTTTAAAAAAATATTTATTTATTATGTATACAATATCCTATCTGTGTGTATGTCTGCAGGCCAGAAGAGGGCATCAGACCTCATTACAGATGGTTGTGAGCCACCATGTGGTTGCCGGGAATTGAACTCAGGACCTTGGGAAGAGCAGGCAATGCTCTTAACCACTGTGCCATCTCTCCAGCCCCTTGGAGCAAAACATACGTGGATATTACTGTGTTGGAAAGGCTGGTGGTGATGAGAGACGGAAACCCGGAAACCCATGTGTGAGGAAAGGAGGACGGTGAAGAGAAAGTTGGCGGCACCGTGGAAAGAGGAGAGGTCTCCAAAGACCGCAAGGGCTGTCACTCAAGTGCATTAACATGCCAAAAGAGCGATTAAGAACCAGTCCTAGGGCTGCAAGAGTCTCAAAGCCAATGCAATTCACTAATCTTTTAATATGTAAATGATCTCTAATGAGGGCTGGTGTTTATCCGGCAATAGAATTCAAAGCCTTTGGTTTGCCAAAATATTGCCAGGACATTTCAGAGGTGATGAATGGTTTTGTTTGTCCGTGTATTAGCAGCTCCCCACCCCCAGTTGTCAAGGCTAATTGGGGCTCTAGCTCAGTTGTGACAAACGCCACACGGTTTCAGAAAGTCTCTCTTTAAGTTAGCACAGGAGGATCGCCTTAGGGCCAGATTCAATGGTTGCCTTTACTCACCCTCTCTATGAGAGATCTGAGACCCACCACTAAGGTCAATATAATTCTCTAAGCCTACCTGGACAGGTATCTATTATCTAAAAAAAAAAAAAAAAAAAAAAAACCCAACTAATAATTACACATTTTCATTTTCTTAATGTTGATGCATAATAAATGTTCTATTAATGTTGTATTAAGTGTGAAACAAAATTATTGGTACTTTGCGATTATAAATTTGTTTTATTTTTTATAATACATGAAGTCCTTGTAATTCCCATTCTAGAATACATGCACCTTTTTAGAATTACACTCCAGTTTTGTCTAAATGTGGCTCAAGGCTGGGGCTTGTTCACAAATAGAGAACATAAATTCCTTCCATTCAACTCTCACATCCAGCAGTTTAAATTAGAGGTAAATTGGTTGCAAAGACCCCCCCTTTTGTGTATAATACACAGTTGAATTCCTGATTGACTAAGTGGTCTGCCATTGATGCTCTAAAATCAGGTTTATTCCTTGCAAAATACGGGTAATCAAGAACACTTAGAAGACTAGTTGCGTGGCCTGGCATCTAAAGATGGAGACTGCAAGCCAGCAGACACCTCAGATCGTGAATGATGAATATTTAGAATATTTCAGTGTTTACTTGAAACCTGATGAGCGATATCAATAAAATCTGATGAAATAAAGCACTTCTGTACAGATTTTTTGCACTGACTGAGACAAAACCAAGGCAAATTAGTTAGCATTAATTAGCATTATATATAAATGTGCAACATATTTAAAACTGTTAAATGTCAGCAAGAAGGAAAAGGAGTACAATGGCACTTACTTACATTGTGATAAGAGAAGGGTTGCCTACGAATGCTTTCTCAGGTATTGACCTGATGTTGTTGCTGTGGAACCCTCTAGAAGAAGAGAAGAATAATTATAGAAAGTCACGTGTGTGTGGGAGGATTACTTAATAGCTCTCTTTGCCCTACCAGGAACTATAATCAGCATCTCTAGTAACCAGAGTACATGTTAACACCTCCCTGCATGGTGAAACATGTGTGTGTGTGTGTGCGTGTGTGTGTGTCCTCATTTACTACAGAGGAGCAAAGAAAATCACACGCTCTCATTGCCTAACGGCGCTTTATGGAAACAGGATATTACGTTATAAAAGGAAAATCCTTTTGTTGCTATCCAGTAGAGGATTGTGGCACAACAGCTTGAGAGCGAGCTATCTTTGGAGAGAGGATTAAGGTGACTCTGTTTGAAGCCAGAGAAGGGAAAACTGACTTAAGCTTAAGGAAGCTCTTTACGAGGGAAATGTTTACCGGGTCATGATAATAAATCGATTGCCCCTGCCGGGGCCAATACAAGCTGAATGGTAGAGAGGCAGAGTCAAAGATCTTTGGGTTTGGTATGACTGTGGCTGTATGGAGGTACATGGAAGTTAGGAATGCCTTTCCCTGGCAATATCTGCTTGGCTGATACACATGGGATTCTCTGAGGCGGAACCCGCAAAGGCTTTTTCCTCATAAACACACTGTCTATCTGCTTTGTGGAAAAAATATTCCAGGCTTATATATTTTTTTTCAAGAGCTAGATATTTTTCCTTTTAGATAAAAAGGAAAAGCTAATTAAAATTTATCAGCTAAAACATAATATATACAACCAACAGTTGAAAATTAGTGTTTCTTTAGTGAAATTGTGCTTAGAAAATTAAGTAAGGCTCATCCAGTATTAAAAATGCATGTAATAAAATATATGTGATGACATTTATTGCTATAAAGGGAAAATTTGATTCATACAATTCTATATTTATGCAACTCAGAAATTTCTAGATTCATAGAATTAACAAATAGCTAAATTCTATTATAGTTCTATTACAAGTATACAAAATGTAAGTGGTACTAGAATATATATCACTTAGGAAAAATGAAAGCATATGGGTTATATAGATATAAATGATGTGTTTTTATATATAAACAAGAGAGGCCATTTATAAATTCAAAAAGTATGATTTTATTTTTGGTTCTGGAACTCAATTAAAATATACTTCAAGTGTGCTAAGCCATTACTTGTATAAACAGAAATTTCAGCCGTTACATGAATGATTATGTCAATTTTAAAATAAATTTACAAAGAGTAAAAGTTCATTCATGAAACATGCTTTAATACTTACAGTTCTTTAAGGTTGGAGAGTGTCTTGATTGCAGTGGGGAATTCATCGAGGTTATTATAATTTAAGTCTCTAGAAATGAGTAAATGGTGTTTTCAGCATTTCATCTAAAAACTTCTATTTCCTCAGCATACAAGTTAAGTATTCCAATGGACCCATGTCATAGATGGAAGCTCTTTTGCTTTCTCTTTCAAGACATGGCTTATTGGCTGGCTGCCAGCTAATACTTTAAAAACAACTTATTGTATTTAGCATGTGTGGGCACACATGCACTTGCATGTATGTGTGTATATGTGTGTTTGCATGTAGGAGCACCAAGCAGGCTTGCAGAAGTAAGAACAATTTTGGAGAGCTACTTTTCTCCTTTCACTGGTAGGTTCCAGCGATGGAACTCAGCTAACCAACCGGCTGAGCTCCAAGTGCTTTAACCTGCGGAACCATCTTTAGGGCTTTGACCACCAATAGCCTGAAAACATCTGCATTACAATAATCATGACGCCAATAGCAGAAATGTCAAGCTAAGGATCAAGGGTGGCGGGTCATTTAAAACAGGGAGGGACCTGCATTCGCTTTAACTTCCGAGGAGGGGCGATGCTTGCTGGGTGGGTTCTGACCACTTCCTGATGGAGTTCTTCCCTGAATTCTGGTTCACAGAATTGCCAGTTGGTGTTTCCACTCTTCAGTCCTGGGACACATCCCCTTTCTTGTTTCCTTCTTCCCATTTAGGACATGGGACATGAAAACTGCCCTGTTCATGGCTCCCGTAGAGAGCCTGTGTCTACCCAGCCTGAAGACCAGGGCAAGATGTCTTTGGAAAGGTTTATGTGATACACAGGACTCTCAGCAAAGACATGTAGACTAGAGCTTCCCCAGGGTTGTACACAATCAACTCAAGTCCTGTGTTTGTCTTGGTCTGTGAGGCAAAGCTCTGGGTTATCCCTCATACGGAGAGATGGAAGGGTCGGAGAAACTCAAATCATTAATTTCTCTATCTGTAATGACACAAATGGCTTTTCAAGGCCATTACTCACAGATGTTTTATAGGCTTACTCCTTATACCTACAGCTTCAGATGAAAAAGAATTGCTGTCTGGTCCCCGGGAATGGTAGATTTCCCAAATGACACAGAAAACTCTTTTGGTAAGGCAATCAGATGTGGTTAGATCCTCCTCAGTAGAAAAGAATTGCCATTTAATTTTAAGAGAAAGATAATTTGACCGAGTTAGACATGAATCAAGATTCCTACTTGTCTGGCACAGCCATCCTTAAGCTATTCTGCAGGCAGGAAACTCATGTCTTTTGTGGACATAGATTTTCTTCCTGTGTTAAATCTCTCCAGATGCTCTGTTTTGATTAAACGAGGACTGGACCCTTATAAATTACTTGGTTTTCTAGTCAGGGAAAGGAAGAGGCTGGAAACAACCAATTTACTGATCCTCTGTAGCCCTGGGCAAAGTGGGGCCAGACAATAAGATTCACAGATTTTTGTCCTGAAATGTTTTACTTTGTGGTATTTGTATGTATTTTTCTGTAGGTCTGGTTCCTTACCCAGGACCAGGGACAGGAAAAGCACTTATGGAAACACCCAGTAAAGCTGATTTTTTTTTTTTTTGTTGCTCCAATTGTTCTGTTAAAAGGGATGAGAAACTGTCACTTAACGAGAGAGACGTTCTAACTTTTTCCTAGTGGCTGATAGAAACTGTTTTCCCATGGCATCAAGGATCTGCCTGAATGAGTTCCTCTTTGGCATCCATGGAGAAGTGGGGTGACCGTGTTCTGCAAGAAGAATCATGGGTGTTCATTGGTTAGGAGAAGACCCAGGACACATGGTCTCTCAGGAGGCAGCTTGATCCAGAACCGGTTAGAAAATAAACTGACTATGGGTAAATTGTTGGTCTGCGTGCAAACGGACAATGTTTTCTAAGGTCCTAGAAGACTTGGTTTTGCCATCACAAGGCCTTGCGTAGTTTATTGTATTCCAGTATTAACTATGTCAAGTGATTTGAGGATATTCCTGTATTTGTCTCCCTGCTCCACTTCCTACACTCAGAACTGTTGCTGCCTGCTATCCATCCATACTGTACTTCGGTGACTCAGCAGGGCTTTGATGAGTTTGTTCTTGACCAGGAGGAGGCTTGTGCCTAGGTGGATGGTGAGATCCTCTGCCTTGGCTCCGGGATCTAGGACGCGGTTAGTTGACTGGACTCATTTTTATAAAAAGTACCAATGAAAACCTGAGTGAGTTTTTGTTTGTTTGTTTGTTTGTTTTTGAGATGGGGGTCTTGCTATGTCGACCCATGCTAGCTAGCCTCAGACTCCTGGGCTCGAGTGATACTCTATCTCAGTCTTACGAATGGACTGAGACCACAGGAGCCTGTCACTGTGTTCAGGGGACCCTCTGACCCATTCTTTGAAAGCAGTATCTGCAGATAATCATAGATTTCAGAGTCAGACTAGAGAAAGAAGGAGTCCCCAAAGAGGCTACAGGCTAAATACATAGCCTTGGTAAAGCAACCCAGTGGCGCCTAAGAGAAGTTAGCTGCTCAACAGGATATTTGTCAAAATTATTTGAACAAGGTCTATAAGTGTGATGTCATCCCTTGCATTGCTTCAGTAGGAACCACGTTCCTTATGAAGGGGCCTGGATCTCAGCGTCTTTGTTTCCTTTTTCTGAAGAGGACCAAACTCACACACAAGTCATGATTAGTGCGTCTGACAAGAGGGATTACTCCTTGGGTGGAGAATACACGTTCCTAAGCAGTCACTGCTCCTAAGAAGAACTCCTTTAGCTTTAATTATTTTCACTAATTTGCCACCCTCAAGAGATTAAAATAGAATCTGAGTTTTATTGTTTAGCTCTGTGGGGTGTGTGTGTGTGTGTGTGTGTGTGTGTGTGTGTGTGTAAGATAAAACCTCTGTAAATATCTGCTTAAAGCTCGGGCAATTAACCAAACCAAACATCAAGTTTGCCTTTAAGGCTGTTTGGATTCCTTCAGAATATTCATGAAGACGCTGGAAAAAGGGAAACAAACGAAAGGTCAACTCACAAAGTCTCTAGGCTGTGGAGTCCGTCAAAGCATCTCTTTCCCAGGGAGTGGATTCTATTGTTATGGAGATGCCTGCAAGAGAGTGTTACTAGTCAGGAACAGTCCTGAAGGCGGACAGACAGCACAGAGAAAACCCAGGAAGAACATTCAGGATGCTTAAATCCAAAGAAAGGCGAAGAACGCACTAACGATAAGAAAGGAACATTTTTTTAGAAAGCCCCTCTGCTGCCTTCACTCATTCTGTAAATGCTTCTATGGCGTAGAATGTAAGATTAACTTCCGTGTGTGTGTGCGCGCGGGTGCGTGTGTGATGGCAAGTGTGATTCACTTTGTTGTTGTTCTGTTTTCCAGTATGGTTTGCTCGTTGTGACTTAGGGGACACAGAGTGCTCAACACAGTAACTGAGCATCACTGAGGGAGGTGATGGGATGGAGCGAGGGGTCACACGTGGACTAGGCATGTTCTGTGATGACTCCATTCCCAGGATTGGGCCACAGGCTCGTGAAGAAAGGGACTAGTGATTGGACTTTTACTGCTGCCCAAGATTAGTAATTTGGACAAACTATTAGCGCGTGCAATGATCATCTTAGGCTCAATTGATGAAGCAGGTCTGCCAGAGTCAATGAGAGCGGTTGTGTACGCCACTGAAAAGCAGACTAACTCCTAAAGAGGTTTTGGAAAATGGGTTTAAGGGAGAGTTTAAAAAAAATAGTGGAAGGAAAAAAAAAACAAAACAAGCAAGCAAACAAAAAACAAAGGCCATAGGCAGCTTCTTCAGGATCAGTGACGTCATATTTATGTAAGGAATTCAGAGAGGAAATTTGTTGATATCCTGTTAAATTTCTTTTCTCCCCAAACTAAGGTCTTACTTATAATAAATACAATTTGGGTTTCAGGCGAGATATCTGTGACATATTTTCAGGATCTTTTTTATATGCAGCAGACGAGAGAGGGGATGGGGATAATTTAAAAATAAAAAGATAAATAAGAGCCCTCATAGGAATACATGCTATAAAAGAAGAGACAGGCATTCAACCACAGTGATGAAGTGGGCTGGTGAAGACAGAAGAGAGTCAGTGGGCGGCGCGTGTGCGTGCGTGTGTGCATACACACCTGTGCGTGTGCAAAAGAAGCTCCTCTCTGTGCTCCCCAGTAAGGTTTGTGTCATAAATGACTGCCCAGCCTGTGGTGTTACAGCCCATGGCAGTGGGACCTATGAGAGGTGGGACCTAGTGGAAGGAAGCTAGGTCTCTGAACCTTGTCCTCGAAGGAACTGTTAGATCCCTAGCACTTCCTGTCTCATTGTATGCTCCTAGCTGCTATGAACTGAGCAACTTTGGTCTACCATGTACAACCAGTCACAAAGCTCTGCTTCACTGCAGGCCCAAAGCAAGGGGACTGGGGACTGAAGTCGCTGAAACTCTAAGTTCAAAGTGCCTTTCCTTCAAGTAGCTAATCTTTTCCTTCCTTCCTTTCTTCTTTCCTCCCTCCTCCCTCCCTCCCATTCTCCCTTCCCTCCGGTCCTTTCTTCCCTTAACAGGATCTTACTTAGTAGGCCACACAGCTTGACCTATACAGCTTTGGTTGGCTTCCAAACTCACTGCAACCTTCTTTCTAAACCCCAAAAATACAGGAGTGAGTCACCAGGCCCCCCTAGGAATACAAGGGTGAGTCACCAGGCCCAACTTTATTTCCAGCATCTGTCCTGGGGACAGAACCCTGACTCAGGTCAAGCAAGTTGCTCTGGCAGTCCTTCAAGCAACAAGTGCCTTCGAATGTCAGCCTTGGATAAACGCTGGTTATTCTACGACACACGTGGGCACATGGGGGCATACTGCTTTACTGTCAAAGAAGACTGATTCATTTCCAAACCTTTCTGTGAGAATCACTTTGATTTGCTAGAAGGATGAGATGGGAGGGAGGCAGCCACAGTGGTACACGCCTATGAGGCTAACACGTGGGGGCAGGGTGTGTGTGTGTGTGTGTGTGTGTGTGTGTGTAGGCAGGAGGATCGGGACTGTAAGGTCATCCTCCACAGCACAAGACGTTCAAGGCCAGTCTTCCTGAAACTAGGTTTCAAAAACCAAAACCAAACCCAAAGAAATCTGGATCTCAAAGAGGAAAAAAAGCTAAAAAGTGCAGCCTTGCTGTCAAGAGGCAATGTTCCTCTCTCTCTTCTCTCCTTTATTTCCCTTTCTTTTCTCCTCCTGTCTTTTTTCTGCCTTTTTCATCAGTATTAGGGCTCAAACCCAGGTACTGGTCGATGCCAGACATCCTGCCACTGGGCTATATTCCCAGTTTGGGAATGATCTGTCTTCTTTTTCTTTAACAACAACAACAACAACAACAACAACAACAAGAAGACAGCAAGTGTTGTTCACTGATCAAGTATTAATATTTGTTTAGGTAGCATTTGTGATGCCTGGTTCCACCCCTAGAATTGCAAAAAAAATCCTATTAATATGTATATTGTTAATAACCAAATTATCTTTCAATAAAATTTTTTCATTATCTTTGTGATGATTTCCTTGAAAATGTACAAGGGATTTAATGTAGAGGTGCTATTTGATCTCTGCATGCCCAGCAATGTTTATCACTATTTGATAAATGTTGTAAGTCATTCATTCACACAGAAAATTTGTAAGTCATTTTAGACAGGGTCTCAAGAGAGGGTCTCAGTTTTTTTCCTCCTTAAAATGCCTCCATTCAAATTTTGAGGTCCAGCACTTTAAGATCTCAGAGGGAATTTAGAAACCGTCAAAACAGAGAGCAAAATCAATAAAAACTCACAGCACTACCAGACTGGAGAGGTTTCCAAAGGCCAGGTCTGGTATGTGGTGTATTTTGTTCAGGGCCAAGGTCATGGCTTGCAGCGCCGACAAACTTTTGAAAGCCTGGACGGGGACTTCCGTCAGAGCGTTGTCGTCGAGCCACAGGTGCCTCAGGGAGTGCAGGCCGCTGAAACAGCTGGGCGGCACATAGCTGATGTGGTTGGCATCCAGACGTCTGGAAGAAAGCAAGCCAGAATGGGAAACAGCGAAGCCAGGCAGAGCAGTGGCCTTCACCGGAAGACCTTGGGAGCACTCAGCCACAGCGAAGCAGTCTGGGGAGCTCCAGACTCCAGACAAACTGGACCGGTTCCCTCTTTTGATCAGTCCTCTTCATTCTGGTTAGAGCCTTAAGCCCTCCTTAAGGTGCTCTCGCTCTCCTCCAGCTTGCGGGCAGCCCGCTTTCACGCATGGAAGGGCCTCTCTGAGGTGTAAAATTTCATCCGGTTCGGACACTTAGGAGGCAGACATTCTCTCACCTCGTTCCCACCCCAAGCCAAATGAGCGACTTTGTGATCCCAGACTGTTTGGAACATCCTAAGCAGTAATCGCCTAGTTTGATCCTAAACGCTAGGAAAAGATTGCTTCAGTGTTTGAAGAGACTCAGTTAAGTTTGAAAGACCTTACAGTTAGCTATGCCTCTGGGAAGAGCGTCAAAACTGCTGGCTGGCTGGCTTAACCTAACCACTTGCCTTGGGCAGATACTTGTTTTTCTGACATTTTAAGACGAATAATAAAATTAGCAGCTGCCTAACTCTTGTTTCCTTTTTCCACTTTCTTTTCTTTCTTTCTTTCTTTCTTTTTTTTAAATGGGGAAACAGTTCTAAAAATAGGTCAGATTAATAAGCTGCTGTTGCCTCTGAGCCAGCAGGGGCACAGTCCAATTGTTTTGTCATAATTCAAGATAAACGGTAGCTGTAATTAAAGTGGCTTAGTGTTGTGAGGTATTTCCCAATTTTTTTGTGAGGTCCATGAACAGTGGAACCGCTATCAATCGGTCATGCTTCCAAATCAGCCTTCACTCGTTTTTTAAAGTCCTGCATTTGCTTGCAATTTCAAAACTAAAATTAATAAAACAAAACCAAACCTGAAGACTAGCATTTTATGAATGATTGGAAAATCATGATAGGATTAAAAAAAAATGTTTTGGAAGCATTCAAGACTAAGCAGATGCAGGAGGAACATGAGAATCGCAAAAAAAAAAAAAAAAAAAAAAAAGAGAGAGAGAAAAATAATCCCCTGCAAACCAAATTTAAAGAGTTCAGAAATAGAGAAAGCCCTCTGCGGTAGAAAGCTAATCTCTCTGGAAGGCGGCTTCCTCACTTTTGGCCACATACATCATTCTAGTCATCCCCCAGCTCCTACTTCTATCCCATGAATGGGAGCAAGTGACCCCTGATGGGCCTCGAGCCAAGTTGCAGTAATAATTGAGGTAAGGTCACTTGGAACAAATGTAGGAGTTGGCTGTCTTTGCTAAAACTCCCTCGCTTTTCTAGTAGACCAGCCATGATTGTAAGGGCGGAAGCAAGGTCTCCCAACGGCAGGGTTCTGTCCACAAATGAACTGAAAACGCTTGAGAAGTCATCACTGTCTTTCTTCAGCAATGTGCCTGTCATAGGGTCCTGTTTTGGCGTTTTTACTCCTTGAGGGTCAGCCACCCAGCTCCCAAATAAATCATACACAGAGTTTTATTATTACTTATGGGTGCCTGGCCTTAGCTTGGCTTATTTCTAGCCAGCTTTTTTTTTTTTTTTTTAACTTAAGTTATCCTCATCTACCTTTTGCCTCTGGGCTTTTATCTTTCTCTGTTCAGTATATCGTACTCCATGACTGGTCCCTGGTGTCCTCCTTATCCTTCTTGCTTCTTGATCTCTCTTTTTTTCTCTTTTTCTTCTATTTATTCTCTCTGCCCACCAGCTCTGCCTCTCCTTTCTCCTGCCTCACTATTGGCTGTTCAGCTCTTTATTAGACCAATCAGGTGTTTTAGACAGGCAAAGTAACACAGCTTCACAGAGTAAAACAAATGCAACATAAAAGAAGGAAACACTTCTTTGCATTGTTACAAAAATGATCCACAGCATCAACAATGTAACACATCTCAAACTACTATTTCACAACAGGGTAAGGTCCAGTCTCCTCAAGGAGGAGGAGGTAATCAGCTCTATTTGGCTAGAAGTAAAGCCCTTGTTTATACCAAGTGTAACTAATGCCCTAGCTGTAGCTCTTCCATTGTACCCCTCCATATAGCGTAGGCTTCTTTGTCTTGGTAAGCATATCATCCTTGTTGCGTAGGCATCGGCACTGCAAGTAGCTCCTAAAGAGCCTTGAAAATACCAAACCTCAAAGTTCAGTGCGATGTTGGGGAATCATAGGAAAGGGTTTTTCAGCAATGGAATCATGGGCTTTTCTTCTTGGATATCTGAAGTTGCGACCAGCAAGGAGTGGCCTGATATCAGTTCCCTATGTGAATACACCCACGGTATATGGTTGAATTCATATACGTATATATGAATACATTCCTTGGGGGCAGGGATCTTCTGAGAATCATCTTTTTTCCCTCCCAGGAAGATTAAAATCTGGTCACGCCATTATACAGTTTTCTGTCTGAAATGAACAAGTCCGAATACTCAGTGTCTTCACATTCTCAATATTAATGAACACCCCAGACCTACTAGCTCTTGACACTGATTTTAGGTGTCCCGAGCACAGCGCTGGAATGCTGTTTTATGAAATGTTCCATCCTCTAAGAAACTCCCCATAAAAGAGTGTCATTGGGTAGTGGCAAGGAGATGACAGAGATACTTTCTACGCATGCAAGAAAGTGTCATAATAAAACCCATTATTTTATAAATCAATATATACAAATAAAGTACATAGAAAAGGAAATTTCTCCCAAACAATGTTCCTAAATGTAATATTTCAGAATTCGTATCTGCCGGGCCTCAGTAATTCCAGCTTAATCCATATAAGAGTTTATTGTTTTATACTCCGGGGTATTGTTTGGTTTAGTTTTCCCCTTCCTGCATTATTAAAGTATAAGAGACAAGTAAAAATTGTATATATTTACAGGGGTCATTGTAATGTCTTATTACAACAATATAATGCAAAGTGATTAAAGAAAACTTATTAACATATTTCTTTCCATACTTCCTTTTCTTTTGTGGTAAGCACATTTAGGATGTAATTCCTTAGCAATTTCCAAGTATACATTATTACTAATTGTAGTCACCATGCAGTAGACTAGGTTGCCATAACTTCTTCACGCATATGGGAAGTGGATTCTACTTTATGCTCTTTATATGTCTTGTTTATGGTGAAAGTGTAGATTTTATTTAAAAATAATAAAACGTGTGTGTGTGTGTGTGTGTGTGTGTGCGCGCGTGCGTGAATGTCACATGGATGTGAGTGCAAAAGACAGCCAGAAAGGGGTGTTGTATTTCATGGAGCTGAAGGTACGGGCAGTTGTGGGCTGTCTATTGTGGATGTCTGGAATTGAACTCATGCCCACTGGAAGAGCCAAGTGCTCTTAACTGCTGACTCACCTCTTCATTTTCTTTAACTCTCACTTCTTTTATCATCAGCAACAATGTATATAATGGCCATATGGAAAATTGGAAGGCATACTGAGTTAGAAGAACAAGCAAAGCTAAGGTGGAAAGGTGCTTGCCTGCACATGGCCCTGAGGTCCATTGCTAGCATCACAAAAACCAAACAACCAGGCAACTAGGCCATCAACCAAACAACCAGCCTAGCAACTAGGCTACCAACAAACTGACCTGGCAACCAGGCTACCCACCAACCAATCTGGCAAACAGGCCACCAACCAACAAACCAACCAACCAACCAACCAACCAACCAACCAACCAGCTAACCACCACCCAATCAACTAATCAACCAGTCAACCAGCTAACCACTAAGCAATCAACTAGTCAACAGTCAACCAAACAAGCTAGCAACCAACAAATTTAAGTCAAGAGCCAGCCCTCATCAATTCTGAAATGTTGGGATATACTGATTAATAATTCTTTGGATAAGTTTTCACATTTATAAGACAATTACAATATATCACAGGATGACTGTGAGAATTGAGTGGAAATGTTTCAAAAGCCTATAAACTTTAAGGGTAATCTTTAGATTTGTGAATAGTGTCATTTTTCTCCCCATAGAAGTCTATTTTTCTTGCAATTCCTTAATCCACTGTAATTTCACACTTCTTTGTAGGCGAACGCCATGTTTTTGTCGTGTGGCTGGACAGAACTGGAGACTCTCTTACCCATTACACACCCCCCAGATTGTGCCTTTGGTAGTTATGCTGCATGCATAGCTGTCGGTTGTATCAAGCCTTCCATCACAGAGAGCAAGAGATGCTAAGTGGCAACTATGGAATTCGACTAAGGAAAACAGTATCGCATAGTGCAAGAACAGAATCCTTTTGCACATGAGTCTCTGCAAAGTCTCTTGGAATGAAGTGACTTTGAATGAAGATACATGGTCTTGTCATGACACTTGGGCATATGCTGAAATAACTCAGTTTCTGGAGGAAGGAATGGAGGTTGGGGAGTTTCACGGTTGCCAAAGAGATTGAGCAGCTCAGGCTTGGCAGCCAGAGCGACTGCCTCTTGTGGGATTTTGTGGTATCTTTCCTCACTCTCACTTGGTCAAGATCATCCAGTTCACCCTGGTGGGTTTCAAGCACTTTAAGTCTGGATAGCCTAACTTTCAGAAGACTTCTAGACCATCTGCCTGTGAGAAATATCTTATCCTCTCTATCTTCAGTCCTTAGATGGGGATGTACTGTCGAGTGTCCACTTTGGCAGCAATGTGCAGGAGAAATAGGGAGCGCTAACAGGTTGTTAACTACCCTGTAGGACTTGGTGATTCATCAGTGTAGCTAGGAAGGGAAGCAAGGAAGTTACAGTGTTTCAGCTTTCTCATCAGGACAACTGGGTTGACAGAGATCACACGACAGCATGGGTGAATGCCACTCTGTTTTATGTAAAATAAAAACAAAATAGAATTAAACGTGAGTGCAATTCTGGAATAGCTTGTGTTCTAGGTAGCAAAGCTACATGGTATCAAGCAAAATGTTCGTCTTTTCTTACCAGCAACGGCGAAAACAGTCTTTTACTTCCTGTGTGAAGTTTTAATCTTCATGCTTTTATGCATAAGGCATTAACTGCTCAAATTTCCTCTCTTTAAGAGAAACATTTTGTGAATCTGTTCTATTCTTCTGAAAGGAGCCCTTGATTTATAAGTAGCATTACAGTAGGGATTAGGGACGCCATGAGATCACTGTTGCTGTTGTTAGTCTTGAAAATGGTCCTTTATCTATCTTCCACGTGACACCTTGCCAACATATCATATAATCTTGTATCTTTGTTTGAGAATGTCTTTGATGAGCCATTAACTACAAGGAAGAAAGCGTTAGTCAAAAGATAAGCCATTGATCTTGGCTAATTCCACACCAAGATGACCATAATGGTGTCAATTATTAACACGGCCGAGAGAAAGACGGGCCCACGTGTGAAGACAGTTGCAGCTGTATTATATAGCTTGCGGGATCTCGATAACAAACAGAATTACAGAGCGCGGCATTCTCGTGATTGGCTTTTGCAGAATAGCCCCTTTCCTCCCTTCAATTTAAAAAAGATATGACCCAGCGCTCGAGTCTAGTAGGTACATGTTTACATTCTGTGAGACCATTTTGGGAACCCATGGGTAGTTAGTGCTCTGCCTGGTTCACTGATAAACTCTGAGAAATGAAGGCATTCTCAATGATTACTTTACTAATAAAACAAAAACCACCTGGCTCTAAACTCATTTTAAAATACAGTTCAATAGAACACACACATTCTCTGCTACAGTAAAATTTTACTGTTTTGAACCTTTTGTCCTGGAATCAATGGACGACAACAGTTGAATCTGGCACAAGGTCCTTATAGTAGTACTCTCAGGACAGAAGTTTATCTATATGAATTTTAATAGATCGATGTGGATTTAAACGAGTTCTGCGTATTATTAGAATTGTTTTTCCTGTTGTTGCTCCTATTTTATATCTGTGTGGTGTGACCATACTGTCGGATTTCATCTTTTAATTTAAGTCCCGCAAGGATGGGACATTTCCTACATCCTTCAAAGACAAGCATGCTGGTTCAGAGAAAGGCTGCAATGGCTTAGATGGGAAGTTTCCGCTTCTGTGTCTCCTTCTCCACCTAACCTTGTAACACCATTGTGGACCCCAGGAAGAGAACCATCACCTTAGAGTTTGTCTGAAGCAGGAATGACTCTTTTTTTCACCTTTCTTGGGAAAGAGAGTCTGTAAGTTCACTGAAACGCCATGATTTAGAGTTGTGCCAACTGCTGGATAGAAAGTAGCCAGACGGTCCAAGCCTCTACTTCTCTGGCATTGTTTCCAGCCTTGCCAAAGACAGAGCTCAAGCCTCCCACCTGGTGACCAGCTGCGACTCCATGCTGAACTGAGCCCCATCCCCAAAGGAGAATAGAATTTTCAGATCAAGGTTCACCATGTCGATCATTTTTAGGAACATCACCAAATGTCACCAAATGAACTTTGGGACAAGAAGATGGCTACAGCAAAAATAACGAGGGCAGTCACTTCTTCTGTTTCATTTTTTTTTTTCTCTACAGAGACACAAAGACTCTTTTTGTCAGGGAAATGTCAGTCTCCGAGGTACCAACCACGGGGACTTGAAACCTAGAGTCTACTTCTGGATCTCCCATTCCAGCCAATTATTCAGTGAGCTCTCTCCATTTATCGTCATCTCTGAGATGACTGCCTGGCTAAGTCCCTTATCTCTTCACACCTGCATTACTGCCCCAGCTTCGGAGCTGGCCCTTTTGCCTTTGATCTCTTATCTCTTCAATTAATCCTGCAGGCTGCTGCCAGATTAATCTCTCTGAAATCGTCCACTATGCCATTCCCTTGGTAGGAATCTATATTCTCCCAAATTACCATTCTTTTCAAAGCTAGACCCCTCATTCAAGGCCTTCTGTCCACCGTATCTGTTCAAACCTTTCTCTTATTTCTCTGATCTAGTCAAGTATTTTTTTCCTCCTCTTTCCCACAGTAATTCTAGGCTTTGTGTTCATGACCACCTTGTGTGTTTAGAAACTTCTCCATGCCTGTCCCATTTTACAAATCTCCCAACCAGCAGGCTCTTCCCACATACCTTCTCTTGAAATGGGGAGTCCTTAACTCACTGAATGGGAAACCTAATTCTGGCAAATAGGTCAACTCCAATATCTCTGCGGAAACCATTGGATTCAACTTAGTCCAGGTAAATCGTGTGGAAAACAGCCATACACGGATTATACCTGGAATCAGGGCGAGGAGTAAATGCAGGTTACAGCCAAAGTAGGGAATCCCAAACAGGGTACATACAGATTAGAACTTGAAGCCAGGAGATGCAGGTTACAGCCAAAGTAGGAAATCCAGAGCAGTTACAACCCAGATGTCTACAATACATCTTAGAGTCTGAATCTTCCATTCATTTCAATAAATAATGCCAGACGGCTGTCTTTGTATCTCATGCTGGAAATACAGCACGAAACCAGGCAGGCACGGCTTTAACATTCCTGGAACATTTCAGAAGCGGTAGTGAGGCAAATTCTTATCGTGAAGTGTTAGGGGAAGAAATGCATGGTAGTGGGTCCTAACTAACCGAGGCATCGCACCAGCTCCTTCAAAGTACAGAATGCAAATATCAAGACACACCTATTGAGTTCTTTCTTCTAAAGTGCAAACCGAAATCCTCATCTGTCCCGTCTTCATGCGGCCCTCTACCAGTGGTACTTCTTCAAGCCACTGCCTCATCAGGTACACTGTCGGACAAACTAGAAACTTAGAGATCGTTCATGATACTGTCCCCTTCTTCCTCCTCCTCCTCTTTCTCCTTCTTTCTTCAACAGGGTCTCACTATGTGTCCTTGGCTGTCCTGGAACTTATTATGTAGACCAGGATGTCCTCGAACTAACAGAGATCTGCCTCCCAGGTACTGGGATTAAAGGCATATGCCACCACACCCTTCATTCTTTGTTGAATACTTCAAACACTGGAAACTTCATCTGTCTCAAATCCATTTTCTTTCTTTTAAACCCCAGCCCCCACTCTGACAAAAGCGTCCTTCATCTACTCTGACTCCATCAACAAAGATCTGTCAGATTCCTTCCTGCTAAGACCTTCCTGTGGGTTTCCATCTTGCAACAAGCCTGATATTATCCTTCATGTACCCCACATGACTTTCTAGATTCTGACCCCCCCCAACGCTCCTTTCAAGGTTGTCCTGATCCTTAGCTCTTCCGTAGGGATCTTGCTTCAGCCATTGCTTTGTTCTGTTGATCTTTTTTTTTTTTTTTTTTTTTTGGTTTGTCGAGACAGGGTTTCTCTGTGGTTTTGGAGCCTGTCCTGGAACTAGCTCTTGTAGACCAGGCTGGTCTCGAACTCACAGAGATCCGCCTGCTTCTGCCTCCCTAGTGCCCCCTCCAATAAGCTGCTTCTTATGTAGCCCATGCTATCTGGAACTTCCTTGTCTAGCCTTTGTCTACTTGACTCCTACCCTGGCAATGAAGGCAAGATTCTCACACAGAGTCTTCTTGCTGCCTCACAGGCACAAGGATCAGATAACCAACTGCTTAGAGAAACCCTAACAAAGGCTGTCACGTCATACTTTAATATTGTCCTCTTCTCTTCCGCAGTTCACTTATGTCTGTCTGGGCAGCATTACCACTTTCCTTTCTCTGTGTGAAAGTTCACAGCTACATCGCTGGACTGTGTGTTTCTACCAAGCCCTCCCCTTCTCTTGCCAGTGCCCATTCTCCTCAGGTTGTTCTCAGAGGGAGGAAGAAGAACAAGGGTAGTGAAACAGGCAGATTTGGGGGTTCTGACAGATCAGACTTCTCTCAAACACACCTCCATCCTGACTGGGAAGGTCAACAGTCTGACAATTTTGCTTTCTCCTCACTAAGAAAGGGGTAATCCCAGCACCTAACCCATGTGGCTGAGGTGAGGATGAGCAGGGTGGGGACAAAACTGTTACATAAACGTTGCCCTCTCTCATCACCACGGTGGGGAGTTTTGCACTCTAGTTTCTGTCTCTTCCCTGTCCCCATTTTCTCCTGCTTTCCTGGGTGCTACTTTTCACTCCTCACAGATTCTACCCCCCATCCTAAAACATTTCAATCCACTTCCGGGTTGCTTCCCCAAAGTGTTAGCCCATTCGATTTTGTAGAGAGCTCTCCCCAGCTGTAAAAAGTTCTATTGACTTCTAATTTCCCAACACCCACGTTCCCCTTGCCTGTCTGATGGGACAGCCATGTATGCATGTATCCAGGCATCGCAGATGATCAGGCCTGAGAATCGTTCATGCATGACCTTTAAAAAAATAACCAACTTGCCTTATGTCCTATACACGAGGACCCGCCCGCCCATCGTAGCTTTTCTTCTTGTAAACTTTGTGTAGAAAGAAACTTTCTGCTAAAAATGTCTTCCCCCTCATGTTTAAACTGGGGAAAGAAGGGAAACACCTTTCCTTTTCTGTAAGAATCCGCTGATTTGCTCGTGCATGGCTCCCTGAACTGAACCTTGACAGATCAATAGACAAAGTCTATTCCCTCTAGGACTTCCATGTTGACCTCTGTCCCAGGACATTGGCACCTTTGAGTGGGGAAAAACAGTATTTTTGTTTGCTGTTGTGAGTGTAAGCGTGTGATTTCTCTACCTATTTTAGCGGAGCGAATACTGTCCCTGATACAGAAACCACTTTATTTTTAGCTCCTTCCATTCTGTATTACCCTCCTGGTTTTATCTTCTTTTCCTTTGTTTGCTTACACTTCCTTGTCTTTTGTTACTTCCTTCCCATTCTACATCCAGGGTCTGAAACCCAGTCGGCTCAAGGACGTGAACAGGAGAAAATGCTGCTGTCCCAGGCTTGCCCAAACTCTGCTCAGAGCTGTGCCCACCTCTTCGTCCTCTCTGGGTCTTCTAGATCACTGTCTTTTTTGCTTTTCAACAACTGCGAACAGAAACAAATTAGGAAGCGTCTGGATGGAGAGATTGACAGGTGTTTCACATGGTCCTGGGGTAGAAGTGGTAGCCCTGGAAATGATAGGTGTAGGCAGGTGGTCTTCAGGCAGGAATTGTACATTCAGATTGGGTTTTAAATATACTCCGGTACCCTGCAGAGGAATATTAGCTAATTGGAAAATAGAGACAATAACAAAGATTACTTGATTCTTCTTTCCTTTTCTACTTGGCAACCCATCATTTCTGTGATACATATTTTATACAATTAGCTTTGCTAGTTAGAAGATTTGGAATGGAAATCAACGTTTCAAATATCCTTTGACTCCTTGGAAAAATATAAATGTATGATTTTCCTTGGTCAGCTTAAATTTCATGTGTCTCTGAGATATTTGAAATCTATTACTGGCCATGGCAAACGAGGCGGTCACTGCTCATAGACTGATTTCTTAACTAATAAAGGTGAGAGGCATGGGAGAGTTAGGTTTTGAGTTACCATCCGATGACGGTAACCTGACCCTAGTCCTCTTCTGTCTATGATGCCAAAAGTTTCTGATTGGAATACAGCTCGCTGTGAATTCTGATTACATTTCTATTCCCTTCCAAAAACACAGAGAGGAAATTAAGTTACATTTGATTACATTACAAAAATCCATTCGGTGTCTGGGCAGTCACGGCCATGTCAGAAGTCAACGCACATGGTACGCAGGAGTATGTTCCGTGCTGCGGGCCTCTAGCCCCTTCGCTTCAGCTGAGCCATGTGTAAGCATCAGGAGGCAGTTAAAAAAACACAAACGTACCTATGTTGTTTCATGAGGGACAAAGCAGTTTTTGTTTATGGGGAACAAGTGGAGAACTCAAGCCCTTGAAACCTGAGAACAATTTGTCTCGTCCTCACAACAATGTTACCAGTTGCAATAGATCAAGTTTCTTAAATTCCCTCCAAGGAGCCAAGTGTAGATGGCTGGGCAGAGCCAATGAGTTGTTGGCTTGCTCGTTCTCAATCTTTCACGTGTGTTGATCGCTTGGTAGCGTATTAGAACACTGTCCTCGTGTGTATATTGTTATACAGATCATCTAGAGTTTTGTTGAAATAAAGATTCTTATTAAGCCAGACTGAGCTGGGCCCTGAGGTTTTGCATAGCTCAGGTGCTGTTAATGTGGCTGATCCAGATGTCACAATTGAATATCTGGGCAGGCAACATGTGGTCTTTCTAACTTTTATCTATTCAAGGTAGCCAGTAGAACTAGCAGATAGAAGTGAACTGTTCTCAGTAAAACCCAAGGCAATGCCTCACTTTTATTGTCTCTCTATATCACTAGTTCAAATTAGAATACAAAGTATAGACTTAGTTTTTTTTTTCAGGTTTGAAAAGAATTCAGAATGGTTTGTCATATCTCCCGAGGGAATATCACCTGCAGAACATGCAATTTTCCATTTATTTTAATAAATGCCTACATATTCAAGAAAGCTATTAGAAAACACCAATTCATGGGTCCCTGTATTAGGCTTGCTCTTGGGCCACCAGCCAGTTCACGAATCATGACAGAGACTTATTATTAGTTATGAATGCTTGACCGTATCTTATGCTTGTCCCACTAGCTCTTACAACTTAAATTAACCTATTTCTTTTCATTTATGTTTTGCCTAAGGGCTTTTTAACCTTTCTTTCATTCTGTATGTCCTATTCCATGTCTGTCTGTCTGGCAGCTGCCTGTTTGCCAGACCCCAGTCTTCCTCTCTTTCTCCATCATTCTCTTGTCCTTCTCCTCCTTCCTCCCCTCTTGAACCTAGATTCTTCCTCCTATTCTTTCTGCCTGCCACTTCCACCCTATTGGCCATTCAGCTTTTCATTAGACCACTCAGGTGCCTTAAACAGGCAAGGTAATACAGCAATACATCATTACATTGTTAGACAAATGCAGCGTAAATGAATGTAATGCACCTTTAAATAGTTAAGGTGCAGCCAAGGTGTTGGAAGTCTCTGGATGGTTATATATAACCAATACTGCAGTGGAAAGGCATGTACAATGTAGGGTCCAGCGGTGTGCCAAGGCAAAGAAAATTTCTCTTTTCCCCTCTCTTTCCCTCCCTCCCTCCCTCCCTCCTTCCCTCTTTCCCTCCTTCCCTCCTTCCCTCCTTCCCTCCCTCCCTCCCTCCTTCCCTCCCTCCCTCCTTCCCTCCCTCCCTCCCTCCCTCCCTCCCTCCCTCCCTCCCTCCCTCCCTCCCTCCCTCCCTTTTTCTCTCTGTAGTGTCTCTCTCTCCCTCCCTTCCTCCCTCTGTGTAGTCAACCCCTGGTGTGTGTGTGTGTGTGTGTGTGTGTGTGTTGGGGAAAATGGGGTGGATTTAAAAGACTAGGTTGAAAGAGCCACCATCTATCAATGGGGCTAAGTGAGGATCTAAGTGTTGACTCACGCCCAAGAGGAGACTGACTTGGTAGAGAAACTTCCTGGTATTGGCACAGTGGAAGAGAGGGGGATCCCCTCGCTCCCCGTTTCTGCTCTTATTGATACCGAAGCAGCACCCTGCATTCCAGGTGGACTGTTTGGAATCAGCATGGGAACAGACAAGGACCGTGATGGCTGCTAGTCCTGCTCTAGTGCTTTCATTTTGGAGCTTTTAATACAAGCAGGAGAAAGGCGACTCAGTGCTTTAAGCACAAGATAACAATACAATTAGAATGCGGTTCTTTCTTCCCCAGACCTCCAAACCAGGGCAGGGGGCACCTTCAGTGGGTCCAACATGGTCTGTAGAGTTTGTGTTGACTGTGCTTATGGGTCACTTGTGAACAAACTCTATTTGCTGCACCAAAGCAACACAAACAAGAGCAGTGAGAAAAAGCAGCACACTAGCACAAACTGCTCTCACACTGACTGTGCTCTGGGCAAAGGGACCTTGTGACCAACATAGCCTAATCCAGTTGACACAATGCACTGTGAGCCAGGGGCTGAGAACCTGTCTAGATACATTCATTTCGGATGTGATGTCATCCTGGCAAATTAACCCTTGACCTTTTCACAAGGAGCACATATTTATGTATTTATAAGGCTGCAGAGAGTAGTTCCTTTGTGAACCAGAAGCCAGGAGACACCTGGTGAACAGTAAATACCTAGCCAGTCAGAAACAAAATCTGAACACCTTTATCAGAGAGTCACCACCCAGTTCAAGCGAACAAAAGGTTCATGGTTTTCTCTTTCTCAAAGAGTTCACTTCTGTTTGTGATCTCTCAGCCAATAGGGGATTTTGGTTACAGCCCCTTATCCCTCTATCTCGCCGCTGTTCAAAGTTCCTATTGGGTACTGCCATTATCTCTATTGCAATTTAGCCACGAGATCCCCATGCCCTGACAGCCCCACTGGAGGCAGTTGGCTTCCCTCTGCTTGTTCCCTTCAGGTAAAGCTAGCTCAACAAAAGCAGAGCGATAGTGTCCTGTCATTGAGGAGTGGTTGGAAAGGCACCGGGGGGGGGGGGGGCCCCCCCCAGCCACAAAGGGGCCCTTGTGGGCTTGTTTATCTATAGGCTGCTGAAAACCTAGGAAGTTACTTTGTTTGACTAGAATAAAAAGCCTGGAATGATCTCGAGCCCAGATTTTCTTTCATTAGAAAGCAAGATCAAAGGACGGAGGTCTCATCCTCAGCTCTCACATCCTCTCCTCTCATGTCACCGCAGTCAAAAGCATGAAGCAAACCGTATGTAATTATTAACTGATGGATTCCGTACGAAGAGTTTTCGGCTAGCGCCCGCCGGATTCCCTTACTTTGCTCATGCATTTATATCCCGCGTCAGTCAAGACTAGAAAGCCGTGCTTTGTTTGACAGACGAGGACCTCCAGGAGAAGTACAATTAGAGAGGACATGACTCACACGTATATCGGAAATCATGCAACGTATTGCAGCCGCTCATACGTCCTGATGAGAAAATGATTCACTAACAAACAGTTGAGGCAGAGCCTTGCCAAGGTGCAATCGAGAACAATTACTTCCAATCCAAGTTCCCAAGCATCAAGCTGGCATGCATGTGCCTCATGGGAGGAATTACTTATTTGTTTATGTGGGTGCTGGCAGGGAAACTCCTGATGGAAAGGTGTGTTGTATTCAGAGCAAAAGACATCAGCACTCCTGCAGAGTGCATGTGTGTGTGTGTGTGTGTGTGTGTGTGTATGGGCGTGGGTATATGATGGCGTGTGTCTCTGTGAGGTCTGTGTGTTGATGTATATGGGCACTGTGGGATTGTTTGTGATTATCTACGTGTGGGCAGTGGTGGGCAGCCCGTGGTTAGTGCAATACCCATGCTTCAGTACATACATGGTAAGTCTTGATTAGATAATTTGAGGGTCCTTGACAGATGTGCAGAGTTCAAAACTCTCATCTTTATTTGACTTCGCAAAATTAGATTACAAAGAAGCCCTGACAGTTTAAAGATAAAACAAATTAAGGATGCCAAAGTCAAAGTATCAGATGGCCCTATCCAGTTTTCTAGGTGAAAAACTAAGCATCATTTCCAACTTGAATCTAGAAACAAAAATATTAATGGGACTGTAGAGAAGATTATGGAGGTTGATGGTTGATCCTGAGACACACATAGGAAACTTTTGATTGTGGATATGACTAAGTATCTATCTGTAACCCTCCAACTCTAGGGGTTGGACCTCAAGCCCACACAAGTCATCAACTGGTGGACGAAACAAAGTGGTCCATGGGACATCTAAGTGTTCCTTCGCAAACTGAGATCTGTGTTTTGTAGTTACAACTGTACTTACAGGGATTGGAGACTTCGCAAGTTCTGCAGAGCTTCCGAGGGGACCTGTCTCAGCTGATTATTCTGCAGCATGCTGCCCAGAAACAAATGAAGAGACATTAGAGAAAATTAACAAGAGACAACCCGAACACAGCAGCATCAGACACTGTTCCAGGCGCCTTCAAAACATCGGAATGTCAATCAAAGTTTTAGGGAGGTTAAATTAGCAAGGGAGAGCTAATAAGAAATAAATAAGGAGGGTAACTGATGTTTTTGAGTTAATCTTGTGTCCTGTCACGTTACTGAAGGTATTTATCAGCTGTAGGAGTTCCCTGGTAGAGTTTTTGGGGTCACCTTATCATATCATCTGCAAATAGTGAAAGTTTGGCTTCTTCCTTTCCAATTTCCTTGATCTCCTTTTGCTGTCTTATTGTTCTAGCTAGAACTTCGTGACCCACTGCCAGCACTGGGCTGAGCTCCTGGAGATCAGGTGAAGAGATGGAGGAGGGATCATATGAACAAGGCAGATCAAGAGCATGATGGGGAAAACCACAGAGACAGCTGACTTGAGTTAGTGGGAGCCCATGGGCAATGGACTGACAGTTGGGGAATCTGCATGGAACTGAGCTACATCTACTGAATGTGGGTGACAGTTAATGTAGCCTGATCTATTGAGGGGTGGGGGGCTGGCAGTCACTCCAGGACCTATCCCAGGTTCATGAACTGGATCTTTAAAACCCATTCCCTATGATGGGCTACCTTGCTCAGCCTTGAAACATGGGGGGAGGGGCTTGGTCCTGCCTCAAGTTGGTATCCCAGACCTTACTCCCTCTGTGAGGAGTGGCTGGAGGATGGGAAAGGGGGATGTGGGGGACAGGAGAAGGGGAGGGAGGGGGAGCTGGGGTTCATATGTAAAATGAAAAGTGATTTTTAAAATAAAAATATGAAGAAAAAAAGAAATCCTAAAAACCCAATTACCAATTAAGTTAAGTTACCTTTGAATGAGAGAACAAGAGCAGGTTATCTTATTGTTCCTAAGTAGTTAATTAGAAATTTCTGTTTTTGTTCGAGATATTTCAATGGGAGACAAAATAGCTAAAGGGTTTATACTACAGAGTGCAACTAAAATAGAAAACTCGCACACGGCCGTTGATTTATTTTGTAAACCTTTCTTACTGAATACTCGGGATATGAACAGAGTCGAACACGTCCCAAGTAGAGGGTGTAGACACATAACTGCATTTTATTATTTGCATAAGGGAACACAAAGAACACAGACTGCTTTTTATTAGAGACAAGGTGTGATTTTTATATATTATTTTTTTTGCTTCTTTCCTGGGTATATTTAAAATAGTCATTATTTCATACAGCATCTTCAGGCTTCTCTAAGTATACAACTTTGCTTATACTCTCTTTTTCTTTCCCTTCCAAGGCTAAGTAAGAACAGATAAGATGAAGCAGGGAGGAGAACAACTCTGTCAATTTGTTGACGTGACAACTAATGACCTAATCCTCAGATGTTCTTTCTGCTGAAGTGTCCTAGGTATAGACATCCCGTCATCTACACTGCTGGATTGTAGGTCAGCATTGGACAGGGGAATGATGGCTCTCTGTGGCTTTTCTATACTTACCTTTGCCTGTCACCTTACGGTTTTGGTTTGGTGGCAGGTAGGAGGAGGATGGCCTCTTTCCTTGACTGAACGGCTTATACCAGAAAATGAATTTTGGTTGAGGATCGCTTCATACAGCATTTCACTGGGTTAAGTATTTTGTAGTACAGAACCACACAGCCTATTTATCTTAGGGTCAATGTGTTCAGGGACCATAATCTTCAATGTTAGCGGTAAGAGATCACAATGAGATTCCATATGTGAAACAGCACTAATCAACAAACGCTGATGTCACCTTTGTTCTTTATCTTAGTTAACTGGATCATTAGTCCTTTTCTCTCGTTTTACCATAACCTCTATCCATCCACCTTATGCAAATCATGACTCCAAATGAACATGACCTTTATACTATCTTTGTGGCCACTGTTGAACTTTAGGAAACATGTAAGGGTTTCCATGAGAATAGTGACAATGTCTATGAGGATATTCTGCTCAGGGTTTTGCTGCTTGTGCTATGGCTTTCAACTTTATTGGATCAATATTTACCTAATGGTATCACAAAGGAGAACTATGGAAAAGTAACTGAGAGTAAAATTATTTATGTCTTAATAAATTCATGATATTACATGCGACAATCTGTCGCAGTCTGAATGTAATTGGCCCCCATTAGCTCAGAGGAAGTGGCACTATTAGGGGGTGTGGCCTTACTGAAGTAGATGTGGCCTGGTTGGAGGAAGTGTGTCTCTGTGGGGATGGGCTTTGAAGTCTATTATGCTGAAGCTATACCTAGTTAAATTCAGTTTCTGTTGTCTGTGGATCAAGATACGGAACTCTTAGCTCCTTCTCCAGCACCATATCTGCCTGCACCGTCACCGTATTCTTAGTTGCCATGTCCCACCATGTAGTGGTATTTCATTTGTATTTTAATAAATAAATCTTGCTTAAAGACCAGAATGCAAAACAACCACACTAGTCAGCCATACAGGCTAGGCAGTGGTGGCACACAACTTTAATCCCAGTAACCACACTAGTTAGCCATAGAGGCTGGGCCGTAGTAGTGCACACCTTTAATCCTAGCACTAGAGAGGAATATAAGGTGGGATGAGACAGGATCTCATTCTCTATCAGTCTGAAGATTTCATAGAGGTAAGAGCTCTCTAGTGGCTTGGCAGCTTTGCTTTTCTGATCTTCAGGGTGATCCTCTGGGTTTTTATTTTACATCTACATTTGGTGCACAACGTTTGGGGTGCAAATTCATAAAAAAAGCATTTTGCCTGTGGCTTTTTAGCCACCAGCACAGGCTGGAGCTGCATGTGGGGCTCCAGCCCCACCCAACTAGACTTTCTTTTCTTTTTTTCCCCAAGCCTCCAAGAAAGTTTGGGATTTTCCTGTTGTAGCCTCTCTGAAGCAGTCTTCAACTGCCGCCCAAATTTCAGAAGGACTTGGGATCTAATGACTCAGGACTCACTGGCCCTAGACTAGCTGCCTTCAGGCAGCCCCCCTGCCATAGACGCCTTTCCCAAACAAAGTCCTGTGTATTTTTACAGTTTCCCCCCCCCCCCCCTCTCTCTCTCTCTCTCTCTCTCTCTCTCCACTATGAGTTGTGGGATTTTCCTGA
Source organism: Alexandromys fortis (assembly GCF_014885135.2). Taxonomy (NCBI): domain Eukaryota; kingdom Metazoa; phylum Chordata; class Mammalia; order Rodentia; family Cricetidae; genus Alexandromys; species Alexandromys fortis. The sequence goes on from NW_026067906.1 coordinate 15,048,577, forward strand.
ACCCCCTTCTCAGACTGCTGCCAAACTAGGTAGCTGCCTTGAAATCCAGTCAGGCTTTTACTGCTCTACACAGCAGCAATAAGCCTCACATCTTCATCAACATCAGCAGTAGAGTTGGTAAGACAATTGGGAATTCTTTTTTTTTTTTTTTTTTTTCCGAGACAGGGTTTCTCCTTAGCTTTTGGTTCGTGTCCTGGTCTTGTAGACCAGGCTGGCCTCGAACTCACAGAGATCCTCTTGCTTCTGCCTCCCGAGTGCTGGGATTAAAGGCGTGTGCCACCACCGCCCGGCTCAATTGGGAATTCTTAAAGGGAGGAATTAGTTAAAAGAGAGAGTTTTTCCCACATTAAAAAACGGGAAACACCATTACATAGGAGGGATTTGTGTCTCTGTATGATACTACACTGGACAGTTTGAAAATGGAATGATTAAATGAGAGGATATCTAATTTAGATGGGATTTATGTAACCTCAATTGTAAACATTATCAGAGTTATCATTTTTTGTTGTATTACTAAAAAAAAAATGGTTAATCTGAGTGCTAAGATACAGGCCTTAGAAAAACTCAGTAAAACAGATCACAGAGGTATTCACATCCAGACAGAGGAATTTAATGGAGAACTAATTTCAGCATTGTATTATAAGAATAGAGAGGAACAGCCTAAGGTTTTCAAATAACCAAGCTTAGTATGTCCAGTAACCATACAGCATTTGCCAAATGATAGAGTAGGAGCTGAATGGACTCCTGTGCCAATGCTATATTCAAGGAGATTCAAGGAAGTGGCAGTCTCATAGGGCATGCATTCAACTTTTGTAAAGCAAATGTTAAACTCATGGTCAGTTTGTAATAGAATTATCCCTAACAACGGGATAGATTTGTTTAAAGCTGTTTTAAAGCCTGGTCCACAATTACAATGGGGTACCTGGTTCAAAGAAGAGGCTGAGACTACTGAACAAGAGAGTAAAACTAGAGGTGTGGAAATTCCCCAAGATCAAATTCTTGGAAACGAAAATCATGTTACTGGAGAAAAGCAATCTCTATATGATGGTCACATCCTGACTTTGTGCTGCGCAGCAGTTCTGAATGCTTGGGACAGAACTGAAGAAGTAGGAAAGAAGATGGGATCATTTACTAAAGTCATACAGGGCCCAAGAAGCCTTCACAGATTTCTTATAAAGACTGACATCAGTAGTAAACAAAATCATATCAAGTTCAGAAGCTAGACGAATAATAATTGAATATCTGACTTTTGAAAATTCAATTCTCTATGCAGAAAGATAATTAGGCTGTTAAAGGCAAAGTCAGCACCACTGTAGGAATGGGTTCAAGATACCATTAATATTGAATCTCATGACCACGATGATGCATGGATAGAAGAGGTGATTTCCAGAGGTTTGAGGAAAAATCAAAATGTCAAATGTTATAATTGTGGCTAGCAAGGCAAAAAAGGGACTGCGGACAAAGCACTCCTAGAAACAATGTTTTTTCTAAGAATAATTCATTCAGAATTCCTCTCTCTTCGCGATTATGCCGAAGGTGTGGCAAAGACAGGCATTTGAATAATGAATGTAGGCCAATACGGAATATTCAAGGCAACCTTTTGCTCCTGGGAAACACTTGAGGAGCCTCTGCTTCTGTTTTGTTTGTTTGTTTTGTTTGTGCAGGAAAGTCTTTTTCATAGGAAGCTAGGGCTTAACCCCAGACTGGACTGTATGTTCCTCAGACTTTAGAGTGGTACAGTTGATCATATCTCTAGATATACTTTGTCCAAGAAGCAGAGGTTGATATACTGGTCTATCTTGATCTCACAGTTAACTTGTCACTTGATTATAAAATCCTCAAGTTCATGACCCATATTCATTGATTTAGAAGTAGTTCCTAACACTAATTTTTTTATGACTCTTTGGGCATCACAAGCATCAAGCCTCGTTGAATCCTTGACTTAGAAGACAGGAAACATTGGTTAGTTAGGAATGGATGAAAAGAGACTCTTAATGACAAATATGTCATTCATTCATTTTTTTCCCCTGGTAGAAAGAGTACCTTTAAACAGTGAGTCTCAGAGATAGCCTATAACCGCAGCTCATTTCTGTTGCTATAATATGACAAGAAAGCCTGAGGATGGGAACTTTATGAAGCAAATAGGTATATTTAGTTTACAGTTTTAGAGGTTCAAAGTCCAAGATCACGCAGCATCATCTATTCAGATTCTAGTGAGGGCCGCAGGAATGGTGACATTGCAATGAAAGGAACAGGCAGAAAAGCAATATGTCCCACTAGGAAGCTGATGGGATCCAGGGGCCAAGAATGCTTCGGGAACAAACTTGAACATCTCTGAACTATAGCTTAAGACTCAGTTAAAAAGTCAGCTAAGGTCAGTGCTATCTAGGGCGGGCAAAACGAGGCACAGAGTATGTGCAAAACCATTCTGAGCACATGAAATGTGTTTGCAGGCAGAAACCCATATCAGACAGAGACACCTCTTTTGCTGAGTGCTCCATAGTTATTTGATAAATAAACTTGAAACAGTTGGTTCCCATCATGCAAAATTAAGAAAACATTGATGTCTAGAGAGTCTGGGTTTTCTCTGCATCATGGATCAGAACCATCTTTCCACAAATGTTTACTGAGAATATACTGTGAGTAGTCAGGTACTTCGCAAAGGACTGAGATATGCCAATGACCAAGACTTAGTTTGTCTTTGATTTGCTGTACATGGAGTGCATTATGAGAAACACTCAACGGGAATATAGTGTAATTAGAATTATACAATGATAAAATCAGAAAATGTAAATAGTGTGGTGGAAAAAAAATGTACAAAACTTGAGTAGTTCAAACTTAATTACAAATTTAGGGATTTGAAATTAAATTTCCATATAATTATAATAAGTCATATATACTTCATATCATATAACTTGTCTTCATATTAGATACTTGTATTTCAAATAAACACAATGGTTTGAGATACATTTATACATACACACATATACACAGTTTATCTCATATACTCAATATACATTTTGCTGAGTGAATTGAAGAGGTTGATTATAGTATAGTTTATTTTTTTATTATTTTCAATTTTATTTATTTTTAATTAATTCTATGTGAATGTATGCTTGTCAATATGTTTAAGTCTACAGGTGACTGTGGAGGCAAGAAGGGGCAATGGGTCCCCTGCAGCTGGAGTTGTAGGTGGTTGTGAGCTGCCATGTGGGTGCTGAGGTTAAATTCTGGGTTCTCTTAAAGAGCAGCTAGTGCTCTTAACTACTGGATCATCTCTCTTGGGCCTACAATATAATTTATTTAACAGCCTTCAAATGTTTTCCATACATAACTCGACATGGGAAATCATTTTAGTCATCTTATTTAAACTTGAATCTCATGATGCATTTTGAATGGTTCAAATATCTTGCTGGGTACGCTGAAATATAAGTTAACTGTACTTGGTGCTGATGCATATAAGTTAGCATTAGGGTTGGCAATATCAACTAAAATATTTCTGCTAATAGCACAAATGGCCCAAATAGAAGGCAAGCTAAACCAGTCATCTAAGAAGACCAAACAATGGTTCTGCTATAGAATTTAAATTTTTATTCATCTATTTCCCTGTTCCCCTAGAATTTAAACTTTAATAAAATATTAAATTTAATTAAACTTTTTAACACCTACACGTATCTTAGGTGACTGAAATGCAGTTTTCATTAGGCATAAATAACTCAAATCCTTTTTTTTTTTTTTTGGAGTTAACTCCATCTCAATGGACAAAAAATAAAATCAAGATATTGTTTTGTACATAAAATTTAGAATGGCTTGCAACTTTTAGTATTTTCTCTACTTAGATGCTCCAAGCCAGAACACACAGGAATGAAATTTGGTGGTGGGGACCAGAAGAAGAGGGTGTTTGTGCTGGTTACTTTTATGTCAATTGAGAAGAGGGAGTTTCAATTAAGAAAATCCCTCCATGAGCCGGGCGGTGGTGGCACACGCCTTTAATCCCAGCACTCGGGAGGCAGAGGCAGGCGGGTCTCTGTGAGTTCGAGACCAGCCTGGTCTACAAGAGCTAGTTCCAGGACAGGCTCCAAAACCACAGAGAAATCCTGTCTCGGGAAAAAAAAAAAAAAAAAGAAAATCCCTCCACAAGATCAGGTTGCAAACAAGCTTGTAGGTAATTTTCTTAATCAGAGATTGATGTGGGAGGGCTTAGCTAATTGTGGGTGGTGCCACCTCTGGGATGGTGGTCCTGGGTGCTGGAAGAAAGCCATGAAGAGCAAGCCAGTAAGCAGCAAACCCTTCCATGGTCTCAGTATCCTGCCTCCAGGTTTCTGCCCTGCTTGAGTTTCTGCTTTGGTTTCTCTTGTTGAACTGTGATTCAGGATATGAAAGCCAAATGAACTCTTTTCTCCCCAAGTTGCTTTTGGTCATAGTGTTTTAGTGCAGGAATACTAACCCTACCTAAGACAGTATTCAGCAGAACTGAATTTTATGAGAACAGATATGGAAGTTGGACAGTGGATGCTAAGAAAACTTATTTATTTAAATAAATAATTCATTTAAATGCTCTCATTTTCCTCCACTCTCTCCTCTGTGTAGAACCCAGGGCTTTGAGTATAGCTGGCAAATGTGCCACTGAGTGATGTGGGAGTCCCCTCTCTGTGCTGTGATTACCATTAATGAATAAAGAAACTGCCTTGGCCTGTTGAGAGGGCAGAGCTTAGGTAAATGGGGAAAACTGGACTCAATTCTGGAGGAAAAAGGCAGAGTGAGGGATCGCCATGGATCTGCCACCAGAGATAGACATGCTGAAACTTTGCTGGTAGGCCACGACCTTGTGGTGATGCACAGATTAATGGAGATGGGTTAAATTAAGATGTAAGAGTTAGCCAATAAGAAGCTAGAGCTAATGGCCGAGCAGTGTTTTAATTAATACAGTTTCTGTGTGATTATTTCAGTTCTGGGGAACAGGAACGAACAAGCGGCTCCTTGTAACAACTGAGCTCCATCTCTAACCCAACATTTTGTAAGGAACAGCTGTTCACTTTGCTAGGCTGTACACCAGGTTTTGTACACCTACTCATATACACAAACTTAGTATGCTAGAGTCCTTACCGGTGTATCATAAGGAAACACAATCTAAAGCAAGTTTGAAGCTGTGATCTCATTATGCTGGCGTCACAGTGAATTATTCCCTCAGTGACCAAAATCTTTAGTGACAGGCTCCCCAACTGCATGGGGGGAAAACGTTCTTGCAAGTGTGAATAGGTAAGTGGGCTATGTAGAGGCAAACAACTTTAGATACGATGTTAGAGAAGGAGAGAGGAATGGTCACACACAGGTTATAGCCAAGTATAACATGGTTTTACGACGCCAGTGAAGCAGAGAGGGACTAAAATGAGTCACCTCGAAGATCTGAATTGCACATGATATTTGCATATTAATTAGCAGTCATTTGGCATGAAAATCAGACTTGATTTACTTACAGAACTTTAAGACTGTGAAGGCCGGCGAATGCTCCCTTGGGAATGTGTGTCAAAGCATTTCCAGCGAGACGTCTGTGGATTTCAGTGGAGAGGGGAGAGAGGGAGAGAGAGAGAAAAAGAATCAGCATAACTTTCTCCAAGTGGAATTCATTTCACTGTTGAAACATGCAATACAACTATGTTCAAACTACACGAGCAACTTTAAGGAACCTTGTTGTTTTATATGTTGCAAACACTTTAAATTTCCAAAAAAGATGTTGGCAGAAGAGGTGCTTAAGAAAAAAAAATGAAATAAATTACTTTATAATAAATTACTTACCAGATTCTACTACATATGTATCTATTCCTGCGCTTTAACTTTTTAAATAAAAACTACCACCACATAATAATTTGAAAGAGACTTGTGAAGTCAAAATGTGACAAAAGTTTTATACCACTATCATTATAAAATGAAATAATCACATAAGAATATTTTCAATGTAATTAAACGAGAATATACTCGTTAGTGTAAAATAGGAATGTATATTATTACAGCCACTTTTTCTCTAAGCCACAAGAAAAGATAGAGAAGCTTAATTTAACATACCCTAATTGATTAATACCTTAAATGGAAGCACAGAACTTAGGGTTGAACATATTAACATAAATGACTTTGTGGCAACTTTTGACATCCTTTCCTAGTAACATTTGAAACATTGTGTCTTTACAATATTTTTTATATGTGAATAGGTTAACGAGGTATGGAGCCCCGGCATTTGGTTCTGTACTAACTTAGCGGCCACATCAAAGCCATAGCCTGAGATGTATGGTGGTGCTAGCTATCAAGCAGAAGAACCTAGAACAAGAATGAGTCAGAGGAGCACAGAATCTCCTGAGGAATTCATCACATCCTCAGGCCAGAACACCTCTAAGCTAAGACAGACTCATCCTTCAGTGATGAAGATGGAGGTGAGGGGCAAGGGTAGAGTTGGTTCACCTGACTAGAACACTTTTCCTGAGGGTCTGATGGTCTCAAATACATCGTCTTGATATTGTGTCCAAAGGGAGACAATTCAGTCACGGAGAGCTAATGACCTGACTGAAATAAGGCAGTCACCATACGACTTTAAATATGCATCCACTTGCTAGTCCATACTGCTGACATTAGGCCATACATATTTAAATAAATAATGCAATTATCTTATGGATAGAATAAATAGTATTAGAATTACAAGTATCTATAGGATCTGAGTTCAGTACCCAGCATCCATGTGGAGTGCGGACAGCTGCAGGAGACAGACACACTCTCCTGGTCTCCTCTGGTACTTATACCTCTCTCTCTCTCTCTCTCTCTCTCTCTCTCTCTCTCTCTCTCTCTCTCTCTCACACACACACACACACACACACACACACATCCCAAAACAAAACAAAACACATTTGAAGTCAGGTGCGATGGTTCAGGCATGAATATTAGTATTTTGGAGGCAGAGGAAGGAGGATCTCAAGTTTCCTCCCAGGCTGGATTAAACAAGATGCTGTCCCAAATCCCAAACCAACAAAGGCAGCAATAATAACACCAACACAGAAATAATAATACTAACAAAAAAGCAATAAGCATTTGTCCAATTGAAATACTACATTAATTGTAATCCTGATTTTAAGAAGGAATTTAATAGCACAAGGGATTTGGGCTTTCTCAGAAGAGCTGTGCCTATCACTCTCATGTATGTATTAATGTGTTCTGAACTGTTAAGTCAGTAAATATCCCTGTTCTTCTGCATTTTACTAACAACATGAGATGTTCACACAAGATGTCATTTCGGGTCCCTTCCAGGTCCATGACTGCACTCTTTTGTCTTGTGGTGGCTTGTGCCTGTTCTTTCTTCCCTTGACAGATGCAATCTGTAAGATTTAGATAGCTCGCATTCTGTATTCTTCCCATGTCCGTCATGGTCTGAGAAAGTGCTTTTCAAACAGTAAATACATTTAAGATCTCTTTCTGAAATTAATAATTAAAATGCAGAACCAAAGGACAATGGTTTGGATGAATGCTGTTTTGTACCAAATATGTTTTTGGAAAACTATTAAGGGAAGAAATGTATATATTTATTATATATATTAATATATGTTAATATATTATGTTATATATTAATATATATAATAAATATATACAGTGGAAAAAATGAGATCCACTAACCTAATCATAGCAGGAATTCATAAAATATGTGTTAATCATATATAATTCAGCTTAATATTTGACCAAGATGATTCCAGAGGGTTTAAAATTTTTCTTATAAAATTGTTTTATGAGAAACTTTGTGATCCTCCTCCGCCTCACCCTCAATTCACCCCCTCCCTGCTCCCAGCTGCTCTGTGTTACTGATGGTCTTTGTGTGCTCAGCTCTGGCTGTATTAGCGGCCCATGACACACTCTTGTCAGTGTTCACACCTGGAAGAAATGAGCCTTCAGCCCCTCCCACAAACTCCTTGACACTGAAACTGAACCAGACCGCGTGGCCAGCCCTCATGTTTATTTAGCTTCATCCAGAATCATCTCTTTCTGCTCCCATCCTGTCTCTCAAAGAAACCTAATTTCTGAGATTTTTTTTTATTTCTCAACATTGAACTCCTTTAGTAGTAGTTTGTGTCTGGATTATGGGTTATAGAATCTGCTTTGTGCTTGTCATATAATACATAAACCTGGAGTTTGCCTTTGTGTCTATTCTGGTGTCCTCAGATAGTGTTGTGGGCATAGAGAAGCGCCCACATGGCATTTAACTCTTCAGTTAGAGTAAAGACCAATAACTGCCCCTCACTATTCATCCCTCCTCCTTTCCAGGGTAATTTCTCGTACATGGAGTTTAGAGCGTAACAGAACACGTGAACATTCACCTAGTCTCACGTTTGTAGCCTTGTTTGCATCTTCCCGTGTTTACGTGACTAAGTCAGACTATATAAAAATGCTACATGTAGCTTTTCGGTCACCTCCTAAAAGGATGTTGCTTGCTTCCAACTTCCTCTATTTTCCCTTTCCTGCAGTGGAGGCGGCTGAAACGGCATCGCTGATGCGGATGTGAAGAACATTTCATGAAAGGTGAAATGAGAAGGACTGGAAGGAGAGAAGTGGACTAGGGAGAAGGTTCAGTAGGTAAAGTGTTCGACACAAGTGTGTGAGGACCTAAGTTTAAGCCCCAGGGGTGACTTAAAGCCAGGTGCAATAGTGCACACTTGGAATGCCAGAAGCTGGGAAACAGAGTCTAGAGAATCCCTGAAGTTTGATTAATCAGCAAATAATAAGGAGACCTCCATCTCAAACAAGATGACATCAGAGATTGTTCCCATTTTCCACGTGTAAGCAGTAGTATGAGCATGTGCCTACATTCTCTCTCTCTCTCTCTCTCTCTCTCTCTCTCTCTCTCTCTCTCTCTCTCTCTC
>NW_026067906.1:15057506-15182223 GCF_014885135.2 Alexandromys fortis
TCACACACACACACACACACACACACACACACACACACACACACACACACACTCAAAAGCACCCTCTCCCCGCAAAGAGGGAAGTGACCTGATCCCTGGATGACTTTGTGTCTTTGTGAATCCAAACTGTCCCACAGCCTTGCGGTCTCTCTTGGATGAGTAACTGGATCAGTTCGGACCTGGGTTATCTTCTGCAAACAAGCGGATGACTGAAGGCTTATTTAGCTGGCAAGGAAGTATCACACCTGCCTGAGTGCGGGCCTCAGGGAATCATGTTTGCAAAGCTGCTCCAATCGTCAACACGCACTGTCTTTGCTTCCCCTCCCTTTCATCTCTGCACTGTTAACTTGCGGTTGGCACACCTGAGCTAGCACAGTGCCGTGGGCTTCTGTGCTCCCAACAGTCAGCCAGAGTTGGGAAAAGAACACGCACCTTATTATCTCCTTCAGACTAGCTTTTTGCGGAGGGTTTGTCCCGTCCGGGGACTCTTTGGTGATGCAATAGTGACTACGAGACTCAGAAGGGCCCAAACTCACCGAGTTTACATTCTAATGTGAAAAGTAGCCATTGGGCCCAATAACCAACAGTATAAACATGAAAATTCTCTGAGGAAAAGAATAACAACAGTAAAGAGCTAGAACTGAAGGCTGTGGTTGTGCAGGGTGCTTATTTTAGATACAATGGCACAGGGAGGCTTTCTCTTACAAGGGCGTTTCAACGGAGCTCTGAACCATACTTGAAGTGGAGATTAGAATGGTGTATGCCTACTGTGGTCTAGATTCTTCTAAAAGATGAGTCTGGAGACTGGTCAACGAAGAGAATGCCACGGAAGGGGGCCAGCAGCTGCCCGGGGCTTTGGAGGACCTCATATGGTCGGCCTGAGTCAAAGAGTGGCGTGAACAAGCCTGTATTTTGAATGGATCCTTCTGATGGGGACTATCTTAAAGGGCCGGGAGTGAAAGCACAGGGGCCATTAGGCTATTCCGACCGTATGTAGTGGTGTAGTGGATAACGGAGCAAGAGTGGAGGAGGCAGGACTTGGTGCAGAAGGAAAAAACTCTAAACTGTTACCATGAATTCATCAGTAGATTCAAGGGGAAATGTGTGTGGTTAAAACAGGAAAAGCAACATTGTGTAGCCATGAGGTTATTATGCGCTGCCCACCTGACCTTGATCAGTGACCCAGATTACTGTGTGTAATTCTGAGGGAGAGTATGCAGATACGGAATGAGTTGTATATGGCACTAAGGAGTTGTTTATTGAATCAAGGTGCCCAGAGCTGGTTGGCCACTACCGATGACTTCATGGACTGGACTGAACTGATCAGCTACTGTCCCTTCAGTCAGAATGCACCTCTCTCTATTCACAGCCATATTCAGTACAGTTTTCAGATTTGTGCTTGCTAATTCCGGTGCTATAGTATTGTTACGTAGGCTGATGACTTTTGAGACATTGACTTTGGAAATGAAAAAGAAAATGTAAAGCATGATATTCTAACCTAGCCACAAACACTTTAATCAACAGTGGTGACCTGCCTGCACGATATGCTTGTGCAATAGTGGCACAAAAGTTGTGGCTGTAACCAACCACTATCTGATTGTAGTTAAGGCCCACTCCATGAGATAGAACTCATGCCTAGCACCATTCAGGCGGCCAAGAACCTGATACAGCATAGGCCATGAACCTAGGGGAAAACCAAATACTATCATTCTGCTAAGGGAACACAATGATAAAATGACTCTCAATGGCATCCTGCTATACCCATAGATCAGCGTCTCATTCATCCAGCATCAGAGAAGCTTCCTCCTGTTGTAGACGGGAACTAACGCAAAGACCCACAACTGGGCCAGGTGCAGAGAATGAAAGACCTGGAACAACACGCAGTCCCAGAGGAGATGTCTTCATCAAACCTCTTCCTGTGGGTCTCAGGGACTATAAGGAAGAGGAGGTGGAAAGACTACAAGAGCCAGAGGGGATGGAGGACACCAAAGAAAGGTCTTCTAAACACGTAAGGTGCCCTATGCCCAGTTTTAGATGGCGAACACAAAATGAACATGGCATTTTTGGAGATGTTTTGTCTCATAATGTTTTGTTTGGGAATTTTTTAACCTTGTTTGTTTTTTGCTTATCTATTATGCCTTTCGATTTTGTGTTTTTATGTATTCTCTCTCTGTGTATGCATATGTTTCTTGGTGCTTTATATTTTTGTCTGTTTGCTTCATTTTATTTTTTGCCCTCTTTTGGATATCTATCTATCTATCTATCTATCTATCTATCTATCTATCTACCTATCTATCCATATATGGAGAGAGAGAGAGAGAGAGAGAGAGAGAGAGAGAGAGAGAGAGAGAGAGAGAATGAGAGAGAGAGCGAGAGCATTTTGGTGGGTAGGACAGTTGGGAAGAAATGAGGTAGGGGAAACTGTGATCAGACTATAATATATGAAAAAAATTTAAAAAGCTATATTTTAGTCAGCTTCATTCATCAGGGTAAATACCTTTTGGCTGTGTTTCCTGAAATGTCACATATTTTTTTCTTCTCCTCTGTATAGAGATTTCAGATGCCTCTGAGTCTGTATTGGGTACTAATCTGTGAGCAGCTGACCTATGTTTTCAGGGCAGTCTGCCCTACAACAAAAGAATTTATGACAGGCCATCAGCTGTTTTCTGGGCTAGCTTGAAGGTGGGTCTGTCCTATTGACAAAAAAAATAACAATTTAAGGAAATGTCTCTTTTTGTTCTTTATAGTATATGTATGTGTGGGGGGGCATAATTTCAGTAACTTTAAAACTTTTTAAAAAAAAACTTTAAAAACTGTAAATACCTCTAAACTATAGGGGGAAAAAACCCCTCAGACTGTGTGTACAGTCTATGGATAGTGAAATTCATATGCAACGCAAATCTTTCCTTCCCGGTGATGACTGGATTAAGATTCCAATCCTAGAGACCCACAAGCCATTTGGCTGAAAGTCAGTCTTTAAAACTCTGTCTCTGGGATTAGGATTTTATGAAAAAAAAAATCTCTTTCTTAATTCCTGCTTAGATTCTAAAATAACACAGAGCTTAAAGAGAAAATTTTTCTTATTTTTTAATGTGATATAAAAATGATCTCAAACTGGGTGGTGGTGGCCCATACTCAGCACTCAGGAGGCAGAGGCAGGAGGATCTCTGTAAGTTAGAGGTCAGCCTGGTCTACAGAGTGAGTTCTAGTACAGGCTCCAAAGCTACACAGAGAAACCCTGTCTCAAAAATCAAATCAAAACAAAACAAACCCCCAAATTATGCCGAATGACAGTGCACCATGTGTAAATGTATCATTACATCATGGTTTTCTTTATTTAACTTCCACAGAAAAATAAAAAGAACATTAAATTGCAAAAGACTATTGGTTGCCTTACTCTTCTGCCAAATAAAGATGATTTGCTATTGTAACAACAACCTGAAACATCTTTGAGAATGTATAAGTATCTTTGTAACTTGAAAATTTAAAGTAACAGAGAACTTTGTAATAGGGGATGGTTTTTATTTTGAGGTTTGATTTCTTTCCTGCCCTGCACACTGGCCTGGAGAGACAGGGACAGTTGTGAATACTGCACAGGCTGAGATCTGAGGGTGGACAGGGCATCTGACTCCGCTCTCTGCGTGGTCCCTCTGGAAATGTCTGTGCTGGGAACCACTGCTAGGGCCGGGCCCACTGAACCACACACCACACTTCGAGAGCTAAGCAAGGAAGGTGGTTGGCTGGCTCTTACGTGAATTTCTGACTTCTGGGTTACTCAGCTTCTTTTCCCTTCCCTTCTTGCTAACTTGCTGTGAAAAACACTTTTCTTTGAGAATCACTCACTTCTCGGCTTCTCTTCCTTCATTAAGAGGGTGGGTGAGGAAAAGAAAACAGGATTCTTCCAGGGTTAAGTATTTCCCACCCTGAATGTCTGGATGACTTGTAACGACCTCCAGTTGTCTGCCACCGTTTTCTTCCTTGGGATTTTTCTATACTGGTGGTAGTAGTTCCTTACTACTTCTGATTTTATTTTTATTCTTCTGGGTTGTAACTTACCTGAATAATCACTGTCAAAGTATCATTTAGGTGTGAAGTTTCTATCGATGCCTCTGGGTGCATCTTTTGTCACATTTGTTGCAGACAACTCAGTCATATTACTTATAAAGATGACAAAACTGTCTCAGTTGATTTTCTTGCCAGTAAAGAATAAAATGTCTTTCCAAGTATGCCTTAATCAATCATGATGCCTAAAAGCTGTGATCGCCACTCCCCCACTTCCCCAACTCAGAGAGCTAAGCACATTCAATTGGTCAAAACCAGCCAAACGGCTCCCAAAACCAGCCCTAAAGGTCTGAGGACCATGTATTCACAAAATCTGGACTTACTTTCATTATTAAGAAGGATAAAGAATGTTCATATTTCAGAGTTCAAGAGCAAAAAGAATTGTTGAAGGCTAATAAGACCTCTGGACTGGATAGGTGAAACTCTCCCAGGGTGACTGGGAGATCTTTAATGCACAGGGCTGTGGTTTCTCAACCACAGACTCATGAAGTTCAGTTTCAACTCCTCTGTGAAATCTGCCTTAACCACTTTGGTCCGCAGATAGGTTCTACACAGCACTGCCTGGAAAGCTTCATCTTCTGCCCTTTGATGTGTAGTCGATCTGATTAGATGGCCGACTTTAAGGTCAAGAATCTTATTGCCCACACAGAACCGGGAACTCAAAGGTATTTATTATTAACAACCAACCAATCAAGATAACCGATAACTGGCTATAGCTACCTCATATCTGGCACAATGATTCCCAGATAGTTAGCTATTATGTAGCTAGATTAAAAGCAAGAGAAGGATATTCCCTTTGTATTACAAATAACATTGAAATTCAAAAATCATGAATCCTTCCAGTAAGCTGCATACAACGCATTGTGAACATATACTATCATTTTGTTTTACTAAGCAATTCCCAAAGGGTAGGCATTTATGGAGCAATTTAATTGTTATAATTAGACAAAAGACACCATCTATCTACCTTTAGAGATGGTAAACTGAGCCTAAGAGAAGTTTAGATAATGCCAGTGCTGGGCAAAAGCACATAAGGCAGAAGAAAGCTGGCCGGAATTGTGGCTATGGATTTTTCTGGTTCTGAACATATTACTGACTGAGAGGACAGTAGGGGGAGGTGGCATTTAAATACATGCTAGCTGGGTTTATCACAGTGCGACCTAAGTTAAGCAGGATGCTCATTACCTGGGAATTTCCTATATATACATTCTTGATTTTCTCCTCCTACCCACTGTCTACCTGAAGGCTTTCTGTGATGGAGCCCAGAGTGTATGACGAATTCTGGGTAATTCTGATGTCACTAGAAACCCTGACCTGTACAGTAGAAGTCTTCAAACTTGCCGGACATCAGAATCACCGCAAGAGCATGCATATTATAGGCAATTTCCTGAGCTGAGTCTCGAGAGTTTCTGATTTACTGGCTGGGGAGGACACATGATTTTGCATTTCCCAAAGCACAAAGGATAAATTTAGATGAGGGGTACATTGTAGAATGGCTCAGATGCTGCTGTCCAGGGAGCACATACTGAGAACCACACGGAGAACCTGTCAATCAAAAAACACCACCACAAAAATCTGGCCAAGTAATTTGGGTGATAACTGTACACATAGGAACTATTCTTGAACTCTCCTGCCCCCCCTAGTTTTACTGGTCCCCTAATGAGTCTCTCTGCTTCCATAATTCTTCAGTCCCGTTTCCACACAGAAATCAGATACATCTTTTAAAATAAAAATAATATTGTTTCATGAGCTACATGCGTGTATCTCTCCATCCAATGGCTTCACACTGCTCATACTGAATCCACATATGGCCTGACGGGTCCTGCAGGATCTGGCCTTTGCTCCTCTCCCACACCTCATTGTTGCTCTCTGCCCTGCTTCCACCAACACGTTGTTGCACCCTTGGACTTCTCAGGGTCTTGGCTGTCGCTGCTCTATAGTTTGAAATTCCCTATCTCAGCTGTAGGATCAACTCTCCCCAATGTCTGATAGTTCGGATGCCACCTTTATGTTTTAAATGTACTTACTTATTTTTAAAATTAAATTATAATTACATTGTTTCCCTCATGCCCTTTTTTCCTTCCAGTCCCCCTCAGATTGTTTTTCCCCAACTCCTTCTCAAATTGCTTTTCTTTGTTATTATTCTGTATATATTCACAGAGATATATAAATACCCTGCTGAGTCCATTTGGTGTTGCTTGTATGTCTATGATTTCAGGGATTACCACTTGGTATTAGATGATGATTAAGGGGCTCGTCCCTGTTGCTGATTCCCCTGTTCTCAGAATTATTAGCTGACTGGTGTGTTTTCTTGAGCGGTAGGACCCTACGAGATCTCCCTTTCCATGTATTTTTTTTTTTAATTTTCTGTATGTGAGTGTTTTGCCTGCATGTATGTAAGTGTATCATGTGTATGCAAAGCCCATGGAGGCCAGAAGAGGGTGCCAGATCCCCAGGAACTGGAGTTACAGGTGGATGTGAACCTTCATGTGGGTGCTGGCAACCAAACCGAGTCCCCTGCAAGAGCAGCCAGTGCTCTTGATGGCTGGAACATTTGCCCGTTCTAGGGGTCGCCTCCTTACAGAGACTTTCCTTACCACCCCTTGTTACTTTTTTATCTAAATTATGTACGTGGTCTTCACTGTCCTTGACACAATTTGGGAGGGATCAGCTTCCTTGATCAATTTAAATTCCTCAAGGGTAGAGTCTTGAATAGCTCATAACAAGTCTAATGTCTCCTTCTGTGGCTCCCAGTAGCCACCCCCCCTCCCCAATACACACATACTCCATGTGTTGAGAGTGGTGGATGCAAAAACACTAAGAAAAAAAAAGATAACTAGGCAGTGGTGGTGCACACCATTAATCCCAGCACTCGGGAGGCAGAGGCAGGTGGAGTTCTCTGAGTTCAAGGCTAGCCTGGTCTATAAGAGCTAGTTCCAAGACAGCTAGGACTATTACACAGAGATACCCTGTCTCGAAAATACAAAAACAAAAAGCAAAAAAGGAGAGAAAAGAACAAAAAAAGAAAGAAAGAAAAAAGAAAAGAAATGATAAAATTAAGTAGAGAAATTTGGCCATCTGTATATATCATGGGAGTTGAGGATGGAGGATAAAGGAATGTTATAGCAATACAGAAGAAAAAGCAGAGGGAAAACTTTTTAGTCAATGTTCTAATTGCCAATAATATACACACAATGTAAAATATCTAATTGTATATATCCAGCTAGATGGGTTTGGGTTCTAGGTGTGAGATTTAAAAACAACTGTCAGCTCTATGTGCACAAGGGACTGGGATAAGGCTGAAGAACGTGATGATCAGTCATGAGCATGGTGGCGGGAATTATCGTTTACTATGGTTCTTCCTTTAAAAAAAAAAGAAATCTCAAAAGACAGGCAGGACAGTTCTCACCATTTTCAGTAATGTGGCGAGCGAGTAAAAATAGCAAGCATGGATCACACTTCAGAATTCTTGGTGGTATCGCTCATTCCAAATTTCATCTGTAATAATAGATATCTACTATTTATGTAGAGGTCTTCAAAGCCAACCATAATACAAGCAAATGGTTCCAAGGAACAATGGTTACTTAAAAGCAGACCTCCCCAGAGACGCTCATGTTTCTCTGCGGGTCGACTATTGGATTCCAATAGCACTAAAAGCTGGGAAGATTTTAAGATGCAAGCTGAAAATAAAGACTTCACTTCCGAATATTTCACATGGAAACAACTGCCCGGTATAATCAGAATTCCAATCTAAGTTTACTCTAACGTGTGGATGCCAGCGACAGACACCATCTGCCATTAGCTCCTGAGGTCTGAGCCCTGCTTGGAGAGCTAAATGCAGCAGAATCTTTTGTTTGCCCACAAAGGAAGAACATGAAGTCCTCAGCGGGACGGAGGGAGCAGAGCTGGAGGAAGGCGTGTTGGTGCCAAATGCAGCGATGGCTCAGGCTCTTAGAATTCGGTCAAGAGCAATCGGCCATCACCACCTTTGGCTATTAAAGCAGGAAACAGTCAAAGCCCTTTCTCCACTGATCCCAGGTTCCCGGGTTTCCTGCAAAATCGGGCTCATGAAACAAGAAAGGGCTAAAATGGTGTTTGCATTCATGACAACTCAAAATGCAAGCTGTCGATTGTCCGAATCCTTTCAACATCATGTCATCTGGTTCTCAGGAACGTCCTGGAAGATGGGTAGAGTGGTTTCAACGCTGTCGCCTAAGGCCCAGCGACTAGCACAGCCAGTTCAAGGGTGTCCTGGGCTTCTGGATATAGGCACTGTGCACCTCTCTCCAGGAAACAGACTCCGTACATTCAGGAAAAGACTCTTTTTTTTTTCCTCCCACTCTTTTTAGTGCTAGCACAGCACTCTGAGTGAATGACCGGCCTGGTGCACACCAAGTCACTAGCATAAATCAACAAACAAAGGGCTGGATGTGCCAACGCGAGTGGCATCATCAATGTCTCTGCATGTCAAGAATGAGAGAGGGAACCATTTCCCATGATAGCATGCTTTTTTTCTTCTTTCTAAAATATTTGCCTCATGGGAATACTTTACCCAGAGGTACACTTAAAAAAAAATTTAACACCACAAGTATCTCTACGTTGTCAACTTTGGCAGCTTTGTTAAGCTTCAGCGATGGATGAGGGGCAAAGCCCAGCTGTCTGCATAGCGAACTGTGTATAACTCTTAAGTGACGTCAACGAGGGAAGCGATGTGCTGGGAAGTTAGAGTAAAGGGGAAGGATGGTGACGTGGCTTCGTTAGCAGTGATTTTAAAGACGCTTCTGATGGTATTTTTTTTTGTTGATGCTATCTACAGCAATCTGTTTGGCTACAAAGAGACAACACTGAGCTGAGTGAGCTGGCTGGAACACTGCTGTCTCGTCAGTGATATCTTCGCTGTCATAAAACCACCTACATACTGACTTCTGAACACCCGAGTCAGCCTGCATGGATGGCAGTTTATTACCACGGTGTTTAGCACGTATTTTAACATATAATGGGATTAGCAAAAGTTCTGGGCCTGTCGGACCATGTCAGACTTTACTCTTCCCGACTGTGACGGTGCCTTTCTCAGAGGCAATGCACAGGGGATTAACAGTCCATATACCAAACCCCTAGCTCCTGGATCTACAGTTCTTGCCCTTTCGTGCATTCCTTCCCATTCCCCCACACAGAGCGACACAGGCATACCCAGCATAGATAGCCTCCGTTCCCCTTCACTGAGTTAAAGGTGTTCTATCGTGCAAAGTCCTGCCTGCACTTGGTGACTTCACGTGATGAGAAGAGCCTAGGTGAGCCGTGCACACATAGCTCCCGAGTCTCCTTTTCCCTTCCAAGCACAGCTCGGAAAAGTCACTGGGAATCTCAGTTGGGACCTGAGCCAAGCTCTTAGCTCTGATGTCGTCGACCAACTTGTCTCTTCTGCTAGCCAGGATTGATACTTTCTACCTTTACGAGGTAAGAGGATGGAGTAGGAGCATTTATAACAAGAGCATTGACTGGTTGAAAGCTACTGTTTTTGCTCTAAGACTATTATTCTTAAATTTAAATTTAATTTACTATTTTCATACAGGCATACATTTTATGTTAAGCATACCCCCACCTCAAACCCTCTCTCTGATCATCCTTCCCCACTCCCCTTTGTCCCTTTTGTTCCTGTGGACAATTTTACTTCTGCCATCATTTTATATACATATACTATGTATACATACATGGTTGTATGTGACTACCTAAAATCTAGGTCCCCCAAATGAGAGAACATACTTGTCTCTCTCTGAGACGGGTAATTTGCCGAATACGATTATCTAAAGTTGTATCCATTTTCTTGTAAATGACATAATGTAAACAAAATGTAAACTTCCCTTTTCTTGGTGGCTACAAACCATGCCATTGTGTCCATTTGCCACATTTTCCTTAGCCACCTCTCTCAGGTGTTGGCACCTGCATTGCTTCTGTTACATGACAATCGTGAAAAATCTGTTGCAAAAATAACACGGATATGCAACTATCCCTTTGTTACACTGACCTAGAATCTGTGGACGGATACCCAGAAGTGGTAGAACTGGGTCATATGCCAAATTCAGTTCTGCTTTTTAAGAAACATCCTTATTGGTGTTCACAGAGTGGACCAGTCCACCTGCCCATTAGCGGTGTGTAAGTGTTCCTTTCTGTCTGCATCCCTATCAGCATTTGCTGTTGCATTCCTTCTCTTTTTTGTTTTTTTCTATTCTTAATTTTATTATTAAAACGTTTTTATTATTAAATGTTTTACTATTTACTATTAAACATTTTTATTAAAAGCTTTTATTACTAAAAAAGCTTTATTGTATTTTAATTATGGGCGTGTATGTGTCTGTGTCGGGATGTGTGCGTGTAAACGCAGGTACCTGTGGAGGCCGGAGGAAGGTATTGGGTCCCCTGGAGCTGGAGTTATAGGTGGATACGGATGTGGGTGTTGGGAGTTAAACTTGTGTCTTCTGCAACAGCAGAATAAGTTCTCAACCCCGAGTTATCTGCAGCCTTTGTTGCATCTTTTTTTTTATCTTAAAAATTTTAATGAAATTTGTTTCATACAATATATTTTGATCATGTTTAACCCTTCCCCAACTTTTCCCAGATTCTTCCCATCTACCCACTCATCTTTGTATACCCCGTCAGTCTGTCCGTCCGTCTGTCTGTGTGTGTATGTTACTCATATGCTTATGTGTGTGTGTACTCATATGCTTGTGTTACTCATGCTTGTGTGTGTGTGTACTCATATGCTTGTGTGTGTATGGGTGTGTGTACTCATATGCTTGTGTGTGTGTGTGTGTACTCATATGCTTGTGTGTGAAGGTCAGAGGACATTTTGGTGGAGTTGGTTCTCTTCTTCCACCATGTGGGGGCTGGGGATTGGATTGGTGGCAAATGCTTTCCCCCACTGAACTCATGGGGTTCAAGTCTTAACCTTAAATTCTGTCATTCAGTCAGCTCAGAAGATGACATTCCAGAAGAGACAAAGAGGGTGGAATAGTTTTTAAAGAGTCACCTTTAATTGTGGAATTCTGTGGTTCTATAACCAAGCTATTTGACTGAGCTCGCAAAGAGATAAATACCCATAAAAAGCCACATTTTAGAATGGCTCTTTTCTCTCCCTCTTCCTTTAGCTTGATTTTTGTCCTCATCAATTATCTTTTGACAAACTGCCCTTGAAACAGAATTAACATTTACCTCAAAAAGAAAGAGGAGTTCTTTTGAATGAGCTAATTCACCCGTGGGGAAGCTCTATTAAAAGTCCTTGGGGAGGTGAATTATTTATTGATTCAGTTTGTGTTCTAAAATTGGGGTATGTGTTGGGGGAAGAAAGGAAGCATTGTGCCTTGTGATATTAAAAAGAGGAAACGATACATAATTCTTAACTTAGAAATATGAAGACACAGAGAGCTAAATTTGGCAACTTAATTGTACAGGGGAAGGAGAATAAGACAGTTGTAGTTAAGCAAATAGTTCCGATGTTTGAAATTTACTAACAGTAATCATTACAGGCATGCATATCTACCATAACAGATAATGCTTTTATGTATAAGAAGCTCCTCTTAAGTGTTTTGCTTGGTTATTTTTCAAAACTTTATCATTAATTATGCACAGGTCATGACCAAGACAGCCATGATCTTAGCTTTTTTTTTAGTTTGAAGGCTAAGCTGCAACCATGGAAGTGAACTTGATAGAGCACAGAAAGGCTGAAAGAAGAGTCTGTATACAGACTGAATAGATTCTCGAAATGACAAAAAACCTTGCTATATAAATTAATATTTGGATTCCTCACACCACTATTTGTTACTCTTTCTAGCAATAAGAACACAATCGTATTTTCAACTACAGCACCATCAAAAAGAAGTAGATAAAGCTCTAGCAATGGAAAATTCGGGAACGCTATCCTCTTGAAGCAATGATCAATGTTATACAACTTGGTTCTGACAGAACATTCCACCTCCCATGGTGGATCATGTGGGGCACCGAAGATTCAAATTACTCCTCAAATTGGACCCCGGCTTCAGGGTTTATAAAGGACGTATTTTCAAAAGGG
Source organism: Alexandromys fortis (assembly GCF_014885135.2). Classification (NCBI taxonomy): domain Eukaryota; kingdom Metazoa; phylum Chordata; class Mammalia; order Rodentia; family Cricetidae; genus Alexandromys; species Alexandromys fortis. Next base: position 15,069,634 of record NW_026067906.1, read on the forward strand.
GTCACTGCCGAAACAATCCCTTTAATCAACAGTCAGAGGATTTACCCAACTGATGGTGCCAAGCAGCCTTCGCAGGGACCACGATGGCGCAGAGCTTCCATCACTCAACAGGGGAAGAGGATCAAATGAGTTTGTAAATGCAGATTTTTGGTTTATACAACTCTTTTTCATCTTCTGGAAAGTGATCGCTGGACTTAATCAAGTTCCTCTGGGTATCATTAACTAATTTTATCTTTCTCCTTAAAGATTTTTTTTTAAATAGCAAGTTTAGAGGATTCCATTCTTAAGTTTTCTGACTTTTGTGTTTTCTCTGCTGAAGCCTTGAGGGCAGCTAAATTTAAAAGGAGGGAAATAGGAATTAAAAGTGATTAGGACAAGAAGTGTCGGCGCAATGCGGACTCAGTTCTCCTGGTCCCAAGCCGAACCAAGCATCAGTTTTTGGTTTTCATTATAACTTTACTCGGTATTTTAATAAACATGAGCCAGTATTCAAACTTTTAATACCCTGCTGTTTAACTGTTTCCAGAGAGCCATCCAGCTCTTTTTTTTTTTTTTTAAAAAAAGCCCTCACTTTAAAAATTTTAATTTGTTTGGCTCAGTCTCACCTTAGAAAGCTGTAGCCTCATGGTAAACTCTTTTATAACTTGATTTCCAGAATCACAGCCGTTCTTCCCCCAGCCCCACCTCCTAAGTGTTTCCATGTGCCGCACTTGTTGGTGCTGACAGCTTCCCCAACTCGTTTCATCTGGTTCCCACAGCAAGTATGAGAGACAAATGCGGGAATGTGTTCAGCAGTGACTGGATGCAGCCAGACAGCAGCGGTACTTACAGCTCTTCTAGGAAGCGGAGGCTGTGGAGGAGACTTGGGGGCAGCTGACTGATGTTGTTCATACTGAGGTCCCTGGAGGGGGGGGAAGACAGACAGCGTGTGAGGAGCAGGGTACGCCACTGCAAGGAGATCCAGCTGTTCGGTTCACACATTTAAAAGTGAGACAGTAAAATGAACTCGTTCCTCTGTTTGACAAATGAATGGTCATTTTCCATCTTAAATCTATAACCCGCCAATGTCAGGGCCTCCGTCTCGAATTAAATGCTCTAGGAGGTGCTTTTATGGAACTCAAGCTTACTTAGCCCATTCATGGGCATAGCTGTCATTCTTCACGTTTAAAATGCTGTCGAGTAGGAGAGAAAAGGAAGCAGACGTAACTCAACTTTGCATCTTGCTTTCCGCTGCGTGACAAAGAGCAACGTCCTCACCTGGCAACTCTAGAAGCCCCGTTTCCCTGGGATTTTAGGCACCTTGCAAAAACACTTGTTTGGATTGAAAGGAACTTAAAACAAAGCAAGACAAAAAGCCTCGTCCCTCTTCGACCTTGCTCCTTTTGCAGCTTCTCAGACTGCATTAAGTAAGTGAAATGAACCATAAAACGAGGGTGTAAGGTGATCCTATTCTGTCGCGCACTTCCTGCTGGGCTGCACAGTAGTTCCTGGTACAGGAAACAACACGCCACTTTGGGCAGAACTCAATCAATTTTCGTGTTAAGTGAAAGTGCGTGTAATTAGATTTTATTCTGTTTTTTTTTTTTTTATCTATTTCTTTACTGTTTCTCACATGTTGTACAGCATCACTAGTTTAATCTATCTGTATCGCAGAAACCCAAAGGGAGACAGCAGGGCAGATTTTCACCAAGACCACCTCAGACTGTAGAGTTGTTGCAGGTTTGGGTAGGAAGTGACCCGTTGCCCTATCCTGAGAACCAATGTTGTCTTAACATCATACCTGGATTCCACACTTAAAGCTCATCTTAAAACTCTAAGTTTCTTTACAATCTGAATTATTCCTGTTGTGAAAATGCACACACCCATTGCAATTACTGGGCTGAGTAGATATTGATCATGAAGCTGTTTCATCAGATGCTAGCAATAACTCAGCGATGTTATAAAGTGAAGAGTTATTTTTAAATTAGCCTACATGGGGTTGGGGAGACAGCTCAGTGGACAAAGTATTTGTCATGCAAACATGAGGATGAGAGTTCAAATCCTTGGTACCCTAATGTAGAAGCCAGGCAGGTATGGCACTCACTTCTAGAACTCTGGAGGTTTAGAGACAAGGGATACCTGGGGTAGACTGGCTAGCTAGATAAATTGGAATCAGTGATCTCAGGGTTTGCCAATATAAGGGTATATATTCCTCAGCAGAATGAAGAGTGATCCAGGAAGATACCCAATGCCATCCATCAGGTCTCCACACATATAAGCACACATGTGCACATGCATACACACTTGCTTGTACACACACACGTATGCCCCACATGTAAATATGCATACACATGCATATACAGAAATACACGTATATATGCAAAAAGGAGTAACAAGTATGTTTAAGGGAGACACAATGTTTTGCTAAATCTGTGAGTGTGGAAACTTTGGAACTACTGTTAATTCTGATATCTACTAGTGTACAACAATATAGCCAAATACGTACAACATTTTCACTTTAAAACTAAACAATGACAAAAATGTACAGTAAAATATCTATACTTTTTTAAATTAGATTTTTTCCTGAGATTGTCTTGATAGTCCAAATTAATGAATCTCATTTTGGGTGTGTGTGTGTTTACCAAATAGTAATGGGTTAAACACATCAGTGTGGTTTCTGGCTACTTTACAGTGAACCTGTAATCTCTAAAAAGACTCGACAGTCCCAGAGATAGCCATACCTTGGTGTGTGATTAACTGCTTTATACCTTTTCTACCATGGAAACAACATCCCTGCCATCATGAATTGCATCCTCAAACCGTGGACCAAAATAATTCCTTCCTTCCTTAAATTGCTTTTATCAATTATTTTCTCATAACAACAAGAAAAGTGGGCTGGAGAGATGGCTCAGTGGTTAAGAGCACTGGCTGCTCATCCAGAGGTCCTGAGTTCAATTCCCAGCAACCACATGGTGGCTCACAACCATCTGTAATGAGATCTGGTACCCTCTTCTGGCCTTCAGGTAGAACACTGTATATATGATAAATAAATAGATCTTTAAAAAAAGAACCAAAAAAGCAAAACAAAACAAAAACAAAAAAACAACAACAAGAAAAGTAAATAACACACTAATGAAATAGAAATTTTTCTAAGAGTTTCTATAACTTCCATGTCTTACCCTTGAAAATCCATTTTTCTCTTATAGCTCTGTTTTTTTTTATTTGACAAATCATAATTGGCCATTAAGATGGTGAGGCTTTATTCAAAGAATACACTGAAAAATAAACTGATCACTACTCTTCCCCGCCCCATCACCTCCGTTTCTAGGATCCATCCAGTGTTCATTTTACTCTAAAACTCATTTCTGTATCTGGCTTTCCTTGTTCTCGGCTGCTGTGGGTCAGGTCCTTCTCATACTGATCACTGTCTATCTGGGTATGCTTCTTTGTCTTCCTATTCTAGGCTATCCTCTATGCTATGCCTCAGCCGTCCACTCCCTTCACAGCCCTTGCTAGCCTGCAAAACAATCCTTCTCTCAGATAGATGGCTTAGCAGAGAGACTCCCTCTTGATGGTGGAGAAGAACTAGAGAAAAATATTTTCTGGATTTCCAGGTAAGATGGAGGAGAGGGAGTTGCCTTTGTGTGATCCAGCGAAGGTAAACAGAGTAAGAAAAAGTAGAACCTGGTTCCAAGTAGAGGAAGAAAGGTCTTTAGAAAGTCACAAATTTGACAGGATACCAAAAAAGTTCAGAGGAAAACCATGACAGACAATGGGGGGAAAAATCTAAGCTGAACGCAGTTCCAGCTGTTTAGGATCATGGTGTAGCATGAATTCTAATTATTCCTAATAAAAATCCTGGAGTCAGATACTAGGGACTGAAAGCTGAGAGATCAGAGAAGCAGTGTAGTCAATTACTAGAGAGACCTTTTACCTCTACCGAGTCTTCAGACCACATGGGCGATCCTGTCCTGAGATTTTACTGAGCTCCCATCTCCTCCCGCCTTATACTCCTCTCTCCATCCAGCCATATCCCTGACTGTCTCCATCTCCCTAGTGCTGGGATCAAAGGCCTGGGACTTCCAAGTATTGGGATTAAAGGTGTGAGCCACCACCACTCCTTGGCCTCTAGTGGCTTAGCTCTGCACTCTGATCTTCAGGCAAGCTTTATTTTGTTAAAACACAAACAAAATAGCACTACACCCTGGTGGGGTGAGTGGAGGCAGAAGACTCCCCACAAGTGGTACTTATGGGTTGAGCCCTTAAAAATAGAATGTTTAACAACAAGTTCCTCATACTAAATTAGAAGAAATGTCCAGATCAATAGACATACATATTGAATCACAGAAACACAAGTAATATGAAAAACTTAGGTATCTTAGTTTATTTTCCTACTGTGATAAAGTACTCTGACAGAAATAATTTGAGGAATGTATCAAGTATCGATTAACTTTTTTTTTTTTTTTTTTTTTTTTTTTGCCAACCCAACCTAGAGTCACCTGGGCAAGGGAAATCTCAACGTAAGAATCAGTCACCTCTACCAGATACATCTGTATTGGACATATCTGTGGAGACATATTTCTAGACTGCTAAAATTGATTCATAAGGACCCAGTCTACCATGGGCAGCACATTCCCTAGGCTGGTGTTTCTGGACTGCATAGTGAAGTGAGCTGAGCACGAGCCAGTGAGAGAGCAAAACCAGAAAGCAGAATTCCTTCATCATGTCTGTTTTAGTTCCTGTCCTGATTTCCCTCAATGAGAGACTGTAACCTGCAACTGTAAGGTTTTTCTCGCCTAAGTTGCTTTTGGCCACGGTGTTTACCTAGCAACAGAGGGCAACCTAGAAGAGACGGGAAAGGATTTATTTTCCTTCACAGTTTGAGGGGATAGCATACCACCACACCAGAAGTCACCGTGGGAGGAGCTTGAGGCAGCTAGTCAAACTATAGCCATAGTAAAGTAGCAGAGAGTGACAGATGAACATGTACGTACATGTAGCTCAGCTACCTCTGTCCTTTTCGCTCAGTATGCAGTCCAGCCCACAAAATGATGCCATTCACATCCCATTGTCGCCTGTAGGGTTTCCCACATCAATGAACTTAATTAAGAAAATCCTTCACAAACAGGATCAGAGGCCTATCTCCTAGGCGATTTTGGATTTTGTCAACTTGATAATCAATACAACTGTTGATGCATGACTCTTCCAAAAAATACCATGATAGCAAAATTCCTGTTGAAGACTAAAAACTTACTAGTAAAAACAATCAGTGGCTTTAAAGAGGATACAAACGAGCAGATAAATTCAATTCGTGATCTTTAGCCTAAAGCCAGAAACACAGAGGGAAAAAAAAAGCTATGGAAATAGATGAGAAAATCATCAACACAAAAACGAAGTTACTGTTGTGGAAGAAAAATTTATCACAGAAATTGAGATTTTTTTGGGACAAAAACTCAAGCACAAAGCACAAATATTAGAAATGGAAAACTCAATGGGCCAAATTAAACACACAAAGGAATATATCACTAATAGACTAGACAAGGCAGGAGAGACAATATCAGGGACGGGGAAGAGGTTAAAAAAGAAAATACGACACGAAAATACCAGTGAGAGAAAGAAAATCAAATATCTCCAAACTCTGGAATATAATTCAGAGACCAAACCTAAGAACCCACAGGATGGAAGGAACTGAGGGAAAGAATAAAGAAACACTTGCTCTTATAATGTTGTGATGAAACACCCACCCCAAGGCAGTTTATGTGTTTAATCTGGGACCTTCCTTACAGTTCCAGAGGATTACAGTCTACGACTGTCTTGGCAGAGATCATGGCAACAGGCAGACAGCGATGGTGCTGGAGCAGTAGCTGAGAACTTTATTCTTCACCCACATTCCTGTGGCAGAGAGAGCTAACTGGCAAGATGTGGGCTTTTGAAATCTCAGAGGTCACCCTGATGTGGGAGTGATTTCTTATTAATAAAGAAACTGCCTAGGCCCCTTGATAGGCCAATCCTTAGGTGGGTGGAGTAAACAGAAGAGGATCCTGGGAGAAAAAAGCTGAATCGGGGAGTCGCCATGGTTCTCCCACCCCAGACAGATGCAGATTAAGATCCTCCCTGGGAAGCCACCTCGTGGGCTACACAGAATATTAGAAATGGGTTAGAACAATATGTAAGAGCTAGCCAATAAGAGGCTACAGATAACGGGCCAGGCATTGTTTAAAAAAATACAGTTTCCGTGTAATTATTTCGGGGCATAAGCTAGCCATGCAGGCAACTGGGTGCCGGGGATGCAGCCCTGCCGCTCCTATTTCAACACCACCCCCCAGTGACACACCTCTCCCAACAAGTCCATGCCTCCTAATCTTCGCCAAACATGTCTACCAACTGTGGACCAAGTATTTAAATACATGAGCCAGTGGGGGCCATTCTCATTCAAACACCACAGCACTCTCTTGCTTAGATAGGCAATTCCAATGGAAAAATCAATGAGGAAATGCCAGTTTTAGACTATACCATAGATCAAACAGACCTTGTAGATATTGATGTGGTTAATATGCCATCAAGAATTTGAATACAAGTTCTTATCAGAAGTACAGGGAACTATGTCTAAAAATAGATTGCATTTTAGGGCACAAAACCTAAAATTATTTCATAAATTTTCCAAATCTAAAGAAAGAAGCGAGCATCCAAATTTAAGCAGCATTTAGTACCTGTACTGACTGGCTTTGTGACACAAGCTAGAGTCATCAGAGAGGAAGGAGCCTCAGTTGAGGAAATGTCTCCATGAGATCTAGCTTGAAGTCATTTTCTCAATTAGTGACCAGTGCGGGAGAGCCCAGTCCATTGTGGGTGGTGTCATCCCTGGGCGGCTGGTGGCTCTGGATTCTCCAAGAAAGTAGGCTGAGCAAGCCAGGGGAAGCAAGTCGGTAAGCAGTGCTCCTCTATGGTCTCTGCATCTGCTCCTGCCTCCAGCCTCCTGTCTGCTGTGGAATAATCCTCTTGTACACTGTAAAGATTTGTCACTTGAATTGGTTTAATAAAATGCTGATTGGCCAGTAGCCATGCAGGAAGTGTAGGCGGAGCGACCAAACTAAGGATGATGGGAAAGAGAAGGGTGGGGTCAGGAATCACCAGCCAGATACAGAGGGAGGAGGAGATGAATGTGCCACACTACTAAAGGTACTCCTACATAGCAGAGCATAAATAGGGAATATGTATAAAGCTCAAATATAAGATCTAGTTAGTAGTAAGCCTGGGCTAATTGGCCAAGAATTTATAAATAATATTAAGTCTCTGTATGGTAATTTGGAAGCAGTTACTAGGGCAGGAAACAGGCGATTTGGACAAGAAACTTCCATTTATACCTGCCCTGTTTGAGTTCCTGTCCTGATTTCCTTCAGTGATGAATAATGGAAGTGATATACATGGAAGTATAAGATGAATAAACCCTTTCCTCCTCAACTAGCTTTTTGGTCATGGTGTTTGGTTGCAGCAATAGAAACCCTAACTAAGACAAATCAGGAGTGAGGTATTGTGGTGACAGGCCTGACCATAGTTTTGGAAGGATTGTGGAAGGACTTTGGAACATTGGGTTAGAAAAGCCATTGAGTATTGAGAGCTCTGTGGGACGTTCTATGGGAGCTTGGAAGATAGGAATGTTGAGAGCAGTGCAGAAGATGGGGGCCTGGCTTGTGAAATTTCAGAGGGAAGATTAAAGACTCTCTCAGGGCCATTTGCTATTTTGATTTAAGCCTCTGTGGTTCTGGATAGCTGGGGCTGAAGAATCAGCTGTGATTAACAAGATCCCAGAACCATTAAAGTACAACCTTTGCTTAACTGGGCCAATTGATGCTGGTCAGCTGGAGGTGAGAATTTAGAGGTGATCAAGGAGAGATCAGTAAGCTGGGCATGCCTTTAATTCCAGCACATGGGAAGCAGGTAGGTGAATCTCTGTGAGTTTGAGGCCAGCCTGGTCTACATAGCAAGCCCTAGGACAGCAGGATGTTAAGCTGAGAAACCTTGTCTCTAAACAAAACAAAAGCCAAAACAACAACAATAAAAAAGAGAAGGCCAGTACCACTGACATGTCTTCTGTGAGTCAGTACCTAGAAGCTGGGTTCCAGAGGTGGCCAAGGTTGTGTGTGTCTTGTGCTGGCAGCTGGACTTGGTCATGTATAAGAGTTCACTCGGGTGGTATGGATTTTGAAGGCATGAAAGGGTTATGGGGAGTAGCTGAGGCTTGGACCTGGGAGAGTCCAGGAGAGAACATTAGTGAAGGTACAGTGTCAGAAGCAGTTGAAGGCCCAGGAATGAAGGGATCATGAAGAGAAGTTGAGGCTTGGCACCAAGAAGAGAGCCTAAGACTATTGGTGAAAGTGTAGCCCAGTTGTAGCAGAGGCCCCAGCAGTTTTAGAGATGCCAGTTCAAAGAGCATATCAGAACTATCACAACTTTACATCCATTAGTGTTGTTAACAAAACTGGGAACTCCAAGATTTGGTGCAAATATAATTACATTTTTTATCTTCTTGATATACTGTTGAGCATTTACATGAAACTCAGAGACAGAGACAGAAACAGAGACAGAGATACAGAAAGAGTGAGCGCTCAAGTAAATAACCTAATGACGCAATTCATAATTTTTTTTTTAAAAAAAAATAAAAACAAGCTAAACCCAAATACATAAGTAGGAAGAAACAGTAAAGATTGGGATGAAAATTAATAAAATGGGGACTAAAAGAGCAATCCAATTAATTAAAGCAAGTTTTTTTTTCAAATCAATGACAAACTCTTAGCTAAACTAACTAAAAGAGAAACAGAGAAGAAACAAATTAGCACTCTAATCAGAGTGGATACTGCAAAAAAAAAAAAAAATTCCCATGAAATTCAGAGAACCACCAGGGAATGCTTTGTAAATATATTCCCAAGAACTGGGAAATCCAGAAAAAAATGGGTAAATTTTTAGACACATCTGACTTATCAAATTAGGAAGATATTAATAATTTAAATAGATTTACAACAATCAGTGGAATTGACACATTAATAAAAATTATCCTCACAAAGAAAAACTTAGGACCAGATGTATTCACTATTGAATTGTATCAAATACTCCTACTGTTCCATAAAATAAAAATGGGTGGAATACTTACTCTAGACAGCTGTGTTATCCTGACCCCAAGCCAGATAAAAATGAAAGAAAAAGAAAACTATAGACCAATTTCCCTGAAGAATATACATTTAAACTATAATGTTTAGGCGGAAGCCCTACTGGCATCCATATTCCCCAAAATGTTGGGATGTTGGGGATGTACAGCTTGGGGCCCCATTCTGCTCTCAGGTCTCACTCCTCCTGTTCCAAGCCCTGCCCTCTCAAAAAGTCCACCAAGCAACAGCCCCTTCCCTCAGAAAGTCCACCAAGGGTTAGCTCCTCCCCTGGGGGCTGCTCAAGACCACGCCTATAGGCTACCTAAGGCCTGGCTGCCATATTTGCTATGAGTTCTCTCCCGCCCTCCCGAGGGTCACCCAAGAGTACTTGCTCTGTTCATTAAACCTGGATTTATTAATTTGGTTTGATTGACTTATTACATCAGTGGACATTCAGTAACCAGGGACTCAAAACTTGTCACATAGCAATAAAATCCTTGTAAATTGTTTTCAAGAATATAATAAGATTCTACACAATGACAAAGTTGGTTTCATTCTAGGGATGAAAAGTTGGTTTACCATATATAAACCAATTAGTTCAGCACATAGGCTGAGGACAGAAATCGTACGATCATTTCATGACTGAAAAGATCTTCAACAATGTTCAACATCTCTTCCCAATAAGCCTTGAAGCATCTCTGAATAGAGGGATTGTCTATGTACAATTAACCTAAAGCAGTGTTACATTAAGTGGGAAGAACCTGAAAACATGTCTTCAAATTCACAAGGGTGCCCACTCTCACTGCTCATATTCAACAGTGTTTAAAGTCTCGTCTAGGTCGACACAGAAGCAAGAAAGGAAAGCATTAAAAGTAAAAAAATAAGTCAACATATTCCCATTTGCAGATAATATAATCTTGTTCCTCAAAGACCTTAATGAATCCTCCAGAAATCTTTCATATCTCATCAACAATTTTTACAGTGTAATAAGATACAAAAGCAACACACAGAAACCAGGAGCCCATTTACACAGCACTAATGAAGTTATTAAGAAAGAAGAAAAGAAACAATTGTTTTTATAGTAACGTCAAACAATAAACAAAGAATGACAAAAAAGGCCCACAGAAATAAACTCAGTCAGTGACAGCCGTCTAAATTTTGACTAAGGTGAAAATATAAATTTGGAGAAAAAAAGGAACAGTCTTGTGAACAAATGAGCTGGGAAAACTAGATCCTCACCGGTAAAAGAATGAAACTAGATCTCTGTCTCTTGCCCTGCATAAAAGTTAATTCAGAATGTCTCTGAGGTTTAAATGTAGAACCTGAAACTCTGAAACCGATGAAGGAAAACACAGAACACACTTCAAAACATGGGCATAGGCCAGGGCTTTCCAAAAAGTAACTCTTAACAGTGCAGAAATTAATTATGTGTGTGTGTGTGTGTGTGTGTGTGTGTGTGCGCGCGCGCACGCACGCATATGCAGCATGAGACGGGAGGAGGAGATTTTAAGGTGTGTGGGGGACCTGAATGCAGATGTAGGGGAGGCAGGTGGTCCGCAACAGGGGGTTGCAGAGGATGGGGGAGGGAAGCAATAGGAGCAATTCAAAATGGCACGCATGTATACATGTGCCAGAGAGAATACTCTACCTTGCATGCTGACTTAAAAAACAAGAGCTCTCCCCCTGTGGTCACTGTGGAAAAGGATGAATGGCTTGGCAAATGTGGTTTGGCCCAGAGCCGAGGGCCTGAGGAGGAACCTTTCTTTGCAGGACCTAGCCTGCATCAACAGCAAAATAGGATGCGTGGGAAGGCTCTGACTCCCGACTCAGAGCGTCTGGGGGCTTCTGAACTCTTTGAGGGTTAAGCCCTTCAGACTCTTTAGATTTGCTTTAACCTATGTTCTTGTCTCCATTTCTGAATTAGTTTTCTCTTACATGGTTCTTCACCACTCGAGACACCATTCAACAGACCCTCACGTTTCGGACACAAACTTCCGTCTTTCCATGTTAATTCTCTATATCTCGACCAGTTCTTGGATGCTTGAAGGGTCAAATCCATGCTCCTGCTGAACCGTGTGGCCCCCATCACCTGGTTCACAGTCTGCCGGATGCTCTGAATTCCTTATCTCTCATCATCCTTTTCTTCAGTCTCCTAGCAAAACCCCAGCTCTGGAAAAACACCAGAATTTGTTTTCTCTATGATTATTCCAGGGTACTGAGCCCTACGAGGAAAGATAAACCCACAAATGTACAGAGCAGTGTGTATAAACTACTGGTCTTCCAGAGTTTCCAACTGCGCTACACAACCCTGTGTTTTGTTACTGCCCAGCTTGCTCCTCTGGGAACTGTTTCTCACTTTACGAGTTGCTGCACACCTCTTAATCAACAACCTCTTGCGTCATGCCCTGGGGATACCTTCCTTCTTACTTCATGGAAATAACTAGAATTCTTCGGACCACCAAGGATGAAATAGGCCGAATTCTAATTCTCCTTTGTCTCCTGCTTACTGCCACCATACTTCCCTCCTTGCTTGGCTTCCCTCAGGAGTCTCACATACTTAGTGTGCTACACATAGTGACACTTTACACTATAAATGGAAGGTTTGCAACCCCCACCCCAAGGCCGTTAAATCTCTAATCTTCAAGGATAGTACTTATAGATGGGGCATTTTGGAGGTAATCAGGTAATCAGGTTGATGGCCTTATTCTTAGAACATCCCTCAGGGGTCTCTGTTGCTGACCATGTGAGGACACGGTGACCATCTCAGAACTGAGGAAATCTCAATCAACAAGTCCTGGATCTCAGATTTTCTACCTTCTAGAGTTGGGAGAAATAAACATTTTCCGATAAAGCCATCTCTTCTATCATGAATTGGTGTAGCAGATAGAGTTAAGACCCTCCATGAACACTTCAATGTTATGTGTTTGTAGCATCATCTTCTCTTTCACTGTGTAAGTCTGAGCAGGTCTCTTCCACGGTTACAATGGAAGAACAATGGGGTCTTGTCATCTCTTGGGACCACTCTTGGTTCTTGGTTTGTAGTTGCAGCCGGACGCTCCCATTTCATCTATAGTCCAGAGGCTACAGGCACCCGTCCCTCCCACGGAGTGAGTGAAACTGTTCTTGCCATCCCCATGTCAAATTTCATAAGCACGTGACTCATTGAATCTCTTGCACGAGATATACCCTTAAGGGAAGCATCATTATTTTTGAAGCCAGCATTCTCTTGGTATTTTCCCTGTGTGTCTGTGAACTCATTTGTGAAATTTTCTTCTACCTACTGTGTAAATGTCGCTATTCTCTGGAGTTTTTACCCTTAGCAAATACTCTACCCAGTATCCTCTCCCTCTCTTTCATTCTGTGAATGTGTATGTTCGTGTGTGTGTGTGTGTGTGTGTGTGTGTGTGTGTGTGTGTGTGTGTGCATATGGAAGTCAGAGACTGAGATCAGGTGTTTCTCACATTATTTTTTGAGACAAGGTCTCTCAGTGAACCAGAAGCTCACTAATGTGGCTATATTGGAATATTTAATGTGTAAAGATGTGTTACCTTTTTTATGCTGCCTTTGTTAATGATGCAAAGTTGTGCTGCATTTGTTTATACTGTATTTGTGTAATTATGTAAAGATGTGTTTCTATTTCACCTTGCCTGTCTAAGGTACCTGAGGTCTAATAAAAAGTTGAACAGCCAATAGCTACACAGAAGTGGGACAGGCAGGGCTAGCAGGCAGATAGAATAAATAGGAGGAGAAATTATTTATTCTGTCTGCCTGCTAGCACTGCCTATCCCTCTTCTGTGCATAGATTTCCAGGAGAAATGTAGGCTCACGAGAGAAGAGGAGAGAACAAGGGAGAGAGGCAGGAACACAGCAGGGGCCAGAAGTCAGGCAGCAGCCAGCCAGCCAGACCATGACAAGCAGCGAAAGTAAGATATATAGAAGGAAAGAAAGGTAAAACGCCCAGGGCAAAATGCAGAGGAAGAGGAACAGGTTAAGTTATAAGAGCTAGTCAGAAATTGAGCCTAAGCTAGGCTGAGCATTCATAACTAATAAAAAGTCTCTGAGTCATGATTTGGGGGTTGGTTGGTGCCTCCCCCAAAATGAGAAAGAAAGCCTGCTACAATTGGCTGGCCAGCAAGCACCAGCAATCCTCTTGTGTCCACCCTCTACCCCGAGTGCCGGATTATAAAGTGTGTGCCTCTATACACTCAGTTTTCCAGTTGATTCTGGGGGATCTGAACTCAAGTCCTTAGCATCTTCCTGTCAGCAACAGCCCCAGTGCAGCTATAAACTAAGCCCTCTTCGATTTATATGCCCTCTTCCTGGCCCTCCCTGCTATACACTGTCTGCTGTCAGTCACTTTATTTCAGACCACCCTCCACGTGACACCTGGAAAGATCTGGGAGCACAGAATTACCCAAATAATCACTCTGCTTGAACCTCTTCATTGGTTCTTTTCAAAATTTACGAACGACACCTGCACTTCTCAGTATTGTGTAGGAGCTCATATGAGACATCTCCATCCTTTACCAAGCTTGACTATTGATTTTCATTCCCCTTTCAAGATTCACGATTGATTGGCAACGTTAGTTGTCTTAGCAGCGTAACTGGTTTTTTTTAATTTTTTCTTTCTTTCTTTCTTTCTTTCTTTCTTTCTTTCTTTCTTTCTTTCTTTCTTTCTTTCTTTCTTATTTATTTATTAAAGATTTCTGTCTCTTCCCCACCACCGCCTCCCCTTTCCCTCCCCCTCCCCCAATCAAGTCCCCCTCCCAAGTCAGCCCAAAGAGCAATCAGGGTTCCCTGCCCTGTGGGAAGTCCAAGGACCACCCACCTCCATCCAGGTCTAGTAAGGTGAGCATCCAAACTGCCTACGCTCCCACGAAACCAATAGGTGCAGTAGGATCAAAAACCCATTGCCATTGTTCTTGAGGTCTCAGTAGTCCTCATTGTCCGCTATGTTCAGCGAGACTGGTTTTAACCCGGGCTTTTTCAGACCCAGGCCAGCTGGCCTTGGTGAGTTCCTGATAGAACATCCCCATTGTCTCAGTGTGTGGGTGCACTCCTCGCAGTCCTGAGTTCCTTGCTTGTGCTCAGCGTAACTGTTAAACACATAAAAAAAAAAAAAACAACAACGATAACAATGACAGATGGGATTTTTTTTTTTAATTTTCTTATTTTCTTCCTTGGCAATGCAGTATGATTTCCATGACTTTGGCTTATGGACTTTGATTTTGGCTTTGTAGATTCAGTATCATTTAACTGTCTGCCTTTATTGACAATGAATTCAGGCTGGGGTTGAGCCAGCACTTTTAATGGATCATTTTTTCAGATAAGCTTACAGGGGAAAGCTGTCCAATGAAATTCAAAATAAAGGCATAGGCTTTTGTAGCATTTTATAACAGCCCAAGTAGTGATACTTGTGGGTGTTTCTCCTACAGTATATATATATTTTTACTACAAATAGAGATGCATCCTAAAATATTCTTATTGAAGTGTAGCACATACAGCAAAACACGTAAGTCCCTAATAGTCAGGGATGAATCTTCACAGTGTTAGTAAGCCTCATAAACAGTACAAACACAACAGGAAGAAAGACCACGGTCAGAGTCCCAGGACCCTATTCAACTTCACTAACTATTCTGGAATTCTGCAGTGCAGAGTTTTGTGTGCATAAGTTCTTCTGCTCATAATTTTTTTTTAAAAAAATAAATTTGTCTTTGTGTTACATGTAGCAATAACTTATTCATTTTCAACACAATGTAATATTTCATTTTGTTATTATACAATAAAGTTGTCTATTCAGCCGTTGAAGACAGGAGTTGTTTTTAGTCCATGATATTGTGAACAGTGATGCTATGAACATTTTGAACTTGTCTTTTAGTATGTATATATTTATGAACCAGGCGGTGCTGGCACATGCTTTTAGTCCCAGCACTAGAGAAGCAGATGTGGGTAGATCTCTGAGTTCGAGGCCATCCTGGACTATAGAGGGAATTCCAGGACAGCCAGGGAAATACAGAAAGACTCAGTTTTGAGAAACCAAACATACACACACACACACACACACACACACACACACACACACACCCCACACCAAATATTTCACCGCTAATGGCATCCATCCGTTGTCACAAAATCGATATGCTTTCTCTTTTCTGCTTTTGTCATTTAGATAGGTCTACAATATCTTCCTGCAATTTTAATTCACATTTCCCTAGGAGACTTAGTCTCTCTTGATTTGACTGTCAACATTCTACGTTTTCAAAGTTTCAGCGCAAGAGTTTATCTTATTGGACGACTTTCGAACTGGAGGTGAAACACACTTGTTACAAGTAAGAGCACACTGGGTTGTGAAAGAGGGGAGTGCTTCTCTCTTGTCCAATGCCCTATCTCTTGGTTTTCAAGTTGACAGTGTGCTGGTGAAGAGTCTTGATTAACTATTGGAGACCTGAACAATCCTAAGCAAATCATTTGCCGTCTTCACATCCAGTTCTCTCATCTTTATCACCAATGAGGAACATGACAGTAGCTATATCCACAAAGTTGTGGTGAGAAACGATTGTACCACCCTATGTAAATTACCTCAAGCACGGCTTGGCACATTGTAAGCACCACAAATTTTGCACATATTATCAAACAGGATCTCTTTAGTAAGATTCGTTTTTTGTTTTGTATTTTGTGTCTTTGTGTAGGGTATATGCACTGGAGAAGTTGCCTGTGGAGGCCAAAAGTATTAGATCTTCAGAGATGGAGTTCCAGGTGTTGTGAGTTGCCTGATGTAGGTACTGGGAACTGGACTCAGGTCCTTCTCTGTAGCAATGCTTGCTCTTCACCAGGGAGCTATCCCTTCAGCCCTTATAGAGGAATCTCTCAGAGATCTTTAAAATTATGTCTTTTGCCTGTACTGATACGAGAAGTGTCAAACACTAAGGGTTCATTAATATTTATAGTTCTCTTGAGGCATCTTTACAATTATGAGGTGATTTTCAAAGATTTAGAGTCATTTGCCTTGTACTTTACTGGTATCTTATTAATTGGCTATCTTGACATTATTTTTAGTGGGAACTTCAAAAAGACCGAGTTTGAAGCCAAAGGACACTTGAAAAATTTTGTATCATCATTCCAATGATAAGGGGTAGAGGTAGTTAATATGGCTGATTATTAATCTGCCTTACTTATGCATAATGAGAGAAGTATTAGGTACTAGTAATTACACGTGGGAGATAATTTTTCTAGAAATCTCATATATTCAGATTGAATCTACAAAATATGGAAGTAAGCAAACAGAAAGTAAGACCAAACCAAACAAAATACAAAGAAACAGACAACAGCAAAACAAGCCTTTTCGCAGTCCAGAACCAGAAGTCCACAGTCAGGTATAAATATACTTTCCTCAGAGGAAGGCCTTAGCTAAAAGGGCAATATTTCCTTGGGCAATTGTGACGTGTGTTATTGTTTCTCCAAATCCATGCCAGCAAATTACCAATGGTGGTCACCTTCTGCAGCACTAACGAATACATACAAAAGCAAGTCTGAAACAAAAAAACAGCAACAACAATGACAGTAAACGTGAAGTTGAGTGGTCATTCTAGCACTCAGGAGGCTGAGGTAAAGCAGGAACATCATGAGTTTGAAGACGCTGTGGGTCATGAAGTGAGATTCTCCACACACATGGTAACCATTTGGCATAGTAATTACCAAATGGTCAACTTGTTTGTTCTGTAGAACTCTTGTCCTTAAGTTTTGAGAATCAAATTTCTCAAGGGTGCATGTGTATTCCCTGAAGCAAGCGCAGTCTTGATAAATTCTGTAACCACTCTGCCACTGAGCATATCACAAGGATGAAAGAGCTTCTAGGGCAAGAGTTCTCAATTGCCCAATGCTGTGACCTCTAAAACAGTTTTGTGGTGGCTCCCAACCAGAAAATTATTTTCATTGCTACTTCATAACTGTAATTTTTCAACTATTATGAATCATAATATAAGTATCTGATATTTATGATGGTCTTAGGTGATCCCTGTGAAAGGGTAATTAAACCCAAGGGGGTTATGACCCATGAGAACCATTGGTCTAGAACAGAGATGCTCCGTTTCCTTGCCTTCCTCATCATCCACAGTTTTCTTCAGCAATCTCATCCTGTGTTTTAGCCACTGTTCTGTTGGTATGACGAGACATCATGACCAAGGCAACTCTCATAATTGGGGACTTGCTTACAATTTCAGAGGCTTAGTCCATTATCATCATAGAAGACGATGCTAGAGCAATAGCTGAGAGCTACATCCTGATCTTCAAGCCGAGAAGAAGAGAGACTGGACCTGACTTGGGCTTTTGAAAACTCAAAGCCTATCCGCAGTGATACACTTTCTCCCACAAGACCACACCTACTCCAATAACACCACACCTCCTAATTCTTCTAATCCTTTCAAATGGTTCCACTTCTCGGTGACTAAGCATTCAAATATATGAGCCACTGATAGCCATTTATATTCAAACCACCGTGTCTAACTACATGGAATTAACACTGGAAGCAATCGTTAGCCTTGGCCTTTTGCCTCATGTGCAGATTTTTCTTCCAGTAGCTTTTTTTGAATTTCTCTCTGTGTGGTTAACAAACCAGCCACCAAAACTCAACAGTTTTAAGTAGAACGCAGTGTTTCCTTTTTTCCTTCAAACCAGTTTCTCTTTGTTTCCTTGGCATGACTGATGTATCCATATTCTCTCAATCAACCAATCTAGAAGGCTCAGCTTGTATTTTCAGGCCTCATTCACTCCCATTTAAAGGGTTATCAGCTCTATCGATTGTATCTCTGACATGTTTCCAGAATGATAATATCCAACATTTAATAACAGCCAAACACTTCACATACACACATGAACACGTGCATACACACATACACACACACACACACACACACTTTCTGGACAAGGATCCTTCACCCAGCTGAAGAAACAGACATGTACAGCTTGAGCAGATTTCTAAGCTAACTGGCCCTTTGCACCGGAATTCATTTCCACTTCTTGCTATAACTCAAACTTAGGTCTTCATATTTGCGTGATTATTGTCACTGTAAGAAGCTCTGTGAAAGTCAGGGAAGCTTTAAGAAACATCTCTGCCTAGTTTATGAATCTTTTCCTGACTTGGGGCATTTCTGGATGATCTGGTTTCTTTGTCCTTATTTAGATCCCTACTGTGGACCATTTACTTTTCTTCCACTCAGCCTTGGGACATCATTCTTTGTCTCCGCCTCTTCTTTTTTTATTCTGTTGAGACAGGGCCTCCTTATACAGTCAGGCCAACTTCATACTCCCTATATATAATATTGCTTGGTCTCAAAGTCACAATCCTCCAGCCTCAGCCTTCTGGGTGCTTCAGTTACAGGTGTGCACAATCACTGGAGGCTTGGGTTCTTTTTGAGCACAATTTGCATCCCCTGGCCCATGTCCATTCCAGATTCTGGAACTGAAGTTGGAACCTTGACCTACCTGCTTCTCTAAGATGAAAAGCAAACACAAAGGCTCACACCACATCCTCGCTGTCATTTTTCCCCTCTCCCTGGTCTAGCTGAACTTAGTTTAATACCCCCACATGAGATAAGTGAACTAATATTACATGATAGACTTCTTTTTCTTATAATTTATTTAACTAGAAATTTAAGGCATATAATGTACTCATATCATGTTTATTGATTACTGCAAATTTGACTTTAGGGGTGACGTAATGTCAGGACATAGTTGGTCTCACATTCCCAAGAAGTATCTTCGAAGCTTATTGTAAAAGACAGCTTGTCTATGTAATACTTGAAAATGGATATCCAAGTTCTGACAAAGATCATAATGCTAATGCTAACCTTAGGTGTAATATGTGCTTGATGCTTAGAAAAATGATCAAATAACCGATTTTGGAACTGGGAAAGGATTTTGAACCTTTACATTACAATTGATATTGACATATTAAACTGGAAGTTTCTTTGTTGTGAGCTAGGTATATTTTGCATTGTAAAATGTTTAGCAATATTGCTTGCTCTATATAACTATGACTCCCTTTCCAATTACGAAAACCCAGCATTTTCCTAGATGGTTGTGGGTTGAATGGTGTCCACCTACTATTTGCATACTGAAATTCTAGCTCTGAGTAACTCAGAATGTGACTGTAATTGGAGTCGAGATCTTCAAAACACAATTTGGTTAAAATGAAGTTATTGGGCTCTAACCCATTATAACTGTCATTTGTCATCAATGGGAAAACTTGGCATAGACATTGCAGACGAGGATCGTGTTAAGTCACAGAAGATAACAACGGAAGTCAGGTCTTCAAAAGAAAGCAACTCTGTGGACATGGATCTTGAACATCTAACCTCCAGAAGTGCGATGCAATCAACCTGTTTCATAAACCACCCAGCCCATGACACTTTGCTACAGCAGCCCTGGAGGAATGACAGACATAGCTAGGTAAGTATCCCCAAGGGGCCAAGTCACCATTGACTAAGAATCACTGAACGAGAAGACACGCATCATATATGGGGAGCTACTAATTTTGCCCTTTCCAGGACAGAAAAGCCGAGTTTCTAAATAGTTCTTTTTTTTATGATACAGGAAATATAGAGAATCTTCTCTATTTCTTTTTCACACCATAAATCCTTTCCAAAGATAATTTCATCACTTTATAATTAGATAACAAAAATATAAAATAAAAAGCAGTGCAAAAGGCCATAAAGATATAGATAAGGCTATAAAGATATGATGTATACATAATCTTGGAGTGACTTTGGGGCTGTGCCATTGAGTCAATGTTGGGTAATTCTGGGCTTGTGTTTATACCTAATGACTATAATACTTGAACAGAAAATACTGCCCTAGAAACACTTTGAAGAAAATCTTCCAAAAGTATTCGGTGTTAATTTAAAGACCCATTTTATTTCGTTCAAACAGAATTTCTCATTGCATTTTCTATCCCAAGCAATAACTATGGTGCTATAATATCTCACAGGCCATAACAATGAGATGGGGTCCATGACTATGGGGTCCTTCCAGGTCAATGGGATGAAATCTTTTTGTTTTCCCCATAGTCGATTTGACATTCTGAAACACAGGGAAAGCCTCTTATTTATCTTATTTAAAAAGAGTGGACCTTCTGTCTAGTAAGTATTACTGCCTGGGTTTGATCTACAATCCCATAAAAATTCAGAAAGAGTGCATAGAAGATTTAAGTTTCTGTATAAAAAGTATCCCCAAGCACAGTAGCTTAAAGAAGGTAGCTTGTTTTCTTTCAGCTGATAGGCCCGTGTTTACAAGGAGTGGGATAGTGAGTAAACTGCTCGGTCTACTTGGCTGAAAGAGGACCTCCAGGGTCTTCAGGTTTCTAAGTCACTTCACCAATATCTTTAGGACTAAGCCATTTGTTGACGCTTTCCCTTCAACAGGCAAGGAGAAAGAAGTCCAAGGCAAGAAGTTATATGTTTCAGAGAACAGGAAGTTCCACAATACTGATGTGAAATATCAGTTTAAGATACGTTGCATTCATTTATGCTGTGGGACATTTGTTTAATGATGCAGAGATGTGCTACATTCTTTTATGCTGCATTTGTTTAACTCTGTGAAGCTGTGTCACTTTGCCTGTCTAAAACACCTGATTGGTCTAATAAAGAGCTAGACGGCCAATAGCAAGGCAGGAGAGAGAAACAGGTGGGGTTGCAAGACAGAGAGAATAAATAGGAGGAGAAACCTAGGGAAAAGGGAAGGGGAACTGTGAGAAAAGGAGAAAAGGGTGCCAGAGGCCAGGCACCCAGCCACACAGCCAGCCATGGAGTAAGAAGGAAAGAAAAATATATAGAATTAAAAAAGGTAAAAAGTCCATTGGCAAAACACAGTTTTTTTTTTTAAATAAAAAAGTGATAATTTAAGTTAGAAAAGCTGGCTAGAAACAAGTCAAGCTAAGGTCGGACATTTATATGGAAGAAAAAAGTTATTGTGTGTTTATTTTGGAGCTGGATGGGGGCCCCCCAAAGAGTCAAGCAAAACCGAATTACACATTACCTCTCACTATATCCTCTTGTTTAAAACACAGCATATTTCGTGGTATAGGATCTTGGATTACGTAGTTTCCATGCTGACCAAATGTGCCAAAATGATAGGGATTCTACCAGTGCAAGGCAGGAGATAATAGATATAGACTAACTATGAATTCCTGATCTCTGTCCTAAATATGATGCGGGTTTGTGGTGGGAGAGTGGTAGCTGGTGAGTATATACATACATATGATGCGGGTAGAGTTTCCAAGGGGGGAGAAAACCAATCTCAAAACGAGAGGAAAGGGCCGGGCGGTGGTGGCGCACACCTTTAATCCCAGCACTCGGGAGGCAGAGGCAGGCGGATCTCTGTGAGTTCGAGGCCAGCCTGGTCTACAAGAGCTAGTTTCACGACTGGAACCAAAAAGCGACAGAGAAACCCTGTCTTGAAAATAAAAAAAAAAAAAAAACAGGGGGGGGAGCTACATTAAAACGAATGGATGTTCAGACTGTTTGTATAACTTCACACATGCATAAAAACAGAAACAGGATTTTTTTAAAAAGTGGATTTAGCTTACGTCATCCTACTTCCTCTCAGGGTTTCTACTGGGGCTTGGACGCTGAAATCTAGCTATTTTATGATGAAAAAAAAAATGGAGATCAGATCTGAGGAAGAGACCAGGGTCTCCAATGTCAGTAGGACACCAAGCCATTGCTAGACCCCGGCCACTTTTGTGCCTCTGGGTCTGAATTTCTTACTTTAAGGTGGTGAGGATTACATGAGGTAGCGTGTGAGCCCTTAGCACAGGGCCTGGTGCCTGAAGGACTCTTCTCACCTGTGGGTTGGAGTCTCCTCCAGGGTACAGTCTTAGTTTCTGGGTTAGATTTTTCTTTCTCTCAATTTTCCCATGCTGTCTATCTATATTCCAGGCCCAGGCTGGCCTCGAACTCGTGATCCTCCTGCCTGTGCCTCCTTCAGCAGATCCTACCGGCGTGTGCCACTGGCTTTTATTTTCCCACTGAGTAACAAAGTCAAAACAGAAAGTATACTTCAAACGCATCCTTTCCTTAAGGGTCTCGCAAAGTCTTGTCCTGTGGTTTTCTGTGTCCAGCATGGCCGCTGTTGTGTAGATTCGAGACCCCGTGGTTCATCAACATGAGGGTGTATGTACAAGACCATCGCCCTCCCATCACACCTGTCCGTTTATGCTACCTCATTGCTGGGTGCTCTTCCGCTGCCTGCACCTGCTCTTGTCTCTCCCCGTAGGATTCTTCCCAGAGGAGCCCTGTTAAATTCTAAGACTGAACCAGATACCAGATAATCCCTGCTCTGCCTGAAATCCTCCACAAGATTGCCCTTTGCTCTCGGATGAAATTCAGAAGTCCGAGTACGACCCAGAAAGCCCTGCAGGAATAACTGACCCCTGCCTAACTCTCCCCTCTTCGGACGTGTTGCCCTCAGCCGCTCCATCTTAGGGATTCCCAGCGCTACCTGGTTCCTAAATCTCAAGTCCTTTCCTGTCTCAGGGTTCTTGCTACACACTCACCTCTGTCCATAGCACTCGTCAACGACTACCCTTCCTTGCAGTTGCTGGTCCTCTGCGGTGGTCGCTTGAATGAGAATGGCTTCCATAGGCTCACAGATTTGCAAGTAGCAAATCTATTGGAAAGGATTAGGAATTATGGTCTTGTTGATCTAAGTGTGTCACAGGGGGTGGGCTAGGGTGGACTTCGAGGTTTCAAAAGCCCATGGCAAATCCAGAGTTTCTGTCTGTCTTTCGGTCTACAACACAGGGTGTAGCTCTGTAGCTGTACTACCCCAGCACCTGCCTGCATACTGCCGTTCTCCCTGCCATGATGATAATGGACTAAACCTCCGAAAAAGAAGAGTTGCCCTGGTCATGACAGCAGAACAAACCAAGATAACCATTTTTCTTTCTTTCTTTCTTTCTTTCTTTCTTTCTTTCTTTCTTTCTTTCTTTCTCTCTCTCTCTCTTTCTTTCTTCTTTTTCTCTTTCTTTCTCTCTTTTTCTTCCTCCTCCCCCTCCCCCTCTTCTTCTTCTTCTTCTTCTTCTTCTTCTTCTTCTTCTTCTTCTTCTTCTTCTTCTTCTTCTTCTTCTTCTTCTTCTTCTTCTTCTTCTTCTTCTTCTTCTTCTTCTTCTTCTTCTGATTTTCAAGACAGGATTTCTCAATATAATATAACTGTCCTGGAACCTGCTCTGTAGACCAGGGTGGCCTGGAATTCCGCCTGCCTCTGCCTCCCAAGTGCTGGGATTAAAGGCGTGTGCCACCACCGCCAGGCAACATCCCCTTCTTAAATTTCATTATCCAAGATAAGTCCTTTTGTCTTCTAGTCTAAAAATAGGTTGCTTTATCCGTTCCAGGTTCTGCTTCCTGCCTCTGTTTGCCTTCACACCCTCTCTCTGATTATTCTCATTTATAGTAGTTTGTGGAGACGGCACACCTTTCTTTACTTCCTGTATTCCTTTCTTAAATATCAGGAGAGCGCGGCGGGTGCTGGTACCAAACTACCACCCTTTAGCATGGCTTCCAATACTCGGCTAATGCTCAATACATGCTCTTGAGTGACTGACGGTGAAGTGAGTTCTGTGCCCTCCTTTCCTATTCTTTTTTCTTTGTTTCTAGGGAGACTGTTTTGCATCACTATGTTTTGTAAGTCTTGGAGGATAATGCAATAGCTACATCAGAGGATATTGTTACTGCTCTGTGTTTCTGTGTCATATTAGCGCAAAGACGCTTTTTGCATTTGTTATACATTCTGCTCTATTAATCAAAATGATACTAAAGAATCCGATCAAAAAGGATATCATAAAGTTCACTGACTATTTTCCGAGTTAATTCCCTACTGAGTATAGAAGATATGAAAATAAAGCTGTATTTCAAGCTGGTAGGACACAGAGTCCAGCCTTAGTTTTGTTGTTGAATAGTGGGTCAGCCTGGAATAGTAGGCAACAATTTCCCTAAATAGGGATGTTGTTTTATAGTAAGTGAAAGAATTTTATGATTCTTGCCTCAACAGTATGAGAAATGTGAGTGCAATTTTTATAATGTACAGTCTGGACCTTTTTTTTTGAAGTGTTCAGGATATTCTTAATGAGAACGTTTCTATGATGTTTCAAGGATCTTACACTCAAATCAAGCAGGAACTGAGAGATGTAGTTCTCCAAAAGAACAAAATGCTGCAAGATGAGCCTTGAATTAGATTCAACTACCGAAGCTCTGGAGTTAAGCCTTCTTTTCTCTGAGCCCAAAGAACCTGTGGAAATTGTTATTATCTCAAAAGAGGCAAGATCAGACTTTCTCCTGCCATAGTGACACTTTGCAGGAAGGCCACGGGAAGAAGTTCCAAGCTTAATGCGTGTCCTCTTTTCAGTCTAACTGGTAGATTCGGGTTATTCGAATTCAGGAAGCATTTTTTTTTCCTACTTTGTTTAAGTGAGATTCCAGCAGAGGGATCAGAATCAGCACATAGAGGAGAGATTTCTAAAACTCAGATACGCGGTGAAAAGCTCAAATAAGTTCATTGGTGAGGCCTATGAGGCTTCTTGTTAGCCACTAATAACGTGAATTACTCAGTCTTTCCAAAGCATTGCTGTCACAAAACAATCGTCTCCCTTTTCTTAAACAGCTGCTAGTAACTTTTATACCGGCAGTTGTCTCAAGAGCTAGGAAGACACTGGTGTAGCTAAGAAAAGGAACCCAAAGACATTACTTTGGTTCAATAAATTACTAGTTTTGAGACAATCTAAATTACAATATTTAAACTCTTTTTAGGAAAGTCTGACTAGATATATAATCAGAACTTGGAAATGTCAACGCGAGCTACATCAACTGTGTAATTAATTGTTAGCCGAGAGAAGGTCGAGGCAGGGAAGAAGGGAACACTCAGATCTTCATAGTAAATGCCACTAACAGGGCTAGTGTGGGATGCGCCAATAATGCATACTCACAATTAAGCTAAAACACCTGAAAAGACGAGGCGTTGATGCCCTAGGAGAAGTCAGGCTCACAGTTTATCCCAGTCGGAAAGGTGAGAAGCAAGAAGCTGTGCCCACTCATGACAGAGCACTGTTAGTGGCTGTTTGCCACCTCCAGTTGTTCTAGAGTTGGGGTGTGCACAGCTGTGGGGGTGTGCACAGCTGTGCGGCTGTCTGTGGCGCTCCCAGAGCAGCTAGCGGAGTGCACTGTCAAGGACGGCAAGACGGTTAGCCATGGCTATTCCAGGCTGTCATTTTAAACGTGTGAGCTAGTAATAGGAAACTTCTGTTCTTTTATTTCCTGTTTTAAAAATTGTGTGTTTGTGTGTGTGTCTGTACATATGTGCACAGATAACCACAATGGGTTTGTGGAGGTCAGAGATCAGAGGACAACTCTCTTGGGAAGTCCTTTCTCTTCCTGCCACCTTGTGGGGTCTTGGGTATCGAACTCAGGGCCTATATACCTAGTTCCTTTACCCACAGAGCCATCTCGCTGTGCCCTTTATTTATTTAAAATAAAACTTTATTTTAGTTTAAAATGGTACAAATATTGATATATAATTATTATTATTATACATATAAAATGATATACATATATATGACATATATTATAGTAATGTGACAATATGTATATAAAATGATAATTTAATACTAAAAAGGAATTACAAGCTTTATATTAAAATATCAAAAACAAAAATTAAAGTCTCCATGTAATCCTTCTTCCTCTGATTCCCACTGGGAGGAGGCAACCAGTTTTACCTCTTTGCCCTTGGAGGTCCCTCTTCTTCAGCTCCTAAATCTTCAGTCTCCTACCAGGATAACTGTGTGTGCGTGACGTGTGGCTAATGAGGAGCCGATTGCCTGGCTATGTGAACTAAAGAATGTGCTCATTGCTTACTTTCAATGCCTTCCTAATGGTCCACTTGTCCCACAGAGGATACTGTCTAGGGTTTCACAGAAGGAACTGGACTGTTTCGTTACTGACTCCAGGCCATTTTTCCCTGCTAAGCCATTTTACAAATTTGCTAATACATCCTGTCTGTTCTAATTTTCTGTTCCATTCTCGTTGTGTTCATTTATGCCTTTAGCTTTTTTTTTCCCCCTGCCACTCGAGACACATCTGCTATTTTTTTTCTGCTATATTTCTTAAGCTGGACCCACACACCAGTCATTCACGTATCTCATTTTAGGTAGAATGTTTTATTTTCCCAATCCATGCCACAGTGTATTTATTGTATGACTCTGCCCCTATTTATACTTAGGAACTTCAATTTCCAACAGAATTCCTTCCCCAATCACTCTGCAAGCTCCAGCCTTGGCCGGGAGGCCTCATCTTCCTGTCAAGAACTAGTTCCTGCCGGGCGGTGATGGCGCACGCCTTTAATCCCAGCACTCGGGAGGCAGAGGCAGGTGGATCTCTGTGAGTTCGAGACCAGCCTGGTCTACAGAGCTAGTTCCAGGACAGGCTCCAAAGCCACAGAGAAATCCCGTCTCGAAAAAAAAAAAAAAAAAAAAGAACTAGTTCCTGGGGCTGGAGAGATGGCTCAGTAGTTAAGAGCATTGTCTGCTCTTCCAAAGGTCCTGAGTTCAATTCCCAGCAACTACATGGTTGCTCACAACCATCTGTAATGAGGTCTGGTGCCCTCTTCAGGCCTGCACATAGACAGAATATTGTATACATAATAAAGACAGACTATTGTATACATAATAAATAAATAGATACTTAAAGAAAAAAAAAGAACTAGTTCCTTTGACCACAGTGCTGTGTGTTCTGCATCCTCTTTTCTGCCCTGATTTGTGATGATGAACATGAAGCTATTATGATCCATCTGTCAGTCAACTATTCTAGACACTTAGGCTCTTTCTAGTCGAGACCAAGAAGAACCCAGGGTTCAGTTGGTATCTCCGTGATCAATGCCAGGGCTATTCCCCTTGACCATAACTTCTTCAGTAAACTACACAGAAGACCACAGGGTCCCTCTATGTAAATGAGCCCTTCTTGGGTCCAGCTTGAGTTACACAGTAGACACAGCTTGGGGGGCAGAAGAGGGGGTTAAAGAATTTACCGAGGATGATCTCACACATGAGACTGAAGAACATGTCTTTAGTTCATGTCCATAAAGCTGTCAACACATCATTGGTTGGGGAAAGGTTTTTTTTTTTCTTATAAAGAGATGGCATATTTTAGTAGCTTTACAAGGAGGCTAGGAAGAGAAGGTGGGATTTTACAGAGTGTCTGGGCACCTTTGCCAACCCCTCTCCAGCCCAGACTGATCTGGCTGGCTTGATAGTGTCTAATTATCTTAACCTGATTTGGATCGCCAGAACCCATGTTAAGATAAGGAGAAACCAACTCTGTAAAGTCGTCTTCTGACAGGCACGTGAGTGCCACACCATGCACAAACATACACAATAGCAATACAATTTCAGAATAAGTAAAAAGAGTAAAGCCCTTCTCACTAAAGAAAGCATGGGTATTGTTCTGTAACACAATGGTAAATTTTCTATCCTATTAGAATCTCCACAGCAGTTCAGAAGCTGAACATTTTAGGGAATAAAACATCCAAGGAAGAAAGGAGATGTACAGAATAAAGGTCTTCAATTTTCTAAGTCAGGTAATGCCGCCGAAAATGCCTTTAGTCCCGCAGAGTCTGCCATCCCATAAAACATCGCATAAAAGTGTCTCACAGGTCTTAGCTGGTTGGGAATTAATCTCTTCGTCCATCAAACTTGCTAACAAGTTTCTTTCCACTTGTATGAAACAATTCATCACCATGTTCCTAGTTAGAGTTCTGAGAGGCACCGACACTTGAGCTGAGTCTTGCTGAGCTGTGTTGGCTGCTATGAAGGGAGGAGCAAAACGGGAGAGGCACTTCTGTGAGGAGAACAGCGTGCACAAGGGTACTGAAGCGTATGAGAACAGGCTGCTTTCCAGAAACTGCAGATCAGTTGGCAGGGTTGAGTGGAAGTGCTTTTGTTGCAACATGACCTGTTGTGAGGCCCCCCAAAACTTCAAGGGTCAGGGCTAGCCCAAGCTGGCCTTCCTTGTCATGGTGCAGTGCCCAGGAGCTCCTGGAGGGTCTTGGAGCCTTTGTGGGACATTAAGTAGGGAAATGACATCATCTTTGGGTTTAGTAAACACTTTGGAAGCTTTCTTTTCTTTTCTTTTCTTTTCTTTTCTTTTCTTTTCTTTTCTTTTCTTTTCTTTTCTTTTCTTTTCTTTTCTTTTCTTTCTTTTCTTTCTTTCTTTCTTTCTTTCTTTCTTTCTTTCTTTCTTTCTTTCTTTCTCTTCTCTCCTCCCTCCCTCCCTCCCTCCTTCCCTCCTTCTCTCCTCCTCCTTTTTTTCCCTCCCTCTGTTTCTTAAAGGAGTGATGTTTTGATTTTGGGGAATTATATTTATTTTTAGGTGATTCTCTTTCTTGATAGTGAGCATTTTGGGATTTCTAGTCATTTTTGTGCACACTGGACATTAGGTTTGAGTTAGACACAACTGTTCTTCAAAGAGAAGAATTCTTCGCATGTCTTTTCTTTGTGTGGTTGAGCGATCTTTCTAGATGCATTCTTAGGGGTCTTAAATGTGTATCCTCAGAGTAGCTGTAAGAAACTTCTAGAACCATACCTTCAAGTTCTATCAGTCATATATCAGAACATCGATGTGGATAAATTAAAACAGAAGCCCCAAATACTCTCTTTCCTAATAATACTCTCTTCTCCTGTCTCTCAGGCTTGGAGACATCCACAAGGTCTTTTGCACCCAAACACCCCAAAGGCAATTCAGTCTCCTCTAGTCAATGTTAAAGATTTAAAGCAACTCTGGGCTAGGATAAACTTTTCCTCACTTTCCAAGATCAAGCATTACTCAAGTCACATTTGATCAGCTCCGTTCCTGTAGATGATCAGGTGCCACGTTGCTAATATTCTTTTTTAACATCCTCTGGAAAAAACAGAACAAAATCCTACATAGCTTAAAGTTAAGTAAACTGAGTTGCCCTTATTTTGTCTTGTGAAAATTTATACAGGCAAGGGCATACTCTAGAGTCTATTAGCATTTTTTGTATTACTTTTAATTCATGATAATATTTTAAAAGATTTCCCCAAGATGACCAACTGCCCATCTATAAACCTTAACCACCAATGCAAACAATTATGTAATTCATTCACTGGGTTAAGACAGAGGTCTGTCTGCAGGTATAGATTTTCCACCCAAACTGAAGCTTACCTTTCAAAATGTCTAAATACTTTCATCATTAATATTTCGCATAAAACACTTCTAAATTTTATACTAGTACTTACTATCTTCTAAAAAAGAATTTAAAATTCTCTTGCTCATTCATGGCCATCATCATACAGACATCAATCGGGACCTGCTCTGGACCATTCAGAATGACTAAGAGATGTCTGCAGGATTCCTTGTTCACACGCCCAGGAAGTTTTGTGTGATGGTTTGCTGACTATGTGAAATTCTTTCTCTGCTTCTCTTGGATGGGCTTGGTAAGTCTTGCAGCTACCAAGGCAAATTGAAAGATGTTTTTTCTTTATATTTAATCTGTATTTGGCTGTTCTGCACATCAGCAAATTGACTCTCATGTTTTAATGATTGCAAGTGAATATAAGGTATATTACTTCGGGTTCCAATAACACATAGGCAACTGTTTTACAATTCATTTATTTCATATATAATAACAAGACAATCTGGTTAGCAGAATTGTCATATTTTATAATTAAGTATGAATTAAGGTATCACTTCAAATTTGTTCTTTAAAAAAGTACTATTATGTGTGTGTGTGCGTGTGTGTGTGTGTGTGTGTATGCGAGCGCATGTGCCTGCATGTGCACATGCTACAGTTTCATGTGACAGGCAAAGGACAACTTGTAGGTATTGACTCTTTTCTTCTACCTAACCATGAAGGTCCTGGGAAGCAAACTCAGGCTGTCAGGCTGTTGGCAGGTTCCTTTATCTGCTGAGCCATCTCATCAAACATTATCCTTTTATCTTAACTAAATTCTGACTATGTACTAAAATGAATTATTCAGAAGGGAGAGTAGAAATTAATGGAAAAAACCCTCCTATTTATTCCCCAGACTCTTTCTGAAAATTTAGATTGCCGTGCTAACTCATTGAAGGCCTTTTTACCCCACTCAGTGTAGTGGCAGCAGCGGCGGGGCTGCGTCCCCGGCACCCGGCCGCCCGCATGGCTAGCTTATGCCCGAAATAATTACACAGAAACTGTATTCTTTTAAACACTGCCTGGCCCGTTATCTGTAACCTCTTATTGGCTAGCTCTTACATATTAATCTAACCCATTTCTAATAATCTGTGTAGCCCACGAGCTGGCTTACCAGGAAAGATCTTAATCTGCGTCTGTCTGGAGTGGGAGAATCATGGCGACTCTCGACTAAGCTTCTTTCTCCCAGCATTCTGTTCTGTTTACTCCACCCACCTATGTTCTAACCAATAAAATGGGCCAAGGCAGTTTCTTTATTATAATTAACCAATGTCCTTCCTCCATCAACTCAGCAAATTAATAATGAACATTTTTACAGAGTTGAAAAGCATATAAATATGCTTTGTGACTTCGGCAGAAGTCACTCCGTTGACTTGTTTGCTTAACTAACGTTATTAGAACCTTTCGTGTGTCAGACACGATGAACACTGGGAAAACAAGCAACAGTAAAAACACGTTACTGTTAAATTCCTTCTGACTAGATGGTAATCTCTTTGAGAGGGGAGACTTAGTGAGAATGAAACCCTAAACTACGACTATATCCAT
Organism: Alexandromys fortis; assembly: GCF_014885135.2. Lineage (NCBI taxonomy): Eukaryota > Metazoa > Chordata > Mammalia > Rodentia > Cricetidae > Alexandromys > Alexandromys fortis. Next base: position 15,100,527 of record NW_026067906.1, read on the forward strand.
CTATGAATTATTTATGACATACGAGATAGGGTTGATCTCCAATTCACGAGATACTCGTGAGAGCCTTTCGCCGGAAGCTGGAAAGCGGGCACCCAGATGTTCCAAGTGAGCTCAGCTGCTCACCGCGGATTACGTTCGCACCGCCTGTTTTGATCATAAGATACGCTTCCCGTCAGCGGCTCGTGCTGTGGTATGCACGTGCCGTGTGCACTGTGTTTTTCCCCTCCTGACTGAAGTGATTGAAGTCAGATGCAATGGGCTTTTCTTCAGCAGTATTTTTTTTTTTTTTTTTTTTAAGGTTGCTATAATGCTAGTGTTGAGAGAGGAGGATCACACCTTGTGGTACAGACCTCCCAGGATTATCCTTTCTCGGTTGTTTTTAAGAGCGCTCTTCAGACAAAGGGCTCGGCTAGTTTCCATTTCAAAAGAATATTTCTCATTGTAAAATCGCAGACAAGACAGGAGGGATATAGGAAACGTGTTTTAATAAGGGAAGCATTGTGGAGCCCATCATAGCCTCAGGTGGTTCTCTGTGTATGTGTCGGCATTTGTTGAGCGTGTATGTGGGCACACTTGCACAGAGACAGCCCAGCGTACAGAAGAGGGAACTGACCTGGGGGATCGGATGGTCTCAGTTCTGCTATGCATTAAACATGGAAACGTGAGCAAGTTATTTTTCTATAAAGTAGTACTAGCACTGCTCCCGGAGGATTGTGTTGAGAGAGATTTAATATAATCTACTCATAAGTTGATGCTGAGGATTAATGGCATCATACTGGCTGTGTAAACACTGTACAATGTATGCATTTTATTATGTGTTATATAGGATTTTGCACAGGATAGCTTATAGCTGTTATATATGCTATAGGTACATTGACATTTTCTTTTTCTTCTTCTTTTTATTTATTTTTTATTAATTTTTATTGAGCTCTACATTTTTCTCTGCTCCCCTCCCTACCTCTTTTCTCCCCTTCCCTCAGGGTCCCCATGGCATCTTCGTTCATTTACTTTCTTGAGGCCGGGTCTTGCTCTGTAGATCTGGTTGGCTTTAAATTCACAAACCTCCTGAGCAGTGAGATTTCAGGAGTGTGTTAGAATACTGACCATGCCACCATTTTTGGAAGAACTCTGACACAATATATTAGGATATATATATTTCCCCCATGATGCATAATATACAACATAATCCTTTAGCATTAGTAACAACTAATGTTTTTTGAGTTCTAGTATTTCACCAGCAATGTGTTGGCCACAGTCAGTTTTCATAATATCCCATTATGTTGGAACTAGCCTCATCTCTTCTTTATTTTTAACAGAAGGGAAACTGAATCACGATGAAATTATCTTATGCCCAGTCGCTAAATAGTGACTTATAAAATATTCAAAACCAATTGCTTAGATGCCTTTTTATTAGAAAAAGGTTTTATTGAGAAACCATGCACAGACATGACTTATCCACCTTTTCAAAGTATAAAAATCGTTGGTTTATCATAGGCACCGACTTGTTTGGTCAATATAAAAATCTAACAGTACAGAATCCTCACCCCAAAATAGAACTCAGTGTCCATTGTATCACCAATACTGTCCCTCCTCCAACCCCTAATCTTAGGAAGGAATATAGTTCCTGATCTATACATTTGCCTGTTCTCTACACCTTGTGTAAGTAGAATCACACTTAACATTCATTTATATTGGATGTCCTATTGTGGAATATTTGATCACGGTGTGGAATATTTCTCGAACTGTGTAACGTGTGTTGCTTTTGCTCACGCTGCATTTGTTTAACGATGTAAGCGTGTGTGTTTAATTCTGTAAAGATGGGCTGCATCTGTTTCACCTTGCCTGTCTAAGGCACCTCATTGGTCTAATAAAAAGCTGAACAGCCAATAGCTAGGCAGGAGAGGGATAGGCAGGTCTGGGCAAGCAGAGGGAAAAAATAAGAGAAGAAACCTAGGTCCAAAAGCAGAATGAAGAAGAAGGAAGGAGGAGAGATTGAGGAGAAACAGGGAGGCCCCCCGGCCAGCTAAGCAGTCACCAGCCAGCCAAACATGAGCAATAGTGAAAGTAAGACACACAGAAGGAAGGAAAAGCAAAAAGCCCCAAGGCAAAAGGTGGATAAGGAGAAACGGTTAATTTAAGTTAAAAGAGCTAACTAGAAAGGAGCCTAATGGAGACCGAGTATTCATAACTAATAATACGTCTCCGTGTCAGGAGTTGCAAGCTGGTTGGTGGCCCAGAAGAAAAGTCTGGGGGCAATGCCATATCCGCTTAAGTCCTTTTTGTTGCAGAATAGCATCCCATTGCATGGTCGTATGACAGCTGCAGTCACCCATCCATCAGCTTGTGGACATCTGAGCTCATTGTTCGTGTTATTTTGGCAGAGCCCTCATTCTTATAAATGAAGGGAAACGGAATTATTTATAAATCATTTACTATACCAGTGCTAAATGTTTGCACCCTGACATCTCTGATCATTTGTCTCCCTGATTGAAAATAAAAGCAAAATAGAAAAACTTGTTAACCCACCATTTACTGAAGACGACAAGCCAGGCAGGTGTGGTAGAGATCTGAACTGACTTCCTGTCCAAGTAGAGTTTACAGAACAGCAGGGAAAATGTGATTGGAAAGCCACAGTCAAGAAGACACAGTCAAGATGCCGCGTGAACTCAGTGAGCAGTGAGGGCCCTACTAAGGGTGGCATGGGGAGGGTTGGTAAATTTATGAGTCAGGCTGGCTTTGTCGAGGGGTGACCTTGCGCTGACTCTTAGCGGGTGAAGAGGAATGACTTAGGTGGACAACAGCAAAAGACAGGCTGGCAAAAAAAAAAAAAAAAAAAAAAAAAAAAAAAAANAAAAAAAAAAAAAAAAAAAAAAAAAAAAAAAAAAGACTGTCTGATCCATTGGGAGCCAAGTCTGTGCTGGGGTCACAGAGCAGGGAGTTGGGGTGGGAACAAGGTTTCGTCAGGATTTATAAACTGTGTAAGGAGAGTGGATTTTCATTCATTGTTTGGTGCCTTTCCACTTCTTATTTTACTATAGAAGAGCAGTATTTGGTTATTTTGTGTTAAAATGTATTTTTGGCACATAGCTATAATCCTAGTATTTAGAAGTAGAAGCGGGAGAATTGAAAGCAGAAGGCCAGCCTGAGTTACACAGTGAAACCCTGTCTTAGCAAAACAAAGTGTGTGGATGTACTTCAGTGATAGAATGTTTGCTTAGCAGGCCCAATGCAAGGTGGGAACACACACACACACACACACACATGCACACATTGCATGTATAAGAGTGTCCATGCATGCAAGCATGTGTGCATGCTATTGTTGAGAAATAAATGGATCTCCAAGGCTCATGTGCTGCAGGCCCAATCTCCAGCAGCTAAGTGATTTGATCATAGCGCTGTTCCTTCACTAACAGATTGATCTCCCGATGGATTTATAACATAACATCACTGGGAGGTGACAGATAACTAGATGGTGAGGCTTAATTAGAGGAAGTGGACCACTGGGGTAGTCTATGCAAAGACAGACCTTGTTTACCAGTCCCCTCTGAACTGGCTTCCTGCTCTGTGTTTGCCCCACCATGTACCCTGAACCATGATACTGCGCCTCCCAGAAGCAAAGAAGCCAAGTGACGGTGGCCAGAGACCTCTAAAGTTGTGAGTCAAAATGAATCATTGTCTCCTCACTTCAACAAAATCTTACCAACGCTTTGTGATCTATAGATATCTAATAAGTCAGAGCACCTAGCAAGGTCGAATAAAATGAGAAACTTTCGCCACTACCTGTAAATGGCACACCAGGGTTTCCTGTCATAAGCAGGGGAAAACAGAATTATTTACAACGGTGAGAGACCAAACATTGTCATTAAGTCCTCAGATTTCTAGGTAGATACGCTGAATCAAGCTAAGCCTGAAACTGGTTCTCCCTGTGATAAGAGATGTTGGTGTGTCTGAAAGAGGCAATGAAGGCCAAATTTGCCTCATTGGAGACTTTCAAATTGATGAAGCCAGAAGGGCTGAAAGGGAATCGGAACTGAACTGTACCGTGATGTTTCGAATTTCACGACCGGGTCCTAAGATCTCTGTGGATGCTGCTAGTATTGTGGGTACCCCCAGAGAACGAGTTAGGGTTTCAACATCACCCCTGGTGGTAGCCTGGAGGATGAACTAGAGGGCAGGCCACCCACACGGAGCCTTGCCAATAATCCAGGTGAGAAAGGGGGAGCAGAACGGGGCTGATGTGCTGGGGCTTGTGGCGCCTTGCGAAAACCCTGCCTTCTTGGGTGGCACTGGATCTTTAATTGTTACCAAGGCAGCTAAGGGGAGCATTTCTTCCAGGGTTTGGGGGAGGAGTGGCTGACAGACGAAGGCTGAGAGGCGGCTCTAAGCCTTCATGTGTTTATCCTTTCAGCTTCCAGTCCACTGGGTTTTCTCAGTTTCTCTGCTCGAGCCTCACTCCCATCTCTTACCTCTCCTGGCTGCTTTGTGGCCGTGTCACTTCCTGTCACATCACTGTCACCAGCCTAGGGAAGTGGGCAGTGGAGGCCAGGGCTCTAGAACCCCACAATTCTCATAGGGCCCGGGGCAGTGACAGGGCGGCGGGGAATGACAGGCCCGCCCAGCACAAAGAGACTCATCTTAGGCCTCTTTAGAGTTTTACTCTTTGAAGCGACAGTTTGTTATAGTCTCTGGGAATTTGTTTCTTTATAGACTGAGCATCCCCTCCACCCACCCAAACCCAAAATACACATAATCATAAGAGTGGGAAGAAAAATGCTGCCATTCCTAACTAACATCTGATTCACAGGGTGGAGATGTTGCTCAGTGGTAGAGAACGTGGTTACCATGGACACGAGCCTTGGTTGGGCTCCTATGGCTACATCAACATGAAACAAAGAAATCAACAAAAATTCCAACCAAACACAAATAGGATTAGTAACACATATGTATTGGCAATGATACTGTAGAAATCTAAAATAATTTACATGCCAAAACTAAACCAAAATTAACACCAGACTAAATTATCAAAGCTGGGAAGGGGGGAAAAATCTTTAAAGGGCTCAGATTTCTTGTTTGGACAATGTTACATCATAGCTTCAATACTGGTATTACAACTCCTTTATTAACAGCAAGATACTGGACAAAAATATCCTATATGCAGTTTTCTGGCAAGAGTTTTTATAATCCTAACTGACAAATCATACCATGTAAGTCCTGTCTCAAGATAGGGGTATATTATAGGAAGGCTCACTGTCTTCTTTAGAGCCTTGCATTTTTGGAATTCAGCGAAGCAATCTCAATAAAGAAACAGGCAGGAAATACAGAACTCACCCAGAGGCACGCACCTCCCAACCAAAGGCCATCACAGGGATACTTGGGCAGCATCATCTCTAGGGGGAGGACTTCCTTTAAGTCCCTCCAAAAACATACGGATGGCTCTGAAAGCTTAAATGGCATTTGTCAGCCATCAGTAAATCTTGAAAATGGTCTCAGCAAATGGGCCAACTCAGAGTTTCAGCTTTTCCCATTCGTCTTTGGGGAGGATCATTGGAAACTTTTTCAGAGATTCGACAATGCCTTCATTAGAAGGCTCAGTCAAGAAAGGAGACTTTAGCATTCACCTTGGGTACAGAGCCATTTCTCCATCGTAGTCAAAGGCTGTTACTTCAACTCTGCAATTGTGTGCCGAGCAAGACTTTCTTTTTTCTCTTTCTTTCTTTCTTTCTTTCTTTCTTTCTTTCTTTCTTTCTTTCTTTCTTTCTTTCTTTCTTTCTTTCTCTCTTTCTTTCTCTCTCTCTCTCTCTCTCCCTCCCTCCCTCCCTCCCTCCCTCCCTCCCTCCCTCCCTCCCTCCCTCCCTCCCTCCCTCTCTCCCTTCCTTCCTCTCTCTCTCTCTGTTTCTTCTCTCTCTCTCTCTCTCTCTCTCTCTCTCTCTCTCTCATACAGTGGAGGCATTTTTTAGTGAAGTATTCAAATCTTGCCTATGTTTCACAGCCTGTTATTTTTCCTATCAGTTCAGAGTGAACCCTTGCACTGACAACTGTACAACTGTTACAATCGAAAACATACATCTTATTTTATTTTTTAAGTGCTTCAATACTTTTGCTCAAGTAGAGGTACCTGTCTGGGTATTGTCTTATTTACTAGTTTCTTATTTATAGTACAGTTCCTACCAATCAACACAGAAACAAATTAAAATAAATGAAAATATGAAAAAAGCATTGAATGAACAATTTTCAACCTCCCTCAGTATTTAGCCTACCATATATTATTATCACCTAATGTCCTTTGTTCTATGTAACGTGTTTAAAAGTATCTCTCTTGAGTTTACAGAAACCCTAAGAAAATTAATAAGAATTCAGGTTAAGCTCTGTGAAATCTCTGGCATCAATTGTGGGTTCACGAAACAAAGCTCTGGAGCCTCAGGAGGCTAAAGTATACCCATTTGGGGAATTCTCACGAAAAAAAAAAGTAGTTTCTGGGCACAATATTCAGGATCGTGACAACTAAAATTACTGTCCATGCCGTTGTCATGGGGCCTGCTAAACTTCGATGAATTTAAATACCAGCTTTAATCATATCATAAAAATATAATTTTAAGATATTTTTGGAAGTCGCCAATTATCTCTGATATTATGTGCAGCTAACAAACAGCACTGGACAGTCAAACCAGAACACTTTGACTTCCATAGAGAAAGGTCATGGTAATTAGAGACACGGATGACATGACAGCCAGTTATCCCTGACGCAGATGTTAAAAGTGACATCAAAGAGCTGTGAGGAGGGCAAAGCACTTGCTTCGTAAGCCTGGGGGCCTGAGCTTTATCCCTAGAACCCGTGTAAAAAGCCAGACGTGGTGGCTTCTGTTTGTAACGCCAGTATCGAGAAGGCTGAGAAAGGAGAACTGGGGCTTACTGGTTAGCTAGACTAGCCTATTTAGTGAGTACCAGACCACCAAAAGACCCTGTCTCAACCTACAGGTTTACGGTGCCTGAGGAATGTTGTCAATGGGCTTCTGGGGTATGTGCACCCACGCGGACATGAATACACACACATTGCATGGACACACACAAATAGCAAGCAAGTCCATATCTTTAGGACTAAGTCCTACGGCATTTATTGCTTCCCCAGTTCTTCATGTAAATGTCATTGCAAAAGGGACTTCCATACCAGTATAATGGTGAATAAGATTGTTTCAAATGTACAATTGCCCCTACTGCATTTACTGTAACTGTAAAATTTTCCGAAAGACAGTAAAAATGGCCATCACAGTTGATATGAAGACCAAGTTGACACTTGGAAAGTCTTCATGGAATCTTGGGCATCGCTTTAGGATTAGCTCTCTATTCAGCTGTTTCTTCCCTATTCACTACGCTGGAAACCCTGGAAAATTCCTCAACTCTCTGATTTCATTATTGATGGACCAGAAGCAAACCCCGCGGGTTTGCTGTCAGGAATAAATAAGTTAACATATGTGAAGTCTGGCACATCACAAATGGCCATTTTCATTTTCAAAGCTAAATACACATTAATTTCCTTTTGGCCTTCACCACCCCCCAAGTATTCAGCCCCTACCTCCAATGAATGTCTTGGTACGTCTCACTACCTCTCGAGATCCAGTTTAAAGCCCGCTGCAATCTTCCTGCTTTCAAGGACAGCGCGGTACTGGCTTCACTAAACAAATAGCTCAACAAAGAGCCAAAACCATGTCCCTAACTCGAGTTTCGTTCAACTTGGAATACCAACAAATGACAACCAGACCTTAGAAACGAAGAAAAGAATCTCAACTTTCCAATTCATTATAATTTGCCACATTTCTTTTAGATACAACTCATAAAACCCAAGGCAGATGGAAAATCAGACATCAAAGGTAGAATCTCTTTTCTCATTTTGCAGAGACCACCCCCCCCCCCAACAGCAAATTAGTGTGCTCACAAAGACTCAGGTGCAGAACATCATTTCCTGTTACCTTCTCAGCCTCCACACAAGTTGACGGCGGTTAGGGTTCACCTGCCATACCCACCGTCCATTTCTCCATCTTGTTTGCATTTGATTTAAAAGTGTGAACACAAGATGGCTTCCCCCCCCCAACCCCAGCACCCTCAGGTCTGCACCATCCAATATTTACAGGGCATCAGAAATGATTTCAAGGTTAGTAAAACATTTCTGAACTCCATTTAACTGAGACAAATCTTCGCTAAAACAGAACAAGGGAGTGCTAAGCCCTTTCAGGGTTGAAGATAGAGGAGTGACACAGTCTCATGGTCCTCCGTGCTCCTTCAGTTCCCTTGTTGAATCTTGGAGTAGGATTATACTGGTGGTATATTCTATCCTCATTAAAAAAATACAAACAGGAAAAACTGTTCTATTCAACGGATAATCCTCATCGCAGTCTGTCTGGATGCTGTAATTCATGACTTTCTACTGCCACATAAAGGCACAGGAGTCAGTGACGAACACCAGCCTTCTACTTGGTGGCAGCCTGCCAGCCTCCCCAGGTGCAGCGCTGGCTTAAAAAAAAAATTATCTCATTCTATTGAGTTGTAACCGTGTGCTAGACATTGTGCAATGGAAAGGCGCGCAGGGCAGGTGCAGGCCCCGCTTTTTAAGACTTCATAACTGAAGCCCAACAAAGCATCCCTTGCTGCTGCCGACCCGCGGAATTATTTTTATTTCGGTTTTCAGGGGTTGTTAGGAAGTGGCCATTTGATAACCTCTCCGCCGTGGGTTACTAGCGGCTGGCTGCTTGTTTTCCCACTTCCAGTTAATCAGTTTATGTTACCCGAAGAGGGTGTTCCGAGTTTCTAATAGAGGAATTAAGCAGCGTGCTTTTCCAGGTGTTAAATCACAGGGACTTACCTGGCGGACAAAGAGGATATAAACGCAGGGAGAGAGGAAGTTGACACAGCTGAATGGGAGATGGGGGTGAGCTACTGTGGTTGTATTCTGGGGCTATATACTCTGACCTGCTGAGGAACTCTGGGATATAGTAATCTTTTTTTCTTTAAGCAGAGGAAGGAAGCCAAGGGACATTAGTTATCCTTTGGGATAGTGGAGAGGCACAAATGTATTCATGTGATGAAGATGGAAGGGTACTACCAGTTATGAGGTTTAAAGAGCCTGTTAAACAGACAGCAGAGGAGGAGGATTAAGATGTGAAACGGTCCCAGGATACTCCTGATGGTAGACCATTTTTAGCCTAGCTCTGACTCCCTTGAGATGTGAACTCTGGTGCCTGTCCCCTCCTTCTTCTAGACCAGAAGGAGAAGTGATGCTAATGTCCCACCCCCAGCCGCATCCTTTCAGACTCAATTTTTCATTCCGCAGCTTGAGCCCCCAGAGACTGTCCTGGTTGGTGCCGTTCTCGTTGCTCAAGGTCATACTCTGAGAAGGAGAGAGAGGGGGGCTCAGTCAGCCTGAGATTATGGAGGGAGACTTTTGAGGGCCACCCTGAGCTCAGTATTCTCCATAGAACCTCACTCAGTTCGACGGCACCTCCTACCCAATCCTGCCTCCATGCTAATCCTCCTACACGTGAAAATTTTTCTGTCCTCAAGTTTCCAAATCTAAACCTGTTTCCAGGGAAGGTTTCTTTTCTAACCTTCACTTCTGTTTATATATATAAAGGATGGGGTCTCATGGATTCCAGGCTGACCTCACACTTGCTATGTCCTGGAGGATCACCAGAAGTCTCCATCGTCCTTCCTCTGCTTCCGGAGTATTACTGCAAGTTTATACAATGCTATTGTGGGTCTCAGGGGGGCTTTGTCCCTGCCAACCAAGCATGCCACCAACTGAGCTACACCCCCAACTTTGACATTCAAACATAAAAATCAAGGGAAAACTAAAAATGAAAGTTCAAAGAATTTTCAGATTAAGTCTTGCTGAAATCGGTCTACACAATACAACATTGGATGCACTTGTTCAAACAACACACAATATCCTCCTGGCCTCTCGCCTATTAAAATTCACTTTACCTTGAACTTGGGATTCATTCCAGTTCTGTGTACTCTAGACTCATAATTGGAGTATATAGTGGTATGATTCTGATTTTCTTAAGCCTGTCGTGATTTTTCTCTCTTTCAGTCCTTCTCTGGGTCAGTCTGGTGCCCTCCAACTCAAACGTTTTTAAGTGACGTTAAAACCTAGGTAAGGATATGTGTCATCGGAATCTACTCTGGTTGGCTTCCTACAGCTGTTCAGTTGCGCCCTGCACAATTCAGAGACTGCAAAATGACCCATCGACAGCTAAGCAAAGATGGAGGAGCTCAGGGGTCACCATCTCTCACTGCTGAACTACTGCGTGGTCAGATTCAACAAAAGGGGGAGTCGCTGCCCTCAGTCCTTGTCTTCAGTCGTGTGCACACCAGTGACTCCACCAGGCTCCAATGGATACTCCCAATCCGATGGTCACATGGATGGCCCAGCTGGCCATGGTGGCACATGCCTGTAGTCCCAGCACTTGGGAGGGCAGAGGCAGTGATCTTTACAATGAGAGGCCTGCCTGGTTTACATAGTGAGTTCTCGGTCAGCCAAGGCTACATAGTGAGGCCCTATATGGCATTAAATACATGTATTAAATTATCAAAGAACTAACTTAATCACAAAAACTAACAATTCACGTGTTGTTAAAAACAACAACAACAACAACAAAAAGACTGTGCAATCAGCAATCCCGGGCACCTGGGTCACCACCTCAGAGCAGGTGCTCGGGTTTATTTCCAGAGCAACCAGATCAACAACATCTCTGCAGGTGGTACTCAGGGGTGTGACTACATATACCCCTGTGGTCCTGCTTTTCTGATACCATTATGAACCAGTGGGCTGGCGTGCAATATGCAAATGTATTCAAATACTTATGCAAAGATGATTAAGTTAAGTGATAAAATGTGCAGACACATAAAACAGTTGAGGTTTTGTTGTTGTTTGTTTTGTTTGCTCATTTAAGGTTAACATATAAAGTCATTAATCTAGTTAATAATACAATTAGTATTAAGGAGTTTGGGTCCCATACAGCTTCAGCCTCTTTGGCAGGAATTTGTGCTGTAGACTGGCTGGTGGATGGAAGAGCTAACATTATCCGGAACATCTGGATGAAGCACTGTGAAGCCTTGGATAAGCATGTTGGGTTTGAGGAAACCACCTTTAGGCATGGCCTATCTTTAATAAGGTACGGCACAGCCAAGGCTGGCCAGAGGAAGACAGAGTGGCTGATGTGCAGAGCTTCAGCCAGTGGGGCAGGGAAGAGAGAGGAGAAAATTTTAGTGGTCCCAAAGGGATATCTGACGTCAGTGATAGGACCATTCCCCCAGCCACGGAGATGAGAGGGCACTCGAGGGGAGTCTGGCAGAGTTTCCTGCACAGAGGTGGGAATGGAGCCACTTCGGCCAGAGGACCGGAGGAAGGAGAACTGACAGTTAAGTGGAAATGGGGTCCAGCCCAGTTTCCACGAACAGTATAGGAAACTTGAATTGGAACACAAGGAAAAACTGGGTTAAAAAGGTAACCATCATTACCATTTTAGAGCTAAGTGCTTTGGCTTTAGATGAAACCAATACTTCATTCTTTTGATGAAGAAGCTATATTAAGACTCTGGCTAAATGGTTACTTAAATGACAGCCAGTTAAGGACCAAGGGATACAAGGGGTTGTTGTTGGGTTACAGTTGGGCATGCTCTGAGCTGACTGCAGAGGTCTTGAAAGCAGGCCTCTGCCTTTGCTGTTTCTAGCCCCTGGGTGAGTGATGTAAACTCATCCACTCTAGAAAGATTAGTCTGGCAGCAGAATCTGTGCAGAATGAGAGGGAGACAAAGAGAGGATCAGAAGGCAAATCAGTCGTGTGCCAGACACAAATGACATACTTTATTAACCCCATTTTACAGATAAGGAGACTGAACTTTGGACTGTGACCATACCCAGACCTGACACATTCCAAAACGTATACTATCTGAAGCTGGAACCCTCCACTCGCTCTGCTCAGGACGGGGAAGAAGGGATGGGCAGCAGAGTCCAAGGTCTCACAGCCAGAAGACTGGGGGCCGAAAGAAGACCATCTGGATGTGGTGATGGGAAGCCATTGGCTGCCTTTGAGGGTGGCGATGTCAGCTGAGTGGCTGGTGGGGGTGGCAGGCTGCTTTCAAAGGGGATGGAAGAGTGCGTGGGTGGTAAGGAGACAGTGGCACAGAATCCAGCCTCCCTTTCAAGAACGTTGGTGGACAGAGGAAGGAGACCAAGGAGAAGGAGTTGGTGGAAGCTGCTGAGCAGAGGGACAGCATTTGACTGTTGGACTGAGGAATCTGCCATTTCATTGTATAGATGTTTATCTGCGACCCAAATGTGTCAGGCACTGTGCTTGGCACCGAGAGATGTGACAGTGAACAGGAGACACCGAGGAACTATAGGAGCACGGCAATATTGTCCTTGAGGACGGCATGGCAAGTTACTAAGTTTAATACTGTTGGAATGACGCCAACATTTTTCACCTCAGGCTTCTAGAAGAGGATCGGTAATACCATCGTTTGTGTCCTCCTGTGGCACCGCAAACGGCACACGCTCAGTAGAAACTGGCAAAAGATAAAAGCTATGGGTCCCAGAAGCTAAAAAGGAATAGGATGGAGAATTTAAGATCGGATTTGGAAAGAGATAGGGCATGTCACTTTTGAGACCTGAGAGAAGAGGGAGGGAGGGTTCAGAGGTCACTGGAAGCCCAGCGATCTGAAGGATGTGATCTATAGACTCCACTATAGTTACTGCTCAGGAAACCAACGCTACTTTTGTAGGAAATAGAGGGGCCTAAGGATGATGGAAAATAAGGTCACTGTGTAAGGGAGATGGGAGAATTGGAGGTGGGTGAGTCCGAGCCAGGAAGCCAGTTGGGGTTCCCCCTTTCCACTGGCTCAGAAGCATGCAGCATCTGTGTGTTAAAGCGTGGCTGGGCAATCACGCACAGGTTAAGTTGCCTTATTATTAATACAGGCCAATGTTCGTACTAAAAGGGGCATGGGATACATTTTCTCACTTACAGATGAGAGATCAGAAGGGGTAAATGGTACCTCTTTGGCATATAATTTACCAGTGGCTACTGAAGACAGGAGTGCGTAAGTCTTGGAGAGCTGTGAAGGTACCATTATTAGAAGAAAAAGCTGAATAAGAACCTGAAAACTCTCTTTAGCGGGAGGAATTGTGACTGGCACTAAGCATTATTATGTTTAGCCAAATTATCCTCTAAGCTTGCAGTTTCTTTCCATTTTCCTGTTTTGTTTGTTTGTTTGTTTGAGACAGGGTTTCTCTGCAGCTTTGGAGCCTGTCCTGGAAATAGCTCTTGTAGTCCAGGCTGGCCTTGAACTCACAGAGATCCGCCTGCCTCTGCCTCCTGTGTGCTGGGATTAAAGGTGTGCGCCACGACCACCTGGTTTACAGTTTTCTTTTCAGGAGGAGATGGTGTGTGTGTGTGTGCGCACGCGCATGTGTGCGGGTGTGTGTGCATGTGTGTAGGAGGGGACATTGGCAAGCTTCATTTCAAGCCATTTTTGCTTTATTCAGCAAATCTGAAAATATTTCTGCACCGAGAAAAGTCCTTCCTGTATCTTTCCTGATGTGGATCGAGCCGTCTGGATGACACGCCCCTCGCTGATGACACGCCCCTCCCTAGCTATCCTGCAGTAGCAGAGTGTGTGATCTGAATGTTTTTTTAGCATTTCTTCATTCTCTCTCTCTGTCTTTCAAGACAGGGTTTCTCTGTGTAGCCTAGGCTGTCCTTGAACTCACTCTGTAGACAAGGTTGGCCTCGAACTCATCAGAGATCTGCCTGACTCTGCCTCCCAGGTACTGGGATTAAAAGTGTGCGCCACCAATGCCCAACTAGCATTCTTTCTTTCTTTTTTTTTTTTAAAGAACTCTTTCAAATGAATTTCTAGTTTTTACACCTTTCAGCGCTTCAACAGACAATCTCGCTGTCCAAACACGTTTGCTATTGTTCCAGTGCAGAGCGCAAAAGCCTCACTGCAATGCTGTTAGCCGTGGCAACAATCCCCACAGCACTGTCTGCTCATGCTTTGCCTACAGCTGCAAACCCACCTGCAGTCTTTCACATCCTGTTGCTTGCCTCTCCTTTTTGCTCCCCATTCGCACCGTAAAGCTGGCTGAAGCAGGCTGCACCTCCATGCCGCTGCCTGTGGACTAGGCTGTCTTGAAAAATCTCTCAGCAAAATTTTCATGTTTTGGGCAGAAAGTCGACAAATTCTTTGCCAGAATGCAGCAGGGAGGGATAGGGAAGGATGCTTCTAGTCCCATTCCCAATAGTAACTCTTCCATGTGAAATCTGATGCCCTCTTCACCATTGACATTTCTATCAGCATTCTGGTCTTCAACACTCCCACTACAACTGGTGAGCTCTTCTTACAGCATCCTAGGTCTTGTCTAGCCTGCATCTCCAAACGCTTCCACATCCCTCTTTCGTAAACCAGGTCTAAAGACTTAAGAGGCACAGAGGTTTAGTCACAGCAGGGATTCCTTGTTGTCCGAGGTTTTCTGTCCTGCCCAGTTCCTGCAGTCATTAAGTCCCAAAGAAATCACACAGAGGTCTACATTAGCTATAAACTGATTGGCCTAGTAGCTCAGACTTCTTATTAACTCTTATAGCATATATTAGCCCATTATTCTTGCTTATGTTAGCCACGTGACTCGGTACCTTATTAGGTGAGGCAGTCACATCTTGCTGCTTCTTTGGCTGGGTCACGACTAGGACTTCCTTCTTCTCAGAATTTTCCTGTTCTCATTGACTCACCTCCACTTCCTGTCTGGTTGTCCCGCCTATACTTCCTGCCTGGCTACTGGCCAATCAGCGTTGATTTAAAATATAATTGACAGAATACAGACCATTATCCCACACCAATCCCTCTTCCTGGAGACACTTTTTAGTATTACCTTTCCCTCATCATAATGACATAGCAAAGGGAGGAAAAATATATTTCAGCTCACAATCTCAGAGGGTTGGAGTCCATCTTGTCAAGAAAAGTATTGAGGGGCAGCCTCGTTCATAGCAGAGGGATCACTGAGGCAGAGGCCCTTTCCTAGTCACTTATTTTACCAACTAATCCCCACTTCTTTTTAAAAATAATACCACTTTTGGGTATATATTCCAAAGGATGCTCAATCATGCCACAAGGACATGTGCTCATAGCCGCATTGTTTGTCATAGCCAGAACCTGGAAACAACCTAAATACCCTTTGACTGAAGAATAGATAAGGAAAATGGAGTACATTCACACAATGAAATACTATACAGCAGAAAAAAAATAACATCTTGAATTTTGCAGGCAAATGGATGTAGCTAGAAAACATCATTTTGAGTGAGGCAACCCAGACCCAGAAAGACAATTATCACATGTACTCACTCATAAGTGGTTTTTAAACATAAAGCAAAGAAAACCAACCCACAAATCACAATCCCAGAGAACCAAGACAACAATGAGGATTCTGAGAGACTTACATAGATCTAATCTACATGGAAAGTAGAAAAAGACAAGATCGCTTTAGTAAATTGGGAGCATGGGGAACTTGGGAGAGGGTTGAAGGGGAGGGGAGAGGCAGGAAGGGGAACAGAGAAAAATGTAGAGCTTAATAAAAATCAATTAAAAATAAATAATAAAATAATTTATTCTTATTTTATGTACACTGGCTGCATGTCTGTTTGTGTAAGGGTGTCAGATCTTAGATTTTAGAGTTATAGACAGTTGTGAACTGACATGTGGGTGCTGGAAATTGAACCTGGGTTCTCTGGAAGGGCAGTCAGTGCTCTTAATTGCTGAGCCATCTCTCCAGAACCTCAAGCCCCCATGTCTTAAAGCTTTACAGCTCTAAAAGTAGCACTGGTGGCTGTGAGCCACACATTCAAAACCACGAAGGAGCCTGTGTGGGAAATCCTCAATTCCAGACTGAACACATGACACATGGCTGACCACAAACACATTCTCCACCACTGTGATCCACTTTCGTCTTCTTACTCCGTTAACAACTGAGCTGTCAGATCAGAGGCCTCTTGATGCATCATTGCTGTTCGTTCTGACTCTAGAACCCATCTGGTTGCTAGGGAAACATAAATCTTAGTTGAGTAATTGGACCAATGGATAAGAACTGTGTACCCTTCCTTAGGTTTTCCATACTCAAACACACAAACAAATAAACAAACAAAAGAACCTGAAGGATTTCCTTGGAGTTACCAGGGAGACAGCGGTAACATCTTGCCATCCATCTCCTTACCACACTAGGATTCTAGCTCCCTGTGTTTTCTGTTCCTACCTAAGGCAGCAAAAATGCATATAGGCTCAGACATCATGACCTCCCTTCCTTCCAGGCTATAAGAACAAAGAAATGAATTCATAATTTTGTCTCAGGGGTACTGGAAAGACTGAGGTGTGCTTAGCTTACAATGCAGTAAGGCAGAAGGCACATGGATGAGATTAGCGCATAACTGAGGAGCCCTTTGCTTTAAAACTCATTTTAAAATATTTGTGTGGCGGGGCTCACAATGATGAGAGGTCAGGTCATACAGGAGGAGCCCATCCCGAGGGCTAGCTGTGTTTAAGACCTCCCTAGTGCGGGGTGCTTTCTGGTTCTGACCTCCACACTGCCTACTGCAGAGACAGGTGAGAACGGAGCTGGGTGACTCTGTTAGGAACCTCGGCTCACAATACTCTCTCCAATTTATGCCCCAGGTTCTAGATTAAACATCACCTTCTGAGGGAACTCCTCTTCAACACCACCAGGACCAGGCCAAGTTCTCTTTTATGGTCCTCCAGTTCACCATCATAGTCTTAAAATTTTAAGGAAGTTCCTTAACGTTGGTTTTCCCTACAAATTGGATCCATATTGCACACTGTTACAGTCTTAGCATCTGGTACTCAACAGACAAAAGAAAGTATCATTCTATGAGGGAATGAAGGAAGAAAGGTGCAGGAACTGGATGACACCGACATTAAAGGTCTTTCTCAAAGCCTTGTGTTGACTTTTTATTTGAACTGGTTGCAATCATCTTAAGAACTAGGAATGTTGGCAAGAAAGTAAAAACAGTCTTGTTTGCATTAAAAAAACTATTACTGATAACTTTTAGAACAATGATAAAGGAGTTAAGATTTTTGTTGACTACAACTTTCTTTTTAAAAGGAGAAATACACTAGTAAATGTTAGCCAAATTGTAATAATAACAAAACAAAACAAAAAGCAAAGTAGAACAGTGTTCTTGAACCTCCAGCTTAAAGCTTCCTCTGGAATTATTCTGAAGTAGTGGTTTCTGTAGATGTATTTTCCTTGGAAGAGTGAAAACAGCGTTGCAACCTAAAGAACTCCAATCTTTCTTTTAAAAGATCCATTCATTTTATTAGCCATATTACACCGCAACCTGAAACGAACTCTTTGGTATTTAAGAACCTTAGCAAAGGAGATTAGCGGGGGTGGGGGGGCAATTAAATTTACAGCAGGGTTAAAGATACCATATCTAGTACAACAGTTTGGTTAAGCGAGTAACATAGAGGTCATATCAACAAGAAAAGAAGGAACGCTACATGGTAGCTTTCTCTGAAAAGAAACAGAATAGAATTCCATCCTCCAGAACCTTTCCTTCTTATTTAACAACTGCTTGTGTTTGGGGTTCTGAGAAGCAGGAGAGGAAGCAGGAGGGCTGAGGTTGGAACACTGGGGCAGACATGACCAACCAGGCTGCGAAATGGAAGTATCTGGGGAGTCAGATTCCTGATGAGTTCAACAGTTTGATCTCAGATCCTATGCTTAGCAAGCCCACGACTGCGCAAACTCAAGCCAGCTGCACCTGTGTGACTTAGAGACTACAGCTTAGGGTTCAAATCAACAAAGCCAACCGTTCCGCGGAGGAAAGCTTGCTCTTCAAGAACCATCAACACGGTTTTCAGACTACCAACAAGCCGAACTTTTTCATGCAAGGATAAAGCCGTCCTCAGGAAAGAACAGGACTACACCATTATAAATCCCCTTTAATACTTTCGCCTTGTTATAGAACATGGCAGATCGCTGGGTCTCTGATTGTTTTACTCCTGGTGAAGCAGTTTGGACTTGGGGGTTCCTCTTCTGTGTTAGTATCCTATTTTGAATCAACAATGCTCTCAGATGAGCTGAAAAGATGTACATAGACCCCACCATTTCAATTTCCGGTCCCCTTCAGGCCCTTTGAAACAGCACGGAAGCCGCACCTCACTCATTATTTTTAGCTAGCGCACAGAAAAGTTGATCAAAGCAAATGGTTGATTAGGATGCAAGAGTCAAATCTCCATACTTTCCCTTCCATCCCATTTCTCTCAGAAATAGGGCCTGTGTTAAATATGTAGGTATTTCCCACGGCCAGACCAGACTCTGTTTCCAGCAGGGTCTGTAGCTTGGACAATGGTTCTTACATAGACACCGAAGTCCTTTAGTTCAGCCATTGTGCTCGGAAAGAACTAGTAACCCCTTAGCTAGAGCTGATGAAACATCTAGATTTACATATTTCCTTAATTGCATTTTTGAATGTGAGTGAGATTTATCTGACTAGAGTTAAATGCCTCCTTTATTCCCTTACCCAAGGCAAAACTCAACTTCATGCTCTCTAAAATAAGCGAGATGGGGGTGCATGGAATCTTATTCAGTTCCCACCTGAACACATTTTAGGGATTCCGCAAAATGGAACAAGGGAGTTCTATTACCAAGGACAGGAAAGATATATCTTTACCTTTTAAAGGGAATGGCTAGTTTCTAAGGCTTTGGCTTGCTTGCCCCTTTCAAAAAAGCCTATTTTGATTTTTTTTAAAAAAATGAATGCTATTCCTTGTTGACGAATTCCGCAAATCAGTTGCTAAGAAGTTTCAAAATTATTGTCCTTAATACACCCCCCACCACCACCTTTCTGCAATGTGGCTGTAAAGACTGGAAAGTTATTTTAATTTTCACCATTTATTTACTATAAATTAACAGTAAATCTTGCACTTAGCTCCATTTAAACCTCCCTCTGCAGCTGCCCATTTGAAAACTAAAATGGTTGCCTTCTTCCACTTCAGCGGGCACAATACAAAACATCCATTGAGCTTTTCCTTTATTGCAGCTGCCAATGCGCAGCCAACTTTTAACAAACCAACCAAGCGGAATCACAATGCAGCTGCAACATTTTATGGTATTCTCTTGGTTCTCTTTTGAGACCGAAGGTGTTAATTAGGAATCAAAGAACACAAGCCTGCCAGCTTTCTTTCACGAACCATACCCTGGTCACTGCAGTTTTCAGAAGAAAAAAATAAATCTAATAAAGGGATAAAAATGTTGTTTGTCACACCAGTAGAGTGTACTTAAGACCCTTTGATCCAAAGCTTTTCATGGAGTCTTGTCAGATGGTCTGGAAATATTGTATTTTTCCCCCCTTTTTCTCCTTTATTCAGAGTTCTCTGAATCCAATTTAAGGCTGCCTGGAATTTTAAAAGTATGAACGGTCATGTAGGGAAATTCTTTAGGGACAGTATCTGGTCTTATATAGTCGGCAGATTTGCTCCCTGGGAGAAACATTACATTCAGCATTCCGCACGCCATAGCTTCACAGCGCTGCATTTCCTATTAGCCTATCTGTGGTAACGAAACCGTGCATCTTCCTGAGTAAAATATACATACACGACTGTCAGGATTATTTTATGGATATATTTCCCGCTCAGTTTTTAGGACGGTGCCTTTTGACATGCACATAACTGGGCATTTTTCCCAAGCATTAAAAAAAAGCATATGCCGCCTACAGTGTGATTTTTATCAAATAGTGTGTCATTTCTGATATAAATTTTTTGATGCCTCATGAACAGCACGCTGTCACACGTAGCAGCGTGAAGCCGCTATCTTGAATCTTCAGGTCAAAGTGAAAAGCCTCAAGTGAGTTTATGAAGTTAGCAGTTCTGGGAATTAGTCAAGCCTGCTGGCTTTCTCAGCGAGAGCTTTAGCTCGGAGATGCACTAATCACCCCCAAATCCATTAATCCTGCTACAGAGAAGCAGAAGGAAGGTCGTCTTGTTGATTTAAGGTTAATGAAATGAAGGGGCTCCTGAGGCTACCTATGGGGAGGGGCTCTAAACTGTAAAACAAATAAAGACATTTTAAGTAGTGATCCTTCCTGGAGAGGAGCCCCTGCTTCTGGCTGAGCTGGAGAAACCAACAGGAGGGCTGTGAGTGTGGAGAAACCTCCAGTTTTCTGTAATCTGGCTACACCTGTCCTGCCACAATCTCCACAAACATCAGGCTGACTGATGCCTGACTGAGGCCGGGAACTAGGAGGCTTCAGGGCAGCGCCAGCATCTCTTAGGGCACAGATGGAAAACCTGAGATGGAGGAAGACTCCATGCTAGAGGTTCTCTGGTTGGGTAGTGGACTAGCCAGATCTGGAGCCGTGGTTCTTTTTCCCTTTTTAACCCGTCCCTTTGTTTCTATAAAATAAACACTCTATTTTTTTGGCTGGCCAGCCTGGTCTACAAGAGCTAGTTCCAGGACAGGCTCCAAAAGCTACAGAGAAACCCTGTCTCGAAAAACCAAAGATAAACTGACTGAAGTTTGCTTTCTAAACTGAGTACCCAGCACCTCACTGGGCTGAAACAAACTCATGGGATAACTTGGGTGAACTGCACAGACATGGTTATTTTTGATTTTTTTGTTTGCTTCTGTTTTTTGAGGCCGTTCTCATTACAAAACCAAGCTGGACTTGAACTTGGAACCCTGCCTTAGCTCTGCTGCACCAAGTGCTAAGGTTACAGGTGTGAGTTACTACACCCAGACTAGACCGGAGGTCTTTAAATTTGGCTGACAACTTGAATTTGTCCTGGGGGAGCTAAAAAACATTTTGCTGTTTCACTTCTTCTCCACCCTTACCCCAAGATTATGATTTAGTTTACTTACTGTAGAGTCTGAACTTTGAGACTGCCATATTAGTTTCTAGGTAGAGTTAGGAAGTTGGGGACCACAGACTAGGGTATTTAACACATACTGCTCTCCACATTTCTTTGGAGTCTTCCAGCACCGCGGAGCATGCCAATGACTTTAGCATCCTATACAAGGAGCAACTTCATTTATTTTGAAATTGTTTTTCTCTTAAATGATCATTTCTGTTTTTTTTTTGTTCCATGTGTAAATGAATCTTTCTCTGTGTCTGTCTGTTTCTCTCTCTCTCTCTCTCTCTCTCTCTCTCTCTCTCTCACACACACACACACACACACACACACACACAAAGAGAGAGAGAGAGAGAGAGAGAGAGAGAGAGAGAGAGAGAGAGAGAGAGATTTTGACTGATGTCTAGGGACTCTCCCCGTAGAGTTAAGCAACTCCATAGAGGAGGGAATTGCTTGGGTCTAAGTTCTCCAGCCAGTTCTGTACACCAGGGTGACTCTTCCTGTCTTGAACTTGACCACATCTTGGAATTCCCATCACTTTTGAAATCTGTCACTTTCTTCTTACCCCTCCTCTTCACCTGGAAATTTCCCCTTAGTCTAGTAGCTATCCTTCCAACTTGAAATCACTTGGATTTTGCTATCTTCTGCTCTTCTTTGCTCTGGTGATGATTTAAACTGAGTTTTAAAAAGCTAGGCCAGCAGAATCCCCTTCTTTAATCCGTGCTTCTGGCTAAGGAGTATTAGAGGTGTGGCTAAGTTCTCCTTTGGGCTTTGAAAAATAAATGCGCCTCCTGCTATACAACTTACTTCTTCAGTTACTTGGGAGTTAAGAATTATCTTTTTACATGTAGGAAGATAAATGATTTCCCTTCTTCAGTTTAAACCTGCTGACTGGCCCAGCAGAGGCTCATCTTTTCTGTAGAGGGGTCCAGGATCCTGCCAAGAAGGCATTCATTAAATCCAGGGAGAATCTGGAATACGGGGCCACCAGTCCACTCTCTGAGGTAAAATGGTCACTTAGCTGTCACCAATCCTGGAGACGTTTTGCACACCTCTAGAGCTACCTGCCAAAATAAAACGCCATTCAAAACAGAGAGGCTTCTATCTGTTTGATCCAAAGGATAAGAGATAAAAGGATGTTTTCATTTCTAACAAATGCTGGCAATAACCAGACCACTGGAAACTGTCCCCCCCTTTTGCTTCTTTTCCTTTCTCTTCTAGACCTACTAGGGACTCTGCTATTCTCTCTCTATGAACATTGTCATTTCATAGAGAACAATGAAATGTCTCTATGAACATTTTTATCCAGTGAAAATTGTATTTGTATAAAAAAGTTTCAGGTCAAATTACTTAACTATTTTAGGTAGCAAAAAGAAGAGGTAAGGCGGTGTGATCACTGTAATATCAGCAACAAAAAACAGTAGCATCCAGCATCTAAATCAGGAAGGCTCTCAACCTTCCTAATGCCGTGACCTTTTAATTCAGCTCCTCATGTTGCAGAGACCCCCAAACTATAAAATTCTTTCCTTGCTACTTCCTAACTACAATTTTGCTACTGTTGTGAACCATAATGCAAACATCTGACATCGTGGGGGTTGCCACCCACAGGTTGAGAAACCATGGATCTAAAGGCAGCTTCAGTGAGGGGTGTGAATTACTCCAGTGATCTCCAGAACAACCCCAAAAGGTAGGTATTATGATGCTCAGTTTTCAGATGAAAGGTCAAAACATAAAGTCACTTGCCAAAGTCGCTTAACATAAGCCTGCGATCATCCTCAAGAAACCTTCTCAAGAAATAGTGGTAAGATGATAAATCTTAACACTAGGGTAGGAATAATAATAATAATTTTCTCTACTGTTGTTGGGAAGTCCATTGAGAAGCTAGGAATACATGTATAAATAACACCTTTGGAGTGTCTTTTCCTCTGTGTTGATCTTTTACCAACAAGGCAGTCTACAAAGTGTCGAGGGAAGACCCTCCTTGCCAATCCAGCTTAAGGTTGCAGCAGACATTCTTTTGGCAAGTTCTTTCTCTGTTATACATTTATTTTGTGGTTAAAAAAAAAAGTAAAAGGCGCCTTATACTTAAGAAAGGACAAAGTATAAGTCTTGTATAGTGGTTAGGTCAGTGGTTCTCAGCCTATAGGTCGTGACTCCTTTGGGCACAACATTTTCACAAGAGTCCCCTAAGACCAATAGAAAATACCAACGAAAATAACTTTATGATTGGGGGTCGACACAATGAGGGTAGGATGAACCACTGGTTTCGGAACAGGACCTGGCGGCCCGAAAGAAAGCCAAGCTCTCTCTCCCTTTCGGGTCACCAAGTCACGTGTTCTTTGAAGTAACCCACGAACAGGCATACACGAGCAA
This sequence comes from Alexandromys fortis, assembly GCF_014885135.2. NCBI lineage: Eukaryota > Metazoa > Chordata > Mammalia > Rodentia > Cricetidae > Alexandromys > Alexandromys fortis. The sequence goes on from NW_026067906.1 coordinate 15,123,806, forward strand.
GGGGGTGTTTCTCAAATGTAGCTTCTAATATGATGCAGGTATGATCCGGCTGACAGAACAGGGCGCGTCTGCTACAGGAAAGACAGTATCTCACAGTTTCCATGGTGAAGGCGTACCACAGGCTACACACGAGCACTGAGACAAGCGTCAAGGTTGGTATAAGGCAGAGGGAGCAGCAAAGAAGGATGGGCCCTTGAGAGCCTTGACTGTGGCTCCCATTGACCCGGCAAAGAAAATCGGCTCAGGACCGATGAAATAACGCCAGTGAGTTCTGAAGCAAAAAGCGAGAAGACTGGAAAGGGATCCAATGTCAGAGCGAAGGGAGAGACAGGATCGATGACAAGAGCCATCTGGTCAGGTTAAGGTCATAAACGTACTGTGAATAACAACAAACATATTTAACCAAAGTGAGCAGAAAGTTTGGAGGTCCATGTTCTTTAGGCTAAATCTGAGGGATTTATGTTTGCCTTTTTTTTTTTTTTTTGCTTTGCCTTACAGATTTTTAAAAACATCATGTAGGGATATTTTAGCTGCTTCTACCTTTAACGATGTTAAAATTCAGGCACATGCTTAGACACAATCCCGTGTCATAGGATGTAAGCAACATGATACTTGGCATCACCTAGGAAACCAAGAGTTCAGATTTCATTTGAAAATTGGAACAAAATGGCCCAGAAAGGGGACACTGGTGTGAGGTTTTCAGACCTGGATTCTGGGTCTATTTTTGCCAGTTGTATACTTTGAGGAACACAACTTGCTTCTTCTGAACACAGATGTGTGTCACTTGTGAAACGACAGTGTTAGTTGGATTCTCTGGTTTTCTGCATCCTTCTGATTCTAAATTCCAGGGGTCAACATGGCTTTCGCCGCATCAAAATCCTCTATAACCCATCATAGTGATTTTAATTCAATCTACCTGTAGAGAAAAGGTAACATTCTAATAAAACGCTCTCATTTCAACCCTGCGCTATGTGATCTGACCACAGTGTGTCAGCCTAGTGATTCATGGATAAAATATTTTGTTCAGTACTTTAAGCTTTTTTTTAAATATTCATTTATTTATTATGTATACAATATTCTGTCTGCGTGTATGCCTTCAGACCAGAAGAGGGCGCCAGACCTCATTATAGATGGTTGTGAGCCACCATGTGGTTGCTGGGATTTGAACTCAGGACCTTTGGAAGAGCAGGCAATGCTCTTAACTGCTGAGCCATCTCTCCTTAAATTTTTATAATCATTTTTATACTTATTTATTTGGGGGAGGGACTGCGCAGTACGCCTGTGAAGAGCCAATTCTTTCCTTCTGCCATGTGGGTCCTGGGCATGAAACTCAGGTCGTCAGGCTTTGCGACAAGCTGATCCATCTTGTCACCTCCCCTTTTAATTCTTTATAAATTTTTTTATAAATATAGTTGGCTATTCCTCTGAGCTCTGTATTGGTTTTTCTTAATAATTCACATAACTCTATCAATGTGAGCTGCTCCTCCCCAGTATTTCTGTCTTGGGATATTTCTACAGCTAAGGCAAATGGCATCAAATTACTACATCATAGTCATCTGGGACCAGACCTAGCCCTTCTCATAGTGGTTAAGACCCTGGGGAAATGGATGTTTTGCTAGAAGGCCAGCAGCTGTAAGGTGGAACTGGGTTACTTGCTGCCAGTTAATCATATGGCTAAACCTTTTGAGTTCTCCAAATGAGATATGCTTACATCCTGGGAGAATCGGGCTTAACCGGGATTTCCTTTTGCTATCCGAGCTTGAAGACTGAAAAAAAGAACTTGAACTTTCCCCTGTGTTCTCTTGTGCAGAGAGTCCCAGAGAAGAGCAGCTGCTGGGCACAGGGGCTGTGGAAGCTGAGATCACATCAGGGAGAGCTGTGGATGTAGCTTCGCCAAGGTGGAATCAACGACTCCAATCCTGGGGCACGTAGAGTTGATATTAGGAGATTTCTTTCTGCATTTAAGAGTCTGAAGGCCAGAGGTGAAGGGCAAGTGTCAGAGATAAGGAAGATGTAGCCTTCTTGTCCTCCTCTGTCACCAACCACAAGGGATGGGGAAGAATAACGGGATGTACCACCCCAGCGACAGTTGTCTGGTGGAATCCACTCATGGTGTCTCTTAGTTCTGCCAGCTTTCATAGCCCATTCCTTAGCTGGCCCTTTCTCCTCTCTGATCAACTTTTGCTTGGTTTATTCTGTGGGGCAGTCAACAGTGTAACAACCATAGAAGAGGCCTGCTGCCAACTTCAGGCATGTTGGCTAAGGGACACCTTATGACAGGAAATATGAAGACGAAAATGAAGATTTCTCATCTCGGACAAGTTTATTCTGAAAATTAACCAGATACTGTGAAGCCGATGTTTACTGTGATGTCTATTAATAAAGATGACTGAACAATGCAGCTCTGTCCACAGACAGTTTTATTTGGATTTCATAATCAAATGCTCCTTACTTCTATGTATATATAGAAACAGGACAGTTACTTTTGTGTCCGTGGAGTGGAGCTAAAGATCAACAGATTATATAACAGAATTCCTTCAAGCAAATGCCTCATAAGAAAAATTTATTACCTAAAACTTTCAAGCCCCAGGTGGCGTTTTGTGTGCCGAACCAATAAACTCATTAAAATAACATCAAGAAAACCCAAACCCAACACAATGAAAGTCCTAACACAGCCCACAGTAACCAACCAACTTTAAAATAATATCTTTGTTATGTACTAAGGTTAAATATTCAGCAAATTCTTTATATTTTTTCCACTTGAGATCATGAGTGGTTTTCAACTTTCCCGAGAAACACACTCTTGTGGCTTTTTGATCAAAGCAAATAGACATCCCTGTTCTATTTGACTAAGGTTTTGGAATGGGGAGACAAGTGTATGTACAGTTTTTTTAATGTAAAAATTCTAAGAGTCTCTATTCAGTGTGGATTTAGAAAGAAGATGTGTTCATAATGTTAGTCACCATGAGATGTGTATGTGGGGGGGGGAGGTGTGTTGGGAGGGAGGAAGGGGAGGAAACAAAGGAATTTGGCTGCAAAATTGAGTAACAGTTTGCAACACTTGGCTTCCAGTTGTGAAAGATGAGCAACAGTGGGGAAAAGGCTGGGCTAACAAGGATCCACTTGAGGGAAGCTTAATCTTGGTTGGCAGGCTGACTGGGAGGTCAGCTCGGAGCACGCCTTCTCAGCTGGAGTTAGGCTCCCTTTGCCAGGACAACTGTCTTCTGCATTTCAGCCTCTGAACTGAACTGCAGGTTCCTTCAGACAGGCAGCATCCCTGTCTCTCCCCTCAAAGGGTTGTCCCTCCACTGCCATGCCCTGTCAATGACCGTACGTATCATTTCCGCCAAGCAAGGAGCACAAAGGGAAGCACTTCGTATTGGTATGTGAGGGGGTGTATGGTGTGTGCAGGAGATCACTTTCCTTCCTTGTGGTGACAGTCCTTGTCGGCAGATGAAGCAAAATTCCCTCTGACGGCAAGAGGAATAAAACAGATATGCGTGAATAAGAAGTGAAATACTTGAAAATTAGTAATTGCTATATAATTTTAAAGATTACTTAATTAAGTTAATTGCAAATTTAGGGCAAAGGAGTAGCATTCTAAGGGACCCTAGAGACTGTACCCCCAATGAATCTGATATTTTCCAAATATAGGTGCTTATTTAGTGGGGGGACTTTTATACCGACTATAATGTATAGTGAAATTTTCACCCATTGGTTTATCATGTTGCTGTAATAGTCACCCATTATTAATGTATGTCAGGTTTGCAATAGCAAATGAATTGAAAGCCTCAGGAAGCCAAACACGCACTTCAGGCAAGGCTCTTTGTCTTAAGGAGGAGGTCGTCTCTAATGTAACGGGCTTCTAGCTGGTTCGCAAGACCACACCACACTGATCTTCATTAAACTGGGTAATGACACTCTTTGTCATCTATGTTAGAGAAATAGCTCCCTGTTCCGACCATAGGGAGCCACCCTGGTACTTTTGTAACACCCATTCATCGTGTATCATTCTGAGGATAAAAGATTCACCTGTTCAGGGGGTTCATAATGCTCACCTGAGAGATAATTTCAAGGAAGGCAGCGACTTGATTCAACCCACAGATCCAGCCACAGAAACAAACAAACACGGGAATCTTGCCTGGAAGCTAACTCATCAGCTTGTCCGTCTTTGCCAAAGCCTTCAACTACTGTGGCTACTCAGACTCAGAGGCAAGAACAATCCCCCTGAGGTAGTGAGAAAGAGGACATGTACCTACTAAGTTGATAGCTGGCCCTCTACTGTGAACCAGAATGCTCGTTTTAGGGGGAATCAAAACTGCACTCTGCTCTGGAAGTCCTTGAGGGATACTTCTGCTACTAGGGCTTCATTCATTGCCTTCCTAAAAAGAACAGTCTGCACAGTCAGCATGAGACGGAACTAGAAATTAGAAGTTGTTTTTCTTGTGTTGTTGAGAGACTGGCCGTGATGACGGTTTCCAAAAAAACACAAATCTATTTTGATCATTGGAAACACCCTTGAAATAAACTTACAGCCCTTCCTGTCATGAACGGTACCTATATGATAAAGATGTTATGGAGTATAAAAGTCAGGCACTCATCACAACGTGTTAGCACACAAGGTAAGTTTCAATTATCTTTATTAAAGCAACAGTGTAATCTGCATATGTTCATTCTCATGCATTCTGAAATAGTTTGCTGCGTCATGTGAGCTGACTTTAATTTCACTGTGTTTTAGTTGGGACCGGGCAGTGGTCGTGCGTACTTGTATACCACTCCTCTCTTTTTCTGGTCCATTTTTGCCACTGGGATTCTCGCAGCGAATGCAGCCGATTATGCTAAGTTCACACTACAAATATTTGCTGAGTATTGACTAAAAGCCAAGCACTGACGTGACAGGTAGTAGAAAACTCCCTTCCCTGCAGGAGCTTGCGGCCAAATGAAGAGTGTGTAGCACAGGGCAGACGTCGTGCAACTGCGTCTGGAGTATTCCCCTTAGCCAATAGGGGATGGATGATCTTGTCATCATGGATGGGCTCCTTTGTGTCTATCAGAGTAGGCACTCTAGTGTCTTCCATTCCAAGTGTACTCATTGAGGATAGAATATATGGGGTACGAAGAAAGATTCCTGCAGAGGAAGCCTCTTTTAAACAATACCTCCACTAATATTAACCCCGTTGCGAGTCTTTCACTGTGCTCAGTAGGCAATGTCGTTCCATTTCAGAAACCCAACCATTCTTGTTCTTTCCTCTGCTTTAGGATAAGGCCTCCCTACTGGGCTCAACCACTGTAGCAGAAAAGTTTAACTGGGAGAGATGGGAGAAAATACATTTTTAAGATACGACTGACCCAATTCCCACCACATAACTTATGGCTAACAAAATTAATGTTGAATTCTGAGATTTTTTCATAACTAGTTTTCCATTGTGACTCACGGACTCTCCTTTTCCACAGCTACTGGGTATCCAGTTTGTGAATATAACGTGAAATAAGAGAGTGAGTTGAAGCAGCCACCGGGAGTGAAAGAGTGGTGTGTGTGTGTGTGTGGGGGGGAGAGGAACTCCCAGGCAGATGCAAGCTCCAATGTAAATCCACCAAATCTACCAAACGGCGAGAGTATGAGGTCAGCATCTTGCTTCGTTCCCCTGAAACTCATCAGTGTGGCTTTAGTCCTGTGTACGTCACATCTCTTGGCCACCAAACAAGGCTCTACAGGAAAAACAGTGCAGAGGCTGTGAGGACACTGAATACTGGAGAAATCTGCTTGCTTGTGAAGACTTCCATTTATCAAAAATATCAATAGGAGGAGATGTTTACATGGAAACGTGCCTCTTAGATTTATTCTAAGTTTATGGGAATATTTGAACAAAATAAAACTTAACAAAGTTGCTCAAGGTAGGGCTTACTGTAGTTTTTTTATGTACTATGGCATGTGCTTTAGGCTAACTGCAAGCATATTTAAATTTATTGTTAAACTTTAGTCAAATACTTCAGTTTGATAGAATATGAACGATTTTATTAAGGTAAATCAAAATTCTGCATCAGCTCAAAACTAAATATACTGTAACATATTTAATGTTGATGCTTTTATGGGATTGCTTGCTCAATGTTATTTTCATAAAAAATGATCAGTTAGCTCAAATTAAAAACTGAGTTATGAGACGTCATAGACAAATTTTGTGTTTCTGAACGTCCTTAGGCATATTCCAGGGCGAATGCTGCCATTGGGACCTTATTTCTTCATTCATGTCTCCTAATATGGCTACATCTTCAGCAGCCTTTACTTAGAAGAAAATACAGCCAGAAGGAAAGACCCTGGAGATCTCTCTAGTCTATATACACATCGAGGCTTCACCAACCCTGTCACATCCATCCTGGACACGATCTGTAAGGTGTTTGTTCTGAATTTGTGTTATAAAATTGTTTCATAACTTGCCACTTAAAAACTATTTAGATTAATCCAGTCACTTAGCATCCATAATTACTGCCATAACAAAATTAACACAATCTCTCCTGGATTCGCAGCCCCTGATCTTGGGAAAGAGAGAACTTCGTTACAATGCAGGGTAGGTATGGCCACTCTCCTTTAGACAGAGGTAAACACCTGCATGTGCCACTGCAAACGGTATGCATTTTGCATTTGATCTAAATTGGAAGACATACCTGAAACCCTCTGGAACCATTTCTAAAGGACAAACATTTTCTTTTGCTTAAAAAAAAAAAAATCTTTGTCTTTGTCCGAGGAGAACCAGAGATACATCACGCAATTTTTGAAGAAGATCTTGAAACTTTTGTCCTTTAATTTTGAAACTGTATCTTAAGTGTTCAGTGTGTAAAAAAACCTAGAGTCATACACGATATAGTTGAGATTTTTCTGATTAGCTCTTAATAAGACCAGTTTTATTAATTATACGTAGAAGCGACCAAACTGCAAAAACTATAAATGTTCTCTTGATTTATTTTGCTCCTACAGCATACATTTGCTAGTGGGCCGCACGCTTACACTGTTCAGCATCAACTAAAGAAAGGGTTAGCTTTCATTTAAAAGTGAAAGAGCTACTGGGGACTAGTGAGGAAAGGCTGCTAACTATAGTAAGCTGCTTACCAAGCCTTCTGTCTACCTGGGTGCCACAGTAACTAGATGAAGGACAGGTAAACTAGCACGCAGATGTTTACGTTTATGACCCTGATCGGAAAACTGCCACATCTGATGTTCTACAATGACTCGACACAAGAGGATGAGATGCTAGCTTGGACTGCTTTGCTTCTGACCGGTCGCCGATGCGATTAACTAAGCATTGTACACAGTTATTGTCTACTTTATGTTTTAGCTTCTCTATGTGTCTTAGTTTCTGCAGAGTGAACCTTACTGGCCCATATGCAATGGGAGTGGATAAGGGGTGAACAGGCCGACAGAGAAGAGGGCGAGAGAGGAAAGAGCCGAAGGAGAAACGTTCAGTTTCCAGTGATGTTCAGTGGTCCAGCTACTGGGAATGCACACTTAATGTGATGGTAGCGGCTGCCTTAGGCTTTGCATTCTCTGGGAAAGGAGGTCATAAAATGGTGCATAAATCGCTTGTGCCTTGTATAAAGAGGGCTAGGAAACTTTTACCTGTACGGATTTTTTTTTTTTGTCAGCTATCAGATTATGGCCAATCTAGCTGGCAAATGTTTATAGCTGGAACTTGCCAGCCAGTCTGTTTGAAGGAAACAAAACGCTGGTTCTTTACCGGGAGATAACATTTTGACTAAATAAACGGTGATACCATACTGCAAACAGTAAGAGACAGCCTTCTACGCCACCTAAATATCAGGGTCACTAATTACTATTGTGTACCAGGGCAGTGAGATCATTATTTTAATGCTCCCATTCAAATATCTCAAAATTTTAATTTTTCAAAACAAAAAAAAATCAAGAAACCACACGCTTATTTACTTGAATACCAATAAATAAAAAATGCCCCTTTTACAGTGGCTCTCAACCTATAGGCCACGACCCTGTTAATAAACCTCTTATCTCCAAAAGTATTTACATTACGGTTCCTAAAAGTAGTAAATTACAGTTATGAGGTAGCGATGAAAATAATTTTATAGCTGGGGGGGGAGGGTCACCACGCCATGAGGAAGATTGAGAACCACTGAATTGGGAATCTACAGCCAAGTCAGAAATGTTCAGGTAATACTAGGGGGAACCAAAAGAGGGCATCATTTACTCCTAAGTCTGTACAGAAGACCCTTGAGTTGTCAAACAGAAAACCTCAATCTTCAACCCAGGGTGAAGGGCATGCCGTTGCTGCTGGCATTTTGTGCCCAGAAGGAGAAAGAAAAAAAGAAATCAAGAAGAACAGGCAGGTTTTTCACGGTTAGGACGGCTTGCTACGTTCAGTATTCACCAATTCAGAAACACAAGGTGAGAGACAGGTCTACCACTGTTTACAGACACTAGGAGTTAAATGTTTCAGAAGGCACAGACAGCCCTTTCCCTTACTTCGGGGAACAGAATGTCGACAAATAGCACAAGAGTACAATGACAACAGCCTTCCTAATAGCATCCTGACTCGCAGAGGTTGTCCATAGTGAGGGACAGAGGGCAGTAGGCGGCTGTCACTTTGAGATGAGAAGGATGTAATTAAATACATTGGAAGTATATGGGAAATACCATAAAAAAGATTTTTAGGCTTTTCGTAACATAAGCCCAACAAATGTTCATTCCTTCAAGTGGGAGAGAAAAAGTAACCTGACATTTTATCAACTTGTTTGCATATTTTATCATGGATGCTTGTTTTTCAGTATGCATATACTTGAAATGTGGATGAAGGGTGCTCATTGCACATGCCTATAGCCCAGTTTCCTTAGGGGTGCGGGGGTGGGAGGAAGAATAGTCTAGTCTCTAAAAAGCAATCTCCAAACTGACCTCAGAAACGAGCTAGCTATACTGGAGAACACATTATCCTCGAATCACTGGGTAGTGGTTAAACTAGGAAACCTGGGGGAAGGGAAGCATGCTGAACTCTGTGGTAAATCAGCTGGTCGGAAGGAAAAGTAAATTATGAGACAATGATTGTTCCCAGAGCAGAAGTCCACACACACACACACACACACACACACACACACACACACACACACACCACTACGTGTAATGAGTTCAATTGAAGGGAAATCTGTCGGGGCAGTGGGGAGGGCATTTTATATCCTACCCAGGTGAAGAAAAATGACCTGAACGGTTTACTGAAACACGGAGGTGTCTGCTATGCACCCAAAACGGAAACCTAGGAGGCTGATCTTTTTCTTGAGACTCAATATCAAAACAGGTTGAACAATATTTTCTGTCCTTCACTGTCTCCAGAAAAGCACTCGGTGCCTAACGGGGGGAACATTGTGCAAGCCTCGTGTTTCTTTCCTTCAAACGACTAACCAGAGGGAAAAACGAACTCACAAACATCTCACTCAGCCCCTGCCAAGGTACATCAGAGAAAGCCGAAACTGGCAATACAGGATTTGGGATGGGCTCAGTGAAATGTCTTGATTTAAAAAAAGTAAAAAATAAAGCCCACAAATTTCACCTCGTAGTGTAAGAGATAGGGTTACCCCCAAGGTAGCCTCGATCTCTGGTCTCTGGACCCCAAGGAACCGAGCTTCAGATTAGAAGGGGAGAGTTGGGAGGAGTACTTATCTTGGTCCCACAGACCTGGGTTTCTTCTGAGTCACCTCATCTACCCCACCACCTGTTACCCTCCTGCCTGGGCTTCTCAGAGACCACCTTATAAAGGAGTCTAAGGCTTGTTTCCATGATCGGGGATTTGGACGCAGTAGCAGGGGCAGAAAAACTGGGAGAACCCCCAAGGGCTGATAGATAGCTCCAGGACCCCCTTTGGATGTCTGCGGTGCCCCTGTTTACCAGCCCGGCTGCCTTCATCCCACTTCCCTTTGCTGCCGCGGGGGAGGAGATGGTTAAAGATTACAATGTGGCCGCCGGCACTTCAAAGGGCGGTTCGGCCAGCCAAAGGTAAAGATAACGTTCTGGCAGCTCTAATCGGGGTTTGTGGTTGCCACATTTTAATCACTTTGTTTAAAAAAAAAAAAAAAGAAAAAAGAAAAGAAAAAAGAAGAAAAGAAAAAGGTTACATCACACTCGGGTGCGGGAATGCAGGAGCCCCCCCCCCCCCTCGGGCTTGGAGAAGTTGGGTTTCTCTAGCAGGGAAAGTTTTACAGCCCTGATGCAGAGTTCGCGCCTGTGAGCAGTCAGTAGGGCAGCCTGCCCCCGGGTTCCAGGTTTCCTGAGCACAAACCCCTCACTCTGCACACAAATACCCACATTAGGAGGGACTGGTCCTGCGACCTGCCAGGTGCTGCAATGGGAAGCTGCTTGTGCACCAGCTTTTGACCCGGGTGCGCTTCCAGCGGCTTCTCCTGGGGTACAGAAAGCCAGGAGAGGCTCTGTCAGAGACACGTGCTTTTCTCTGGAGGCCGGAACAGGTCCGGTCAGGATGCCCTTGGCAAACTCACTCGGCCCCTTTAGAGCAGGCGTGCACCCGGAAACCCCAGACATGGTTTCCCCCATTCCCCCAAGTCCCCTGTCTGCAGAGAGGCAGGGGTACACTTACAGGTACGAGGTGAAGACGCTGAGGTTGGAGGGCAGCTCCGAGAGCCCCAGGTCCGAGCAGTCCACCTTGAGCAGCATCCTGCCATCCAGGTCACACTGACAGTGTGACGGGCAACCCCGCGGCATCGTGTCCGGCCTCGGCTGGCTGCCGGCGGCTACCAGCTGCAGCAGCGCGGGCAAGGACAGGAGCATGCTGCGGACGCGGGAGGTGTCCATGGTGCCCGAGGCTGAGTTCTGTGAGCCGGAAGCCTGTAGAGGGCAGAGCCGGGGCTGATGCAGACCTAGACGCTCCGGGCGCCTCTTCACGGGTTTCTGCTGTTCACCGGGCGTCTGCAACCCCAGTGGTTTTTCTGCAGCTCACCGGGCGTCTGCAGCCAGGCGGGCGTCTGCCGGGTAGTAGCTCCGTGGGGACCGTGCCGCACGCTGTGGCCACACCAGCCTCGGGAGCCCCCCTCGCTGCAGTCGCCGCAGTGGCGGTGAGCGGTTGTTACTGCTGCAGGCGGTCTGAGCTGTGCGCAGCAGCATCTCCGCTCGCACGCTCCTTTTTTAAAGCGCTCCAGCCAAATTGCGCGCCCAGTGACGTCAGCGCAGCCCAGCTTTCCAGGCACCCCCTGAGCCCGGCCTCGCTTTCCCTCCTCCCTCCCACCCCCTCTCCTTTCCCTGGACCCGGCTGCGCCACGGCTGGCAGCCCTAAGTATTGACGAATGCTGGGCTATCCAACTACGTACGCCTCTGAGGGGTGGGTTCCAGCACTCAGAGTCACAGATCGGGCAGGGGACCCCCCACCTGCACCCACCCTCTACAGTTCTTGGGTACCCGCAACAGAGAGCTGAGAACTGAGGGGACCTGTTTCAGAACAACATAAGCAGACACTTAGGGGCCGAAAGATAGATAACGCAAGCTTCCTCCAAGTCCACGTCAGATAACCGGAGGGATGCACGCAGCGCTTCTAAAAAAGACTAAAATCTAATCAGAAAGATAGTCATCAAGGAATGAGAGCAAGACTCCCCCGGGAAGATGGGTGGCCTTATTGATCGTCCCGTCAAGGCGCTGTCCGGCTCGCTCTTGTTTCAAAATCAAAGCCTTCTGAAGACATCGCTAAACAAATAAAACGAGTAAGCCGGCACTCCAGGGTCTTCCCAATTCATCCCGGCATAGGCAGGCCGGCCAAAGTGACTTTTTAAAAGGCAGCGGCCTGGGGGTGGGGGCGATATTTTCACGGCAATGACCTCTAATGAAGGGATGCTCAACAGACCCAGGCTGTTCATTTTGTGGAAGATTCCAGATTCTTTCTCCTCCACGCCTTCCCACTTTTCTTTTTCTTTCCTTTCTTTCGTCTTCCTCTTTTGACTCCTAGACTAGCCCTCAGTGAGGTAGTTCACTCTCTCGCACCTGAGTGAACAGCCGTAGATGTCAGGCTAAGCCTACTTACCACGCCAACTCTCAGCAATGGAGTTTTCACTCTGAACCACAGGAGGGCAGGGAACCCTCGCCACTTTGAAGTCCACCTAAAATTGCTTCTTAGCCTGTGTCCAATGGGATTTATTCTACAAATTGAACTTTATAAGCAGGAAGACCTTTTTTTATGCATGTGATACGTTTAACAGATTAGAGTGATTGCCAAACTTGCCCATTCATTCCTCTGATACATAGATAAGAATGTATATTCACCTGATATGCATATATATATGAATATATATTCTTTTATTTGAACCTGTCGTCTGACATGGACTTTTCTTGGGTGAGTTCAGTTGTCAGTAAGTTTGTGTTTCTTCTTGATAAGAGTTGGGGGAGCAGACAGGCTGATGCACAGAGATGGGGGGAGAAGGAGAAAGAGATCATAGGCATGTTCTTTCTCACCTTTCTCATTTATCAAATAATGAGACATCAAATAATGGCCCAGGATCTGGAAAGAACTAATTAATACCAATGAGGGCCATGCCACGAGTTAGTCTTGGCTTCTGGAAAATCAACACATTGCCCCATTTTGTTCTTTTCCCTCATCTCCTTCTCAATTCATAAAATATCCATCACTCCTGCCCTCTGCCCATTCTCACAGTTTTTGTTGGTTTGTTCTGTCTCTCTCAGCCATTCCCTCCAAACTCCAAATTTGGAGAATGCCCACTCATAGCCCATCTTCCTTCCATTAGTAAAAAAATCTAGCTCCTGACTGTTTCACAAATAGATTCAGAGACTCATTCTTTCTGTGAATTGTCCACAGATACCTGTAGACAACTGGGAAGTCTGCAGCCTTCTAGGGCTAAGTTATCCTTGCTCACGCACAGCGCATCTAAAGTACTAACATGCTCTGGATACAAATTCCGACAGTGATGGTCAGCGTAGTTTTCCTCCGGGTTGTCTTGAACAAACAAATGTTTTGTTTAACCAAGGGACTATTGATTCATCAACATCCTTGTGCAGAAACGGCTGTGCCCACTATCCATTAAAAAACACCAAAGGACGTTCTTTAATGATGTCAATGCTACCCAAAGGAGCAGAGCCTTGTCGTTGTGGAATGGATCCGGCAGAACTGCCTGTGGATCTATATTCTTCCAGTTTCAACTTGCTTCATCACAGACCCCAAATGAGTCAACTCTCAGTTACCTTCCCAGCAAAGAGGTGGGATATTATTTACCGTTTTTTGAGTATTCCTACATGTCACAGTGTCCAGAACTTGGCCTACACCAAATCTTCACACTGACAGTGATTTCCTCTTTGTGGGGAGAGGGATGTGTCAGCAAATGCAGGTGGGGCAGGAAGGTTTCTGATTGGGTGAAACAGTGAAGACAGATGTAGCAAATGGAGCAGGGGGAATCCATATCAACTACCTCTTCCTTCTATCTTTCTTTTTCTCTTCTTCTCTCTTCCTCCCTCCCTCCTTTTCTTCCTTCTTTTTACATATTCAACATTTATCTTCCTTTGGTAAGATTACTCCATAATTCTCCTTTGGGAGCTGCCTTCCAAACCGTATTGGCTGGCCTTATGGCTCTGCCTTCTTATCCTGGGATGGAAACGTGACTCCAGGAGAATGGTGTGAGTCTGTCTGGAGGATTCTTATGCTTCCTGGAATCAGAGTATCCTCATGGTAACCTCATACACTCTAGGATGAGAACCCCCAAGTTCAGGGGAGGTGCTGCTTCTGTCTTAGGGAGAAATCTCAGGGGTAATAAACAGCATTACTATCAGCAAGGAGAGAAGTGAATTCCCAAGGTTACCTTCTAGACCCCTGGATCTAAAGCCACTGGCTCCCTATCATCCACCCCCAGTGGATGAACACAGTGTTTTGTCTAATTGCTTGACCCAGTGAGTGAGAACCCATCCACAGTTAATTTTCAATCCAGCTCAGTGGGAAACTAGAAAGCATGGGGACCACCAAGGGGCTAATGGTTCTTCAAGTTCTTGACAACCCTGGAAAAGAGGACCATGCACTTGGAAGATAAGAATGCTACAGCCGATAGGATTTTGTTTCTTGAATGAATGTCTGTTAATTACTTACGCTTTAACAATAAGGATGAAAATACAGCTAACTTTCACCCCCCACAGCAAAAGTTTCAATAAGACATGTCAATAATGATTTGTTTCCTAGAAAATACCACCTAATTTATAAGAATGTCATAGTGACTGATAATGACCAATAACATTGCCCTAATAGTGACAGGCACGTACTAGGCTCTGGGAAGAGAGGTTGTCATTCTCATTTGACATTTAAGGATGGGAAATGTGAGAATTTTTCCCAATGGTGGCCAGTATGTTGGGGAGTTGGAGTTGAAATTCTAACCCTCTGCTATTAAGTCCTGTGCCCTTTTCCTTGTAACTTTAGAACCTGGATAGAACCTTGGGTTTATTATAATTTTATATTATAATAATATTAATATAGTATAGTAATGTATTGATAATGTTAACAACAATAATATAATACATTATAATATATGTATATATGCATATATTTCTCTGGTTTCTTTCAACAACTAATTACATATCAGAGTCAGAGAAAGGCAGCCCTCTTTCAATATAATAATAAGGTTAGCAGGGTGAAGCTAGACTCATTTGATACTTTTTGTTTGATGTTTTTCATTTTTTTTATGATTTTGGAAAGTGTGTCAATATTAAGAAGCTACTGAGTGATGGACTATCTCATGCTAGAATGGAAAAACCTCTCCCTTTTTTTTGTTGTTGTTTTAAAAAAACCCGTTTATTTCAAGTTCCTTGATGCTAGTGAGGTATAGTCTGGAACATGTGTTGCTTTCTAGGGTTTGTTAAATGAATGCTTCCCCAATTCTTTAATCTTCAGTGGAAGTCCACAACTCAGAACACTCACATATGCCACAAGAATTACTAACAAGCTTAGCCAAAGCATGCTGGGATAATTTTAGCTAACAGGTAAGTCAATATTTCTTTTACAAGAATAGTGAAATAGTGTTTACACAACTGGTGGGCTATTACAGACTTATTTAACTTGTTCGGAAGACTATAGAGCCCATTATTTGCCTGCCTCATTTTACATTCATGATATAATCAGGCTAATGCTGAGTTTCTTCACTTCCTTTGACCAACGATGTCTAATTAATTGAGAAGGGAGGAAGAGGATTTAAGAATAAAGATCTATTTTCTTTGGGAATTATTTGTTTTGTGAGAAAACATTAGTTCAGTTAATTCATTACTTTGAAATAGCCCATTATGTAAAATCAATTGGATCTGCCTTTGATTTTATCAAACATAAAGGCAACCTCTAACTGCATCCATATGTTCCAAAGGAAAGGACGGTGGTGACCGATACTATCAATTCTCCAGTTCATTTTGAGCCTCTTGTCTAATTCGTGTCTGATAATGAACCCCCCTCCCACTGCCATGCTGCCTGCTTCCTGTGAACATGTGTCCAATCCAACTCACATGGAAACCAGAGAGAGATTTTCTTTTCAAACTAAGAATAAAACGAGAAAAATAAAATAGCAAACACTTGGAATTAAATGATGTTCCTGCCCATTCATGTGGCTTAATTCTTCCACATACTGCCCTAGTATCCACACAAACCCTTCCATGTGCCCGCTGTCCACACGCTCGCCCTTAAACGACAGGACTCTGGCCAAACTTGGGCCGTGTTCCAAAATGATGAAGCACCAAGAACCCCCCTTACAGCTGCTTTCCTGACATGCCCCGGAGCTATGTTCAGCGGTATCTTAATCCTTCATCTGAAAATATAAAATCTCCACCACACCAGGTGGGGAGAGCTTTTGTGAGAAATACGTGGTAGCCGATTTCGAATGGAGCTATGGTCTCTTTGTAGTCTTTGTCCCATGTAAATATTCCAATTCTGCAGGAGTACAGCTATGTTTGTCTACAGGGTGCCTCCCCAGAGCTGATCTGAGGATTTTGTACAAACATAGGACACAACATTCTAAACATAAATGAATTTTTAAAAACTCTTCAAAAGTCCGCATTTTGTAACATCTATGATTTTGACATTTTTTGGCTGAAGGACTGTGGCCACGTCAACATCCGCACAACAAGGAATATCTATTTTCAGAAGAAAAAGATCAAGGCAGAAAAGATGTCTTTTTGGATAAGGAAAGAGTGGGCGATCTAATCAAGATCAAAGCCTGGAGCAAGGGAGATGGTTTCGTTAGTAATGTGCTTCTCATACATGAGGGCCTGGGTTTGCCCCCCCCCCCCCCCAGCAACCATGTAGGCACATTCCTGTAATTTTGGGGCTGGGGAGACTCAGTAGTCAATCAGTCAATCAGTCAACCCAAAGCTGGGAGCGACTATGTCTCGAAAGAAATAAGTGATCAAGGAAGACATTCAGTGTCAACTCCTGGCCGCTATACGCATGCAACACATGGACATGGATAACAGAAATACAGGTATTCACACACAGAAAGAACAAAGCCTAGAGAGGAGAGAAAATGGGTCAGTGGTCAGCTTAGGTGATGTGTGACCACTGGTGGACTGGTGGACAAAGTCCCCTTTACAGAGAACTTTCTCCTGTACTCAGGTTCTTGGCAAACTTTTAAGAAAAAGTAGTAGAAAACACTCTGTATGTTAGGAGTCAACGCTCTCAAATAGTAGAGAAGAAATACCAGAGAGTAAGTACACTTAGGCAAAGGAAAAGACAGAGCTATGGGCCTGGAATTGTAAAAGTAAGAAGAAATGTAAGTGTCTACCTAAAGATTTAATTCCAAGGATGTGCACGACTCATAAACTGAAACAAACAGCTTGGAGCAGCCTGTTTCCCCAAATCACGCATTTGGATGCGTCTGGTGCATTTTAATTGAGCGAGCATAGTAGCATTTTTCTGCAACTGCAGTCTCATAAAGCTGGGGAAAACATATTGCACAAACATTGTTGCTGAAGCCCATGAGTCAGGGTGAAACACCGTCCAGATTACAGCTATTAAATTTTACAGAAACCTTTTGTTGAGTGTTATTAGGTTTGTGGCTTAATAAAACTAGCCTGTTTGTTTTCACTGGTCTTTAACGAGAGACAACATTTTGAATTTTAAGTTTCATGCCGCCATTACAGATTATCTCATTCTGTGTGTCCTCCCCCACCTTTCTACCAGGCTTACTGAGCATGGGTAGGTGGCATGAGGGTCAAGAGCTCAGTCACTGATGAGAATAATAGCATGCCTCAGCAACCCAGTACAAATCTTGGATCCCCATGAACCAGAGTTCAAATCTCTGATTAGTCACTGACAGGCTGTGTGACTTGAAATAGTTCTTTGGAGACCTATGAAAAGTTTTCATTTGTTAATTTAAAAATTGCAATTTGCACACATGGTATTAGATCTCATTGTTGATTTTCAAACACATTTTTATACACTTATGCCTTTTTTTTTTTTTTGAGATAGGGTTTCTTCTCTGTATAGCCCTAGCTGTCCTGGAATTCGCTCTGTAGACCAGGCTGGCTTCGAACTCAGAGATTTGTCTGCCTCTGTCTCCCGAGTGCTGGAATCAAAGGTGTGCATCATCTTCTTACGCACTGGGTGATCCCATTTCTAGTTACTAAACTCACCCCACCTATACACATACATAAAACAGGAAGCTAGAATCTGCATGAGCAAGAACACGTGCCTTTTGTCTTTCTGAGTCTGGGTTATTTAATTACTACAGTGCTTTCCAGATCCACTCATATTCCTGAAAACTTTACAATTTATTCTTCTTTAGAGCTGAATAAAGTTCCATCATATACACACACATTTTAACTCCACCCATCCGACATTTCCAAGGTATTGTGAATAACGTAGCTATAACTGTAGATGTGCAAGCATCTCTGTGATAGGACGCGGAGTCCTTAGTCCCAGGAGTGGCGCAGCTGGGTCATATGGTATTTCTAGTTTAGTTCTTTATACAACTTCTGGACTGATTTCCATAGTGGCTGCTTCCAGTGCCATCAGTGAAAAAGGGTTCCCGTTCCCCAATCCTCTTCCTCATTTGTTGCTGTGTATTTCCTGACTGGAGAGAGTTGGAATCCCAGAATGGTTTTAATTTACATTCCTCTCGTGGCTACCAATGCTGAACACTTTAAAACACTAATTAGCCATTTTTATTTCTTTTTTTTTCCTGAGATCTTTGTCTTCATTGCATTAGCTCATCTGTTTATTGGTAGTTTGATGTATGTGTGTTTAACTTTTACAATTATAAAATATTTTAGATATTGACCCCATCTGAAATATAGTTGGTCAAGGTTTTCCTCAGTTCTGTAGGCTGCTTGTTCATTCTGTTGCTAGTTTTCTTTGTTGTGTAGAAACTTTTTCAATTTCACACAGTCCTATTTGTTAATTCCCAAGGTTATCTATCTATCTATCTATCTATCTATCTATCTATCTATCTATCTTATTGAGTTCAATTAATTGCTTCCCATACGCACATATGCACGCGTCCATCCACTGGGGAATGGGGATCCTTAAGTGGTTATGTTCCCTCTCCCATCAGGCGTGAACTGCCAACAGTTCCTCAGCTAGGGGACAGAACCACTCTCTTTAACTGGTCTGGATCTTGCGTTGGTAACTGCAGCTGCTCTGAACTCATGAAAAATACACAAGTTCCTCAGCTGCCATAGGAGTTTAACAGTGCCAAGACTGGAGGAATGGAAAACTGTGTCCATCTACAAGATGCCAAGGTCTGGGAAGTGGGGATAAATGTGAATGGAGCTTGCTTTCGGGTTAATTTACCACTGAGATGAGAAGAAACATGAGTAACAGAAAATTAAAATGCAAGACAGTATCAGGGATGAAAAGCATTCTGTTGGAGTCAAAAGGAGGAGAAACGGAACAGCTCCATAGGGAAGGAAGTGTTTGGAGCAGGCTCCTAAATTCTCAAGGAGAATTTGCTAAGTGGAGAGGAATCGAAGGGACTGGGTGGAAACAGAGCATCGTTTTTAGGCATTAGCTAGGCTTCAGAATAGGGAACATGTGTGCAGTCTGGGAGGTGGGCATAATGTAAACTTGGAAAGGGATTTTTCAAAGGGTGTCCTAGCCTGTTTTTGTTCAGGGACTATATAGTCCCAGACACAGGAAGCCAGGGCATCTCTACACAATATCGTGGCATAGCTGTATTTTATTTCTTTGAGGAGAAAATTCTGAGTACGTGGAAATATGGGAGATGGACGGGAGGGGTAGGAGTTATTACTGAGGCCAGCAAGAAGTGAGGGGCACTGCAATCAGTCTGAAGCAGAAGCCACGGGGAGGAGCCAGGTGGTAGAGTCTCAAGATACTTCAGGATCAGAACTTAGTGACTGAGGTATCTACAGGGGCCGGGGTGGACATAAGGTCTTTTTTGTTCTAACCTGGGAGATTGGGCACATGGTGATTATTCACTGTGGAAGGTACTATTTTTATTTGTGTCCTTGTTTATGCCCAGTGCGGTAGGGTATGTATAAATAAGAAAAACATGACTCATTTATTAAGAAACTTTTCAAAGTCACTCTATCAACACAGGATACATTTATCATCAGTCTTTTGTCTATCTCATTCCAACACCCAACTTTAAATCCTGGAACGGGTGTGAGATTTGAGAAAAATGAACAAGAGGAGGAGGAAGGGGAGGAAGAGGAGGAGGGAGAGGAGGAGGGAGAGGTGGGGAAGGAGGAGGAGAAAGAAGAGGAGGAAGAGAAAGAGGAGAAGAGAGGCGGAGGAAGAGGAAGAGGAGAAGAGGAGAAGAAAGGGAGGAGGAGGAAAAGGAAGAAGAGGAAGAAGGAGGAGGAGGAGAAGGAGAAGGAGAAGGAGAAGGAGGAGGAGGAGAAGAAGAAGAAAAGGAGGAGGAGGAAAAGGAGGAAGAGGAGGAAGAAGAAGGCGGCGACAACGATGATGACATGATGACAGTAGCAGCTTTGGGCATTGTCAGAAGTCTCTGAAATGGTGCTGCCCACGACCTTTGTATCTTCAAGCATCTCTTGAAATGGGCTACTCGGTTTGAGCCAGACTCAGACTCGAGTTTGTGGACTTACAGTGCTATTAGTGTTTGCCGCTTCCTGTCAGTGTCCAACCTGCTATCTGGCTATAAAATCTGGGATCTGGGATCCTCGTTAACATCCTATCCTAATCACTTCTATGGCAAATACTCCTGGCAGATGATTTTTAAGTTTCCTTGTCCTACTCAGGCCTTTCCCATCACATTATGAGTTGAACTTTTGATGCCTTTTGAAGGCAGAAGCATGTTCCCCCTCTTTTCTTTTCGGTAGCGGGTGACACATTTTTGCCCTACTGATTTTAAGAATTTGCTCTTTTTATACACTGTCTTGGTCTTAATCTTTTTGTGTCATCAGACCACAGTATAGTCTCTGAAAGCATTCTACCAGTGTTTGCTTGATGAGTCACGAACCTGATGAACGAGTGCAAGCTTATTATAGAAACACTGGAAAAATAAACAAGCACGGAACAAAATAAGAACTCTCTGCAGGCTCACCACTTGGCATTAATATCAGGTAAGATTTTTATCTATTTCCTTTTGGTCTTTTGGTATCCACACATTTCTACCTAGCTGTGGCCATGGTCTTCTCAAAATGGGAAAGCAAATTCTCTCAACATCAAACATCTTTATAAGTATGGGCGTCTCTGTCTTTCTGGGCATTTATTCTCCCTACAGTAGAGCTGAGGACTTTGGGGCTCGGAGAACTTGAACAAAGTCCCGAATCAGGACTGATGAGATGGTCACAGCTGGTATGGGTATTCTGATGTGATGGATGTAGTGCAAGAATTCAGGGAATGGATTGTAGATGGATATCTAGTGTTTCTTTTTATTTTCCTTTTGGTTGTGCATGTGTATGTATGTGTGCTTATGTGTACATGCCTATGTCCATGTGTGTGCATGCATATGTACAATGTATGTGCAAATGGATGTGTGCCTGTGGGTACATGCCTATGTACATGTGTGTACATATATGGATTTGTGTGTACATTGCCCATGCAGGCTCACGTGAAGGCCAGAGAAGGTTGATGTTGAGATATTTTTCCTCAATCACTTTTCCACATTATCATTATTATTTAGTGAGATAGGCTCTCTATTAAACCCAAAACTTGCTGTTTCAGCTACAGTAGAAAGCCAGCAAGCTCAAGATCCTGCAGTCCTCACTCTACAATTCTGAGGTTATGGACACACATCACCCCGTGTAGCTTTTACTCTGCTCTGGGGATCTGAACCCAGGTCCTCATGCTTATACAGCAAGCACTGAACACACTGAGTTATTTCCCTAACATGATAACATTTCCCAAGCACTAACTACACACTGGTTACTATTCAAGGAACTTACAGTTATCATTTTATTTAATCTTCACACACACACACACACACAAAAAAAAAAAAACCAACTTGTGAGTTAGTTTCTTGCAACATTTCCAGTGAGCAGGTAACTCATTGAATACATGAGGAAGTAATGACCCAACATCATATATCCAAAAATGTTTTACGTTTGGGATTTGATTATAAACAGACTGATTTCAAACTCATGCTGTGAGCCCAACCCCCAAACACCACTACACAGCTTTATGTAGCTTCTAGGGTTGGGAGACATGCTAGGGAAATACCAAAACTTAAGAGAGATTTTGGGAATCTCCACCTTTTGATAGGGTGGAACTTAGGTGGGTGGAGTAGAAAAAACAGAATGCTGGGAAGAAGGGCAGTGTGGCAGACGCCATGGTTCTCCTGCCCAAGACAGACGCCAGTTAGACTCATGCCGGTAAGCCACAGTCAAGTGGCGATACACGTTAATGGCGATGGGTTAAACTAATACGTGAGAGTTAGACAATAAGAGGCTAGAAATAATAGGCCAGGCAGTGATTTAATTAATACAATTTCTGTGTGGTTATTTCAGGGGTTAAGCTAGCCGGGCGATGAGACACAGCTGGCTCCTTCTCACAACAGTCATCCTTGCCATGGTGAGATGTGGTTTTACTTTCCTTTCGGTGTTTTCTTTAGGCATTTCTCTGATTTCCCATTGTGTGTGAGTCTGTCTAACTGTGGTGGGAGCTTGTTGGGGGTAGGTTCATCCTAGTGGTCAACTGATAAAGGAAAGGAGTCTAGGAATCTTTGAGAAATGACAGCTAGCTGGTCAAAGCATTGCGTCTTGGTTATTTTTCTGTTGCTCTGATGGAACACCATGACCAAGGCAAATTATAAAAGAAAGAGTTTATTGGAGGCTTGCTTACAGTATCAGAGGATTTCAGTCTGTGACGATCACGGCAAAGGATGGCATCCATCAGTCAGGCAGGCATGGTGCCAGGAAAGTAGCTGAGGGCCCCCATCTTATATAGAAGTTGGAGGCAGAGGGAGAGAGAGACAGAGTAGGCTTTTGAAAACTCAAAGCCCACCCCTAGTGTTACGCCACACCTCCTCCAGCAAGGCCACACCTCCAAGACAAGCTCCATCAGTGTCTTCAACAGAGTAGTAATAAAAACAAGCAAACAAAAAACAGGAAACAAAGCAAGAATCCAAAAACAAACAAAATACGTACAATCTTTCGAGTGGCCACTCCAGAGGTAGACCACTGTGGACATTCACTTTATATTGTTGATTTATCTCCGTATGAAATGTCAAAAGAGATTGTACTTTCCCCTGAAATTCAAAATGTTTGGCCATGTGCTTTTTGTTTTATTTCCATACGCAAATGCTTTTCATGCTTCACACTGAGACCTGTGCTCACGGCTCAGCACTGAACCCATGGCTCAGCGAGACTCTGGCAGGCCCTTTACGGAGGAACAAACAAGAGTTTGTGTGATAAGGAAAGAAAAAGCCGACTGCACAATTTTTGGATATGGAAAAAAAAAGAACTCCAATAAAGATGCCATTTTAGAAAGAAAAAGCATAAACTTAGTTTATCCTCAGGTGTAAATGGAAAACATACACCTAGCAAAATAACCCAAATCAGTATTAATCCTTAGCAGCTAGAGAGATAGTCAACTAAAGTTATTTAAGAGGTAAAAAAAATGTATTTTACATAATATGAATAAGACAAAGTAAATAGTAATAATATTCATTTGACCTCAGGGGCTGATAGGGTTAGGCCTGGTTGATACTTTTATTGATGAAGTAATTATAATTAGGTACAGTGATAGGCTACCAAAAGAGAATAGTTCTTCAGGCAGTCAGTGTAGAATGGGAAAGGGAAGTGTGTTGCTGGGATTTAAGATCGAGTGAGAAATATAAACTAAAGCTGATGAGGCACTGTAAGAGGAATATGCTTGTCACTGGGTTACATGTATCTGTGTGTATCTATATATCTATCTATATCCATATCTATGTATATATCAGTGCATGCTAAGGGACTAACCATCATATGTATTGTATTGTAATGGATCCTGTTTCATAAGCACATATTTCAAATTCAGAATTGCTTTACTTTTGCCATAATTCTTAATGCCTCTATTGTAGTTAGGAAGTCAATTAATGGCCCTTCCCAGCATAGGGAAACTATTCTTTCATTATTTCTACATAGTTGACAAGTATTTATTGGGTGCCTACTATTCTTGGTTCTCAAGACCTAGCAAGCAAATGCAGCAAGCCAAAACAAAACAAAACAAAACCAAAAACAAAAACAAAACAAAACAAAACAAACCCCTCTGTGGTCTTGAATCTTTACATTCTATTCTAGAGACTAACAAAAACAAACAAACAAACAACAACAACAAGAAGACAGATTAACTAAAATATACAGAGTAAATGGCAACCAGATAAAACAAGCTACCAAAACCAGGTAGGGAGGGTCAGTTGCCAGTTTTAGTGGAATGTCTGGGAAGGGATGATGTCAGAGTAAAAGCCCTGTAGGACATGAGAGAGAGGGATATGTGGTTGAATAGTGATCATGAACTTGACAGGGCTGAGACTCAGTGAAGAGCCTGGGCATGCCCGTGAGGGGCTATGTAGATTAGACTAACTGAAGTATAAAGATTTTCCCTAAATATGAAGTACCATTCAGTGGGCAGGGGCCTGGGTTGAATGAAAATTGGCAAGTGAGCTGAGAACATCTCTGCTGGGATGCAATGTGACCGGGTACCCAGTCTTCTGCTGCCATGCCTTCTAGTCCCTAATGGCCAGTATAGCCTGTATCCGTAAACCACAAGGACCCCTTCCTTTCTTAAATTTGTTTCCCCAGCTATTTATTTCCTCACAGCAGTGCTAAAAGTGACAAATTCAGGGGTCTCACAGCCGTCAAGGGCGGAGGCATTTCCCAGGTGGAAGACACAGGGAACGCATGCCGCCCCTGCGGCAGGCAGCTGCAGGCCCCAGGGTCTGAAGGAGAGAGAGACAGGCACGGCGGCTGGAGTTTGTCGAGAAAGGAGAAAGGCTTCACGACGGTGCCAGCTTTTACCTTTGGTCCGATGGGGATCCAGAGGAAGGACTGAGTGGGAGCCTCTTGACTGAATTATGTGCAGGTGGTTGACCGTGTCCGGCACGGAGTGGATGATGGGCGGACAGAAGCGGGAGAAGAGTGAGGTTCTTAAGCTGGGGTCACAGCTTATGCTGAGGCATTCTCCGTGGAAACAACAAGTGGCTGGAGCAGGGATCAAATTCTGGCTATTTTCTGAAAACAGAGCTGACGGAACTTGCTGATGGATTGGGTGTGGGCTTTGGGAGCGGGAGGGAGGAATCAAGGGAGAAGAATTCGAGGTTTTTGACCCGAGCAACTGGAAGGATAACGCTGACACGAACTGAGATGGAAAGACTGTGGGAAGGAACGGGTTAGGGGGAACACAAGGATGAAACTGGACATGTTGACTTTGGAAGCGTATCATATTTCCAATTGAAAACATTAGGCATGTACTTGGGTACAGACAGCCTGCCTTCTGAAAACTCCAGGCTGGAAACGGAATGTAGGCTGTATTGAAAACAAAGAGTATTCTTGAGGTCACCCCCAAAGTAAGCAGAAGATAGGACAAGAGAGAGCCGGGAACCCCTGAAGGCTAGCCTGTGATATAGAGACCAACATAAAGGATGGTGTCCTTAGCCTCAGGAACGAAGATAGGGAGGCAGTGTCCAGTGAAGGAGGAAGATGAGGGGATACCACTCACTGTCTGGAATCCGTGGGAAGAAACGTGGGAAAAGACTGGTCAAAAATGAAACATTTCCCCCACAGTTTCAACATGAGGACTACCTATGGAGTTTAGCACTTGGTCATTGGTGACCTTGAATATGAGCAATTTTGATAGAGTCATAGGATTAGATTGTACCAGGGCTGGATTCTTATAGTCTGTTTGGAAATGCGTGAGACAGAGACCCCACGTATGCTCTAAGCAAAAGACATAAAAACATATTTTGAATATTGAGGCAGAAACAGCATGGCCCGTGGCTGGCATTTCAGTCCCTACCTGTGTCAGGCATGTGCTAACGTACTTTATATGTATGATCTTATTTGACTCTTCACATTATAAATATAAATTATTACATGATCTCAATTGTATAAGTGAGAAAATGGAAGTGTATAGATTTTTACGATCCTGCAGATACGTGATAGGGATGAGGAGTGGGGAGGGGCATTTGCTAAGCTTCTAATCTGACTAATCATTTTGTTTCCAAGCTATATTCGTTGCTCTTTGGAAATAACTCATAATAATTGAAAATTAAAAGTGTATTTTTGTAGAATGACTTTTGGTTTTGGTGTCTATGTGTGTGCCTGTGTGTTTGTCTGCACATGCCAGTGTATTGCATACGGAGGCCAGAGGTCAACCCTGGCCACTGCTACCTCTTTGTTTTTTTTGAGATAGGATCTCTCTATGGCCTGGGGCTAGATCAGGAGGGGCTGGGATCAGGCTGTGTCCAGCCCTCCAGTGCAGAGATAGCCCCAAAGCTCAGGTTCCTAGGCTTGTACGCAAGTACTCTGCCTGTTGAACCACCTCCTCAGCCTCTCGTTTCTGGTTGCAATAGGAGTCTGTTTGGAAGAAACTCACGTACGTTCCTTTGATGTCTATTCTTAAAAATGGCACAGAAAAGCCATCGGCCTCAATATGTTCATGTTCACAATGTTCCTGTGAGGTAGATATTATTTTTATCCCAATTTTACATATGGATTGATGCTAGAGTTAGTTGGGTTTTAGTGAAGTCGCATAAACTGCTTAAAGTCGCAGGGATTCTAAGCATTGACCCCATGTCCTCTGAAATTACATTCCATGCTCTTTCCACTACAACATGCATGTAAATTTAGTTAATTCCCAGGCTCAGCTTGAAATCTTATATCTCTACTCATCTGTGTAAAATTGATTCCTCTCATTTGATGCACCATTATAACTCTGACAGCTGGTGCCATAGGGGCCACGATTTTCGGAAGCATGTATGCATGCATGTTTTAATTAGACTTGTTTTCGCTGGGAAGCCACATGAGTTGAATTTTGCCTTTATTAAGATTTTTATGTAACACAGCAGAAGGAAAGGAAGGCTTGCTGCATATTTGGTTGTGTCTTTCACAGTTCTCTTTTGGGGACGTAGCTAGGCCTGACGCTGTTGGTGAACTGCAGTGAACACGGATGGGGACAGAGACTTCTGGAGTTTGCTGTGCCTTGGGCTTGGGAATGTGTCATTGTTTTTCGAGAATTACTTTTAGACCTTTCTACTGGACCTTGATCTCAGATTTTGTCCACAATATATTTATTGTTTTTTTTTATACTAGTATGCACTGCCATTTTTACTTTTGGCCAAGCCCTATGGTTGATTAAAAATGCAAATATAGGGGCTGGAAAGACAGCTAAATCTGTGAAGTGCTTGCTTTGAAAGCACAGGACGTGAGTTTGGATGTAGAACAGGAAGTTGGGTGGGTAGGGAGGTGGGAAAGAACTGGGAGAAGCATGAATAGGATCAACCTACATTATACTAAATCCTCAGATAATTAATTTTTTTTTGTTTTTGTTTTCTGAGATGAACTTTTTCTGTGTAGTCTTGACTGTCCAGGAACTCACTCTGCTGACCAGGCTGGCCTCGAAGTCACAGAGATCCACCTGTCTCTGTCTCCTGAGTGCTGGGATTAAAGGTGTGCACCACTACCACCTTGATAATGCATACATTCTTTTAAAGTTGGATGTGGATGGTACATGCTTGTCATTCTAGCACTGGGGAGGTGGAGACAGGTGGATTCCTGGGGCTCTTTGGCCAGCTGGCATAGCCTACTTGGTGAGTTCTAGTTTTAAGAAAAAAGAAAAAGAAAAAGGAGAATGGCTGCCAAGAAATGACATTTAAGGTTTTCCTCTGGCTTTCGTGTGCTTTTGTACACACAATCATGGACATCTACATCAACACATGCTCTTGTACCTCCACAAACACATGCATATACACACACACAGAATGCAATTATGATAACCCAGTCATGTGTCTAAAATTCTTTAATAGCTACCCCTTTTATGAAAATGCAATGCCAAGCCCGGAACACCACCCACAGGGCCCAGCATGACTCAACTCCTTCCCATTCTCCGCCAACCAGCACATCTTTGGCTTTGTTGCAACTCACCATGCCTTGGTGTCCCTTGAAGTCTTCCGCTTCTATAGAGGCTTATACACTTCTAGTTCCTTTTCTAGAACATTCTCTCCTCTACTTCAGTGTGCTACCTCTGCAGAGATCTTCCCTGACCACCCAATCTAAGGTGGGCTCCTCTATGACTTTGCACAGCTTCAAAAGTAGTCATTACAATTCAGAGTTACGTTTTGTTTGTAAGTTTACTTTACATCACCTAATTCTGGCATACATGTAAGCCACCCTGGTGCAATTTCAGTTTTGAGCTACCACTGCCTGACATAAAACAGACGTCCAATAACATCTAGAATAAATGAATGCCATTTTGAAAACTGCGTTCTCAGCGTGAGGTATACCAAAACTGCCTGATGTTTAGTTTGGACCGTCACCTTCAGCACTGTGATGGCATCAAAAAAAAATCAGTGGGTGGCAGAGAGGAGGTGCATAGTTGGCATGGATACAACAGGATGCTCCTGGGACATACGCCACCTGTCTGATCTTCTGTCACAGTTCACTGACTACCCTAAAGGCATTTAATCTATAGGGAAAGAGTATCCAAGGACTGGGGTTAGAAACTACATTCAACTTTCTTTTAAAGATAAAGTTATTTATTCACTTTACATCCTGACCACAGCCTTTTCCCTCTTCTAGTAACTCTCCATCCCCCCTTCTGCTTCTTCCCCAGTCCACTCCTCTTCTGTCTCTGGAAAGTGCAGGACTCCATGAGTAGCAACAAAACATGGCTTACCAAATTGCAGTAAGACCAACCACCTCCTCATGCACCAAGGCTGGGCAAGGCAACCAGGCACGAGGAGTGGGATCCCAAAAGCCTATAAAAGAGTCAAAGACAGCCCCTGTTCCCACTGTCAGGAGTCCCACAAGAGGACCAAGTCACACAACTGTACAGCCCTCCTATACACAAATGATAAACAGGCTGTGACAGAAACCAGAGATTCAACACCTTTATTACAATAGCCTCAAATAATATAAAATATCTTGGTGTAACTCTAAGCAAGCAAATGAAAGATTTGTATTACAAAACTTCAAGTCTTTGAAGGAAGAAATTGAAGAAGATCTCAGAAGATGGAAAGATCTCCCATGCTCATGGATTGGTAAGATTAATATAGTAAAATTGGCCATCCTGTCAAAAGAAAGCTACAGATTCAATTCAGTCCTCATTAAATAAAAATCCCAATACAATTCTTTATAGACCTTGAAAGGACAACATTCAACTTCATATGGAAAAACAAAAATCCAGGATAGCTAAAACAATCATGGGCAATAAAAGAACTTCCATAGGTATCACTTCCCCTGTTTTCAAGCTCTACTACCTAGTAATAGTAATAAAAAAGGGTATGGTATTGGCATAAAAAAAGACAGGTGGATCAATGGAATTTAGTCAAAGACCCAGTCATAAATCCACATATGTATGGACACCTGATTTTCAACCAAAATTATACAACGGAAAAAAGAAAGCATCTTCAACAAATGGTGCTGGCCTAACTGAATATCTGCACGTAGAAGAATGCAAATTTATCCATATCTATCACCTTTCACAAAACTCAAATCCAAGTGGATCAAAGACCTCAACATAAATCCAGATATGCGGAACCTGATAAAAGAGAAATTTGGAAATAATATTGACTGCATTGGCATAGGAGACAGCATCCTGAACAGAATACCAATAACACAGGCTCTAAGAAGGACAATAAATGGAACCTCATGAAACTGAAAAGTTTCTATAAGGCAAAGGACACCATCAATAGGACAAAACAACAGCCTACAGAATGGGAAAAGATCTTCACCAACCCCACATCCAACCGGGGGCTTGTTTCCAAAATATATAAAGAACTCAAGAAACTAGATATCAACAAACCAAATAATCCAATTAAAAAATGGGGTACAGATGTAAACAAAAACTTCTCAACAGAAGAATCTCAAATGGCCAAGAAACACTTAAGCCATCATCCTTAGCCATCAGGGAAATGCAAATCCAAACAACTCTGCGATTCCATCTCACACCTGTCAGAATGGCTAAAAATCAAAAGCAAAAGCAACAGCTCATGCTGGAGAGGATACAGAGCAAGGGGAAGACTTCTCCATTGCTGGGAGAAGTGCTAGCTTATACAACTGCTTCAGAAGTCAGTGTGGTGATTTCTCAGAAAACTGGGACTCAATTTACCACAATACCCAGCTATGCCTCTCTTGGGCATATTCCAAAGGATGTTTAATCATACCACAAGGAGACTTACTCAACTATGTTCATAGTAGCTTTATTTGTAATAGCCAGAACCTGGAAACAGCCTAGATGTCCCTCAGCTGAGGGATGGATAAAGAAGATGTGGTACACTTACACAATGGAGCTGTTAAAAACAAGAGCACCAGGAAATTTTAAGGAATATGGATGGAACTAGAAAAAAAAATCATCCTGAGTGAGGTAACCCAGACCGAGAAAGACATACACGGTATGTACTCACTCATAAGTGGATATTAGCTGTAAAATAAAGGCTAGCCATGCTACAATCTACGTTCAACATCTACAATCAAGAAACTAAAGATTTGGAATCACAGACTTCCACTCTCCCTCCTCTTTTCCAGCCCAGTTCCCCTATCTCACTTCCAGCTCCGTATCAGACCACCTGCTGTGGCCTCCCCTCCCCACTACCCCATTTCCAGTAGATCAAACTGATCTCCTCCAACCTTCCCTCCCCCAACTCCAGCAGGCATTCTCTGAAAACTCTGGCCAAGCCAGCCAGGGAGGCAGGGAGGCTAACTGCAGATCCTTTCCCCCACTCCTCCATATCACACCACCTCCCAGTCCCCTCCCCAGCTCTGTAGCAGACTTTCTCTGTGGCCTCTCCACACTCTCTGCCCCCATTACTAGGGGAGTAAGCAGGTCCTTGGGTGGAACACCCTGCTTTTCTACCTCCTGTGAAGCTCCCCAGCCTTCTAGCCTATCCCCATTCCTATCAGCTCTTAATACCTAGAAACACATTCTAACCAGAATCCCTAGTGGCCATATCTGGCAGGATCCCAGAAGAATTTCTTACCAGCCAACACCCAGCTCACGGCACTCTCCTAAGAACTGGAGAGGGCAAGACCAAGGAACAAAAGATTCACCCAACAAGGACAAGAGCTGCCAGATATTAGCACCTAGACCGAGAGTCATCTCAAACTCAGATGCCTAAATGCCAGCATAAAAACAGGATCAAAACAGCCAGGACAATATGTCTCTACTAGATCCCAGAAACCCTACTACAGTAGACTCTGAGAAATACAATCTAGTTGAAATATTAGACAAGAATCTTAAAATACCTGTTATGGGGATGATAGAGATCCTTAAAGAGGAAATGAAGAAATCTCTTAAAATCTATGAAAATACAAACAAGGAGTGGAAGGAAATTAATAAAAGCAGTTCAAGACCTGAAGGTGGAAATAGAATCAATAAAGATAATTCAATCTGAGGGAAATCTGGAAATGATAAATTTAGGAACTCAAACAGGATCCTCAGAAGCAAGCCTCAATACAGCATGCAAAAGAAGGAAGAGAGACTCTCAGACATTGAAGACATGGTAGAAGAAATGGATCCCTCCATCTAAGAATGTTAAATTTAAAAAACTCCAGGCATAAACCATCCAAGAAATCTGGGACATCATGAAAAAACACAGAAGAAGGGAAAGAAACCTAGGTCAAAGGCACAGAAAATATTTTCAACAAAATCATAGAAGAAAACTTCCCCAACCTAAAGAAGGACGTGGCTATCAAAGTATGAGGAGCATACAGAACACCAAAAAGACTGAACCAGAACAGATATTTTTCTTGGCACTTACAAACCAGAAAACTAAATGTACAGAACAGAGAAAGACTATTAAAAGCTGCCAAGGGAAAACACTAAGTAACGTATAAGGGCAGACCTATTAGAATTACACTCGACTTTTCAATGGAGACTCTAAAAGTCAGAAGAGCCTGGACAGATATTTTACAAACTCTACGAGATCACAGATACCAATCCAGACTATACACGGCAAAAATGCCAATCACAATAGATGGAGAAGGAAGCTATTTCATGAGAAAACCAAATTTAAGCTGTATCTGTCTGCAAATCCGGCCCAACAGAAGACACTAAAAGGAAAACTGTAACTTGAAGGGGTTACACAAGAAATAAATAATCCTAGACCAGCAAATCAAAAGAGGGGAACACACACACACACACACCACCACCACCGTGACAACAAAA
Source organism: Alexandromys fortis (assembly GCF_014885135.2). NCBI lineage: Eukaryota > Metazoa > Chordata > Mammalia > Rodentia > Cricetidae > Alexandromys > Alexandromys fortis. The sequence continues at coordinate 15,155,572 of NW_026067906.1, forward strand.
ATAGGAGCAGGAAATCAACAAACACTGCTATTAACATCTTGCAACATCAAAGGTCTAAATTCCCCAATAAAAAGAAACAGACTAACAGGATGAATGAAAAAAAAAAAATAAGACCCACCCTTCTGCTGCATTCAAGGAAACACACCTTAACATCAAGGACAGACATTACCTCAGGGTAAAAGGATAGAAAAAAAAAGATATTCCAATCAAATGAATCTAAGGAATAAGCTTGTGTAGACATTTTAGTATCTGCCAAAATAGAATCAAACCAAAACCAATCCGAAGAGATGGGGAAGGATGCTATATACTCAATAAAGAAAAATCCACCTGGAGGATATTGTAATTTTTAATATCTATGCACCAAACATAAGAGGACCCAAGTTAATAAAAGAAACACTACTACAGCTTAAATTATACATTGACCTTCACACACTGATAGTGTGTGATGTCAATAAACCACTCTTGTGAATAAACAGGTCACCCAGAAAAAAATCTAAATGGAGAAATGCTGGAGATAACTAATATTATAAACCAAATAGATCTAACAGATATATACAGACTATTTCACCCAAACTCAAAGAATATATCTTCTCAGCAGCTCTTGGAACTTTCTCCAAAATTAACCATATATTCAGACACAAAACAAATCTCAACAGATACAAGAAAATTGAAATAATACCCTGAATCCTATCTGATCATAATGGATCAAAACTGGATAAAAACAAAACCAGAAATAACAGAAACCTTACAAACTAATGGAAACTGAACAAGTCACTACTGAGTAAAAAAAATAGGTCATGACAGAAATGAAAAACTTTTAGAGTTGAATGGAAATGTACATGCAATATACCCAAACTTATGGGACACAATGAAGGTGATTTTAAGAGGCATGTTCATAGCCTAATTGCCTACATTAAAAATGGGAGAGCTCTCATTCTAGTGATTTCACAATAGGCCAGAAAGCTTAGAACAGAAAGAAAAAAAATCATGGAAAAGAAGTAGACAGTGAGAAATCATCAAACTCAGGGCTGCAATCAATAAAACAGAACCAACCAGATAAACAAATACAAAGAGTCAATCAAACAAAGAGTTGGTTTTAGGGAAAATCAGTAAGATTGATAAACTCTTAGCCAAATTAACTAAAAGGTTTAGAGTGATTTAAAAAAATGAAAAGGGGGACTTAGCAACAACCACTGAGGAAATGAGATTCGTAAGGGTATACTTTAAAAATCTGTACTCTACTAAATTGGAAAATCCAAAATAAATGGATAATATTCTCAATACATGGTATCCACTAAAGTTGAATCCTGATCAGATAAGCAATTTAAACAGACATATAAGGCCTAGGGAAGTAGAAAGAGTAACTAAAATTCTACCAACCGAAAAAGCCCACGGCCAGATGGTTTTAGTGCAGAACTATACTAGACTTTCAAAGAGGAGTTAATGTCAATATTCCTTAAATTATCCCACAAAATTGTTAGATGGTGGTGGCATACACCTTTAATCCCAGCAGCCACAGAACAGAGGCAGGCAGATTTCTGTGAGTTCGAAGCCAGTCTTGTCTAGAGCGAGTTCCAAGCCAGTCAGGGGCACATAGAGAAATCCTGTCTCAAAAATAAAATAAAATAAAATAAAATAAAATAAAATAAAAAAATCCTAGGCTGTTTCGATGCTCACCTTACTAGACCTGGAAGAAGGTGGGAGGTCCTTGGACTTCCCACAGGGCAGGGAACCCTGACTGCTCTTAGGGCTGACGAGAGAGGGGGAGCTGACTGAGGGAGGGGGAGGGAAATGGGAGGCGGTGGTGGGGAGGAGGCAGAAATCTTTAATAAATAAATAAATAAAACAAAACAACAAAACCCTAAATAGATAAATAAATAAAATTATTCCACAAAATAGAAAGAGAAAAAAAAACAGTGCCTAATTCATTTTCTCTGAGCACAGTTACATTGAGACCTAAATCACCTAAAGACTCATCAAAGAAAGAGAGTTACAGAACAATTTCCCTTATGACCATAGATGCAGAAATTCTCATTGAGCACTTGCAAACTGAATCCAAGAACATATTAAAAAAATCACCCACCATGATCAAGTAGGTTTCATCCCAGAGATGTTATTGAATATTATTTTAAGATGTGTTACATTTGTTTATGCTGTGGACCATTTGTTTTAATGATGCAAAGATGTGTTCCATTCTTTTATGTTGCATTTGTTTAACTCTGTGAAGCTGTGTTACTTTGCTTGTCTAATACACATGCTTGGTCTAATAAAGAGCTGAATGACCAATAGCTGGGCAGAGAAAGGAGAGGTGGGCCTGGCAGGCAGAGGGAATAAACAGAAGGTTCAAGGAGCAAGAAGAGAATGAGAGGAGGACCCAAGGGGCCAGCCACCCGGCTACACAGCCAGCCACAGAGTAGGAAGTAAAGAAAGGTATATAGGATAGAGAAAGGAAAAAGCACAGAGGCAAAAGATAGATGGGATAATTTAAGAAACAGCTGGCTAGAAACAAGTCACGCTAAGGCTGGGCTTTTGTAAGAAAGAAAAAGTCTGTGTGATTTATTTGGGAACTGGGTGGCGGGATCCCCAAAAGAGCAAAGGAGTAAAAAAAAAAAAAAAAAAAAAAAAAACAACCAACAACACAGAGATGCAGGGATGGTTCAATGTAAGTAAATCAATAAGTGTAATCCACCATATAAAGACAAAAACCAAAAAATGATCATCTCATTAGATTAGAAAAGGCCCTTGGTAAAAATCTAACTCTACTTTATTATAAAAGTCTGGGAAGATGAGGGATACAAGGAACACACCTCAATATAATAGAAACAGTTTACAGCAAGCCCTTAGCCCACATCAACTTAAACGAAGAGAAACTCAAAGGGATTTCACTAAAATCAGAAGTAGACAAGTTGCACGCTCTCCCCATATCTATCGAATCTAGCACTGGAAGGTTTAGCAGAACAATAAGGCAACCGAAGGGAATTTAAGGGAATACAGATTGGAAAGGAAAATGTCAAAGTATCTTTGTTTGTAGGTGATATGATAGTACACACGAATGACCCTAAACATTCCATTGGGAAACTCCTACAGCTGATAAACACTTCCAACAAAGCAGCTGAGTACAAAATTAACTCACAAAAGCACTAGCCCTCCTGTTGTTTTGCATTCAATACAGTGGCTACACCCTCAGCAACTGCTGTTCCAACTAGCGGTGGCCAACTCCACGGCTACCTGCAGCCGCTAGGCTGCACAAACAGCAGCCAGGCAGGAATTCTGTTCCCTCAGACCCTGGCTCTAACAAGGTCACTAAAGGAAACTTTATCTAAATCTCCATCCCTCTGTAGAATTCAAGATTCAAAGGCTGAGGTGAAATCTTGCTAGCTCAGATCTCTCCTTGCTGGGATCTCCTGAAAAAGGGTCTGCCTTCTGCCCAGCCTCCACAAAAATACCCTCCCCTGTACATGGTCCCTCCCTACCACTTCCGTCAGCGAGTTGCTGACTCAGCCTCCTGACCCAAGGTTCATTTTATTTAATCAAATATTTGTAACACATTTCTGCATTATTAACAAAGGCAGCAGAAACAAATGTAGCACATCTGTACACAGTTAAAATAATATCCTACCACACCCTCCTCTATATAAATGAAAAGTAAACTGAAAAAGAAATCAGGAAACCGTCGCCTTTCACAGTAGTTTCAAAAAACATACAAAATATCATGGGATAATTCTAACCAAGGAAGTAAAAGACTTGTATGATAAAAACTTTAAGACACCAAAGAAAGAAATTGGAGAAGGGAGAGATCTCCCATGCTCACGGACTGGTAAGATTAACATAGTAAAAATAGCCATCCTATCAAAAACAATCTACAGATTCAACGAAATCCCTATCAAAACTCCAAGACAAGGTCTTTTGCCCTGATCTTAAAAGAACAATTTCAGCTTCGTGTAGAAATACAAAAACCCAGAATAGCTAAAACAGTTCTGATAATAAAAGAACTGCAAGAGACATCACCATCTCTCATACCAACTTGTATTACAGAGCTTTGGTAATAAAGACATAGTATTGGCACAAAAAAACATATTGAACAATGGAATTAAACCAAAGATCCAGACATAAATCCACACACCTGTGGACACCTGATTTTTTGTTGTGAAAAAAAAAAAAAAGAGAGAGTCAGAAATACATACTGGAAAAAAGTCAGCATCTTTAACAAATGGTGCTAGTCAAACTCCATGGCTGTGTGTGGAAGAACCCAAGTAAATCCGTACTTATGACTGTGAACAAAATTCAACTCCAGGCCGGGAGGTGGTGGCGCAGGCCTTTAATCCCAGCACTTGGGAGGCAGAGGCAGGCGGATCTCTGTGAGTTCGAGACCAGCCTGGTCTACAAGAGCTAGCTCCAGGACAGGCTCCAAAACCACAGAGAAACCCTGTCTCGAAAAACCAAAAAAAAAAAAAAAAAAAAAAAAAAAAGAACCCAAAAATTCAACTCCAAATGGATCAAAGGCCTCAACTTAAGACCAAACACACTGAACCCGACAGAACAGAAAGTGAGAAATAGGCTTGAACACATTGGCACAGGAGAAGTCTGTTGGGGCATGCTATTTTAAGGTGTGCTGCTTTTGTTTATTCTGTATTTGTTTAACTCTTTGAAGCTGTGATTCTTCACCTGTCTAAAGCACCTGATGCTCTTAATAAAGAGCTGAATGGCCAATAGCAAGGCAGGACCAAGGATATGGGGGAGGGGGGGGCAGGCAGAGAGTATAAATAGAAGGAGAACTGAGGAAGAGGAGGAGCAAGAGAACAAGAGAAGGACGTCAGGGGCCAGTCACCCAGATACACAGCAAGCCATGGAGAAAGAGGTAAAGAAAGGTATACAGAAATAGAGAAAGATAAAAGCCCAGAGGCAAAAGGTAGTTGGGATAATTTAAGAAAAGCTGGCAAGAAACAAGGCAAACTAAGGCCGGCATTCCTAACTAAGAATAAACCTCTGTGTGTGATTTATTTGGGAGCTGGGTGATGGACACCCCCAAAAGCCAAAAAAGTAAAACGTTGCACAAATAGAAGATTTTCTGAGCAACACACCATTAGCACAGTTTCTAAGATCAACAATTAGTAAGTGGGACCACGTGAAACTGAAAAGCTTCATGGCAAAGGACACTATCATTCAGATAAAGTGGCAGCCTGCAAAATGGGAAAAGATATTTATCAACTACATACCTGATAAAGGGATAATATCAAATATATATAAAGAACCCCCCTCCCCCAAAAAACCCCTGGGTATCAAGAAATAAATAACCCAGTTAAAAATGGAGTACAGATCAAAACAGAATTCTTAGTAAAGGAAACTCAAATGGCTAGGAAACATTTAAGGAAATGATCAACATCCTTGGTCATTGGGGAAATGCAAATCAAAGCTACTTTGAGATTTCATCTTATACCTGTCAGAGTGGTTAAGATCAATAAACAAATGAGAGTTTATGCTGGCAAGGAGTAAGGGGAACATGCACCCATTGCTGGTGAGAGTAAAAACTTATACAGTCACTGTGGAAATCAGTGTGGTGGTTCCTCAGGAAGATGAAAATAGATCGACCTCAAGACCCAGCTATACCAGTTTGAGGCATATATCCAAAGGATGCTACATCCTACCACGAAAACACTTCCTCAACCACATTCATTTCTGCTCCATTCAGAATAGCCAGAAACTAGAAACAATGTAGATGTCCCTCGACAGATGAATGAATAAAGAAAATGTGGTATGTTTACCTAATAGACTATTAATCAGCCTTAAAGAAAATGAAATCATGAAACTCACAGATAAATGGAAGAGAAAAAAATTATCCAGAACAAGGTATACCCAGACCTAAAAAGACAAATATGGTATGTATTCACTTATATGAATATTTGCTGTTAAGTCAATGAAAACCAAGCTACCGTCTGTAAAACCAAGGAGTTAGGCATTGAGTAAGAGACTCGAGGGGACAGACATCTCCCCAGGAAAAGGAAATAGAATAGATAGTTATGAATGGAGAAAGAGCGGACTGGAACGGGAGGACTAAGCATCAGGGAGAGGGGATGAAGGAAGGAATGTGAGAAGAGATAGCTGAAATAAAGACCATTTGGAGACCAATTGTTGTTTTACCTTTATCACAATGGCTGCACTTTCTGTTTCCCCAGACAATGGCTCTGCTGCTGCAGCTAAAGGTGTTTCTACTGAAATCTCTACAGATTCAAAGTTAGGGTTAGAGTAGCAACTAGCTGTCTCTCTTCGCTGGAGTCAGGGAAGCCATTCCTTTCTACAACTGCCCCAACTGAAAAAACCCATGCTAAGCTCCTCCCTGCTACATTTTGTCAACCAGTTGTTAATTTTATTTAATGGTATCAGTGCGACATATCTTTACATAGTTAACAAAAGCAGCATGAACAAATGCAACACATCTTTACCTAGTCAAACAAGTATTCCACAACACACAATACACTGGGAGTTTCCTCAAATGTATACATGCATGACGACTGTCTAAACGACAGTCACCAAATAGCGACATTCTGAGATTTTCACAAATCAGTGCCTTGCTTCACCATCATCAGAGAAGCTTCCTCCTGTACCAGATGGGAACAAATGCTGAGACCCACGGCCAGACAATGTGCAGAGGGTGGGAAATCTTGGACCGCCCAACTCTAAACAGGATGTCTCCATCAAATCCCTCCCCGCAGGGCTCCGGGAGCTCTGCGAATGAGGAGGTGGGAGAGTTTAAGAGGCAGAGGAAATGGAAGATACCCAGCAACAAGGTCTGTAGAACACAACGGGGCGGGCACACACATGAACTCACAGAGACGGAGCAGCAGGCACAGGGCCTGCACACGTCTGCACAGGTAGGGTTCCAGAGCAGAAAGGAGAAGTGGACATTATGCCCCATCCCTGCCCTAGAAGCTGTCTCCAAGTGAATATTGCGTTTTCCCCAAGGGAGTCTCACCAGAGAAACAAATTATTCTTAAGGGTAAGCCTCATGGCCAGCAAAGACGGCCAACAGAAAATGAACGCAAAGACCTCTTTGAAGGTTTTTTTTCTTATTTTAATTTACATTTTATTTTTTTAAATTTTTATCTATTTATTTCCCTCCTCTCCTTCCCCCTTCGACAGGCCCTTTATGTATATACTATGGCTTCCAGTTTTGGGTTTCTATGGGATTTCTGAGTGTCTGAACAAGTCAGTCTCTGCATCTATAGCTGCTTCTTGTGCCTTTCCTTGGATTCATTTCCTTCTGTTTCTTTTTTGTCCCGTGTGTTTTGTTTTGTTTTATGTGTGTTACTTCTTGTTTTATCTTACTATATATTATTTCATTATTATTCCTTCAAAGTATTTTTGTTTTCTAATGAGAGACACAAAGGGGATGAATCTGGATGGAAGGGGAGGTGGGGAGGAACTGGGAGGAGTAGAGGAAAGGGGAATTGTATTCAGAATATTTCGCAGGATTAAAAAAAATCTATTTTCAATAAAAGAAAAAAAGAAATTGAAATGTGTAAACTTGTGAGCTTCCAAAGAAGATGAATATTTATATCAACTTTCAGTACTTTTGATAAGAATAACTACAGATAAAACTCAGCCAACCCTGTTATCTCTAAATTTGGCATTCTTTCACAGCCCTGTCATGGGTAGCCAACAGGGGCTAAAGCTGTCATTTTAGCTCCCTCTGCTGGTCAGAAGTGATGTATTTGCAGGAGGCTGGAAGGATAAGGATGAAATTCCTTTGAGCTTTAAAAAAAAGCTGCACTCCCCTGGGTCCAGGTAAGGAGAATACATGGGCTTCTTAGAAGTATTTTAAAGAGTTTCATTGAGATACAATCCGCACATTGTAAAGCTCGTTCACTTCAAGTGTTCAATGTGGTGCTTACTATATTAACAGAGTGTAAAGAATCACTATAATCTTTGTCTTCTGCCACCAGCTCCTGAAAGTCACTAATCTCTTCCTGTTTTGGTTTTTAATAGAGATCTATCTATCATCTATCTATCTATCTATCTATCTATCTATCTATCTATCTGTCTGTCTATCATCTATCACCTATCTATCATCTATTCATCTATATCTATCATCTATCTATCTATCTATCTATCTATCTATCTATCTATCTATCTATCTTCTATTGTCTATCATCTATCTATCTATCTATCTATCTATCTATCTATCTATCTATCTATCTATCTATCTATTATCTATCTATCTATCTATCTATCTATCTATCTATCTATCTATCGTCTATCTATCATCTATCTATCTATCTATCTATCTATCTATCATCTGTCTATCATCTATCACCTATCTATCATCTATTCATCTATATCTATCTATCTATCTATCTATCTATCTATCTATCTATCTATCTATCATCTATCTATCTATCTACCTATCTATCATCTGTCTATTATCTATCTATCTATCTATCTATCTATCTATCTATCTATCTATCTATCTATCTGCCTACCTACCTATTTACTAAAGGTATTTTTCCATCTTTTTATTTTTGACAATTTCATACATGTATGTAAATGCATTTTCATCATCTTAAACTCTCTATTGCCCTTCTTTTCCCCCCTTTCACTCCTGATTACCTTTGTTTGTTTGTCTGAATTCCTACTTTCCTTGACAATGAACTAGAACTTGTAAGTCAAATAAACCCTTTCCCACCCCGTGTTGCTTTTGGCCATAATATTCATCACAGCAACCTAAACCAAACTAGGAAGTTCCTTATTCAGCATTAAGTTTACAGATATTTTCTTCCCAAGCCTACTTCCTTCGCTTTGTAGACTTTTTAGTTTGATGTAACACCATATATCATTTTTTTGTTTTGTTGTCTGTATTTTAGGGTTCATACGCTAAAACTATTGTCTGTACTCAAAGCAAAAGGGCTCTCCATCTGTATTTTGCTTCCTGTAATTTTATATCTTCCCGTCTCAACACTTAAGCTTTGTTTTATTCATTTCGAGTTAACTTTTAAGGGTGTGAGATGAGCCAATTTCGTTTATTCGCCTAAGTGTTCCGTTTTCTGAGCCCTAATAATCATGATTCCCCGTGGTGCAGTGTTCACATCTTTGCAGAATACCAGTTAGATTCTGTTGAAATTATGGGGTGTGATGACTTCAGTTTTACAAAGGTTTCCTTAGACTAGCCAGAGCTATTCAAGTTTTCTGCATTTCCATATGATCGAGAAGACATTGTATCTATCTCTATGACCAACATCATTGGAATTTTGACAGAAATATCAAATCTATAGATTGCTTTGGGCAGTAAATACATTTTAACAGCATGCTCAATGGCTTTATCTTTTACCTCATTGTCTCATTCATTTCCAAACATATTATTTTTCTGATGGGATTGAGCTTTTATTGTTTTTTTCCCCAGTTTGTTAGTATCTAGAAAGCCAATGATTCTTGAACATTGGTTTTGTTCTGTAACTTCACCATATTCATCGATTGTTCTAACAGGGTTTTCATTTTTATTTATTTATTTATTTATTTATTTATTTATTTATTTATTTATTTTGTTGGGTCTTTAAGATTTTCGACATGCATGCCATTGCTACACAGAGATTATTTAACTTTCTTGTTTCTAGTGAGGAAACCTTTTTCTGTCCTCGCTGCCCTGGCTAGGGCTCACAGCACTGAGTTGGGTAGCAGGAGGATGGGCATCCTTACACCTTTTCCATTCTTAGAGAAGTCTTTCATTTGTAAGTTTCACTATTTAGAGCCTGTCTAAATTTAGTTATCCTGGTTAAAGGCTTATCTATTTTATTTTTTCACAAAACAGATCTTAGTTTTCTATTATTTTCCCTGTCTTCATTGTACTTGTATTCTGCACGGATCCTTACGTTTTATTTTCTTCTGGTAACTTCGGGTTTAGCATGTTTTTCTAGTCCTTTGAGTTCTAAAGTTACACTTTTTATTTGAGGTCTTCCTTCCTTTCCTACTGTAGACATTGTTTCCTTGTTTCCTATACCTCCTTTCCTACCCTGTCCTTTTGGTAGGTTATGTTTCTATTTTCATTTGTCTCATGATATTTTTAACGTTTGTTTCAATTTTTTGTCCTGACCCATTACTCATTCAGGCCCATGCTGTTTAATTTCCACATATTTGTGAAAATCCAATTTCCCTCCTGTTATTGAATTCTAGGTTCCTACCATTATGGTTGGACGTGCTATTTGATATCTCTCCCATCTCTTTAAAATTGTTGAGTCATGGCCTGAGCTATGTCTGTCCTGGAGAATGTTCCAAGCTCACTTGGGGAAGAGCATTTTATTGTTGCTGGCTAGAATGGTCTTGTATGTCTGTTAGGTATATTTGCTCGACAGAACTGTTAAAGTTTCCTATTTCTTTACTGATTTCTGTCTCTCTGCTCCATCATCGACAGGAAGCCCTACATTCCTTTCTATTACTTTTTTGCTTTTCTACTTCTCTCTCCAACTCTATTAATATCTGCCTTAAATGATTAGACGTCTCCGTAATTGCTAGGTCACCATAATAAACTGGTTACCTTATCATTGTATGGTGGCTTCTTTTTTCTCTTAGCATAGTTCTTTTTTTTTGTTGTTGTTGTTTTTTCTGTTTTCCTTTAAAACTCAGGTCCCCGTGGTTGCAGAGCAAACACTTCTACCCATTAAGACATCTCTTTGTCTCTGACTTATCTTTTTTCCTTTCTGCTACACACCCCCACCTTGTAATGCACACAAAGCTTACATAAAATAATCTCATAGCTATGACAGCATATTTTAAGCTGGTAACAAAGAGGTAATAAAAAATTAACCTCTTCAGCTTTCTGAATTACTATTGATGTCACACTTTACATCCTGACTTTTATTTATTGTGGATTTCCTTAAATTTTTGGTGCATACAGTTATTTTAAATCTGTAAACCTGTGTCTTTATTGTCTGGTAAATGTTATTTTTTATGGTAGAGCAAGAACGGATCTACAAACCAGCACTACAGCACCGAGGACATTCTCTTCATTCACAGGCAGAGCTGACTGCCTGCCAACCTGGTTAGCAAACTTATGCATCTGAATAATTTGATGTTGTTAATTAGTATCTTTTCGCTTAAACATAAAGAACTCCATTGTTTCTTTTAAAGGTCTAGCGATGTCTCACAAATCCTCTAGGGTCCCTCATTCCATTCCTTTCTTCTCTGTTCCTCTGACTGAAGGATTTTAAGTGCATACACTTTTTTGAACCCAGCAACTCTCCTACTTGATTAAGCCCACTATTGCAACTTCGTGAAAGGTTTTTAAACTTGGAATCTTCTTTGGTATCTTCTTTGCTGTGGAATTTGTGTGGTCTTTTTAAGATCATTCTATCTAACTGGACTGTCATCTTGTTCATTTATTGTCCTCCTGATTTCATTAAGTTTTCCACCTGGTTATCTTGTAGCCATAGAACTTCTTTTCGATGATGATTTTGAATTCTTTGCCAGACAACTTTGAGTATTCTATTGCTTTAGGTTTAACTAACTGTAGAGTATTTTTTTAGTAATGTCTTATTTCCTTGTTTATCCATAATCTATGTGATATTTCTCTCCATATATATCATATATATTCATGTGATTTATATATCACACACATGTAATTTGGGTGCAACTAAAATGACTCCTACCATCTTTATGTCTGCAAGTGCAGAATATCACATCTACATCTTTATCTTCAGAAGCAAGGCACTGAACGTTGCCAAAAATTTGGTGATATTAAACAACTTTAAATAGACTGAAATAAAAGTTAACTGACTAATCTAAGAAGTCTAAAACTTTCTAAGGAATACCTGCTGTACTTTAAATCATATAAAAGCAAAGACATCTACATAAAGTCTCATGTGTATAAACCCCAGGTTTCCATAAACTCCCAGTGTGGATATATACTGATACACTGTTGATCATGGGAGTCCATTGAACTGTCCTAAAAATCCATGCGTTAGACTAGAAGATTCTCTATGTAGTTTCTACTTTATAAACCCTGATATTATTTTCGCCTAAAAAATTTTATTTTCTTTGTTTTCAGGAACCATCTCAATTCCAGTAACTGTTCAGTTCCTTCCTGTTTGCCTTCTAAGCCCTGTGACGAGGAAGTGTCACATATAATAGGGCTAATTGGGTTTAATGTTTCATGTCACACTTTATAGATATTGCCAAGTTTTAGCTCTTGAGTACATATGAATTTGTAATATATAATAACTGCGATTAATAATTTTGTTTTCTGAGACAGGGCCTCACATTGTAACCCAAGCTGGTTTTGAACTTACTATGTAGCCCAGGCGAGCCTGAGAGTCACAATCCCCCTGCCTCAGCTTACTAGTGCAAAGATTACAGGAATGTACAACCATGCCCATCTGGGCTCTAAGTAAAATTATAAATTACAACTTAAGTCTGCTAATGTAAAGATAGTGAGAGCTGGATGCTTTATTTCCCTTTCTGATGAAGGCTCTTTGAACCTGCATTGTAAGACGCATTTCAAAGTTTGGACCGCCTTTGAGGAGAAAACTGCCAAGTATGTTAAACTCAGTACTTAAGTTTTCAGCGTGGAGGGATGGATCCCAGACTCAGCGTGCTGACATGGTTCTTCAAGTGCTGCGAGTATGGGAGATGAAGACCGTGTATGTCCCGGCCATTGGCTGAGTCTTTGTTTCTCTGCAAAACCCACAAACCAGCCATTGACCTACGCTCACAAAACCCTGTTGATTTAAACACGGTCCCCGAGGTGGAACAAGAGGAAAACCACGAGACTTAATTTACGGAGCTTAGGTTACAGGAAGCATATTTAATAGCAGATAGTTCCTGTTTTCATTGTTTTCCACTTAAGTTCCTGCAAAATCAGATTTAAATCGATGCCGCTGCCATTGGGAGAAGATTCAGTTTCACATCCCCTCAGAAATAGTTTTGTACGAATTCACTCTACCTTGGCCTCGCATATAATAGGCCGAAGTCTAGCCAAATGGATCGAGATGAGTATCACACTTAGGCAGTGACAGAATAAGGCCACCAAACACATGTGCTCTTTAGACGTCAATGAAGCCCTCAGTAACCAAGGATTACTTGCTGGTGAATGGCCGAGAAAAGGTATTTCCTTTGGGAGAAATCCCGTTTTGTCTGTTTCAGAGGCACAATACAGATTAGTATTAAAGATTCCTGGGGAAAGAAAAGAGGGGAAATGGTTTGAAAAGGCTATAATGTCTAACTAATCTTGTCATTCAGAAAGGTCCTGGCTTTGGCCAGTTGCCTGGAGTTTTCTCTTGAAGGACAAGCACTCTGACCAAATTGAGATGACGCTAATGCTAATGATGAATGATGTTGACAATGACTGATATTTACTGAGCACAAAGTATGTCTTCTAAGACTTAAGCTCACCATTAAGTAAATGTGTATGTGCATACATGAACATATATGATATACCATGCACATAAGACAATGTAATAAAAATTCAGTATGGTTTGGATTAATGATGCACCCCAGATGTGGATATAATTTGATAGAAATGAAGGTATGAGGTTGTAGATTTCCTTATGCCACTGTAGTGTGACAAAACTTTTCCTGAGGAGACACACCACGCGTGCCTACTCACGCTCCATAGGGAGCCCATGACAGTCCAGAGTACAGATAACACCGGGACTATCTTGTGAGCCACTGAGTTTCATTAGGATTAACTACAGGAGTATGGATGAAGGGCTACTTACAGGAGTAGAAATGGTTCAAAGAGAGCTGCATTGCTAGAGCCCACTCCAGCGCAGGTGACAGCTCGCAAAAGCTGGGAACCTGGAGCACACTGCACACCTTGCAGGCCACTAAACAGGTTGCAGAGTGTCCTTTTCAGGTGGCTCAGTGGGTCTAAACCTCCTCCAGCCGGTTTCTCCTTCCTTCCAGGCAGCTGGTCCCATCTCAAGGTCTTTGCAGCTAAATTTTCTTCCATTTGAGAGGGACTCTCAGCTTTTCTTGTTTACTCTGGCAGGGAGGGTCCTAGAGAATTTGGTCCGTTTTAGGAACTTCCTGTCTTGAGGTGTTTTCCTTCCTGCTTAAGGAGCTTCCCCCTGGATGGAATGTTTCAATCTCAGAGGACACTGTTGCACAACGCCACTAATGTTATACAATAGTCACTAATGAGCTAACCAACCTCAAGTAATTTTTTCTCTCTCATTTCTTGTTCCTTAATGGGTAAAAATGTATAAGATCTAAGTCATTGGGTTTTGGGAGAAATAAATGCAGGTTAGTATCAAAGACAATCCCACTCCCAGATTCAGTGAGACTTACTTCAGGGTGCTAGGAACAGCTTGCAGGAGGACTTTCTGTTCCCCTCACACTCTGAAAGTACAGGGTTTCTTGGAGAAGCATCTCTAAGTGGTAACTTCACTTATGGGTTAATGTAGGAGAAAGTAGGTGAGGGTACTGTTGAGGTTTGACAGAGAAGCAGTTTTGCACGCCATTGCCCAGTATCAAGGGGCAGAGGCCAGGGTAAGAGACAAAGGTAGAGTTCTAAGTCAGTCCAGTTCATATAAAGGCCTTTGGTTAACATGTAGAGAGCTGCAACTTCTACTTGGGGACAGAGGGAACGATTCAAGAATGTATGTAGGAGAGTGACGTTAACTTGTTTGTTGTGATGGCTGCTCTTATAGGGACATTGACACTATCGTTTAGCTCTTTCTTGGTCCCCTGCGTAAGCAAATTCAAGACCTTGAATTCTTTTGCTTGAGGACTGTCATCCAGCAACGGCTCGTTCTGTTTTCACCTTATCTAGGTGTGAACTGTCTCTGTCTGAGGTAATTGATGTGGTTCAGTGGAAAGAGAAGTGGCCTATCTCCTCACAGGCGTGGCTGAGGCACATAAATTCTCTTCTCTGTCAGTTGCTGTATTTTTGCTTGTGGATTGTGTACTTAACATATGAAATCATTAGTTTTAATTGTCAACTTGACACAGTCTATAGTCATCAGAGAAGACGCAGTCTCAATGAGGAATAGAGTGGGCTGCCCACGGGCTTGTCTGGGGGGATTCATCTTTATTACGCCAATTGATGTGTGAAGACCCAACCTAAAGGTGTGTGGTACCATAACCTGGGTGGAGGTTATGGCTGTACGGAAAGGAGGAAAGTGGGCTTGACACAAGAATGAAAATGTCTCTGAACACTTGACTCGGTATGGGGTGTGAGCATTCGCTTCCTTCAGCCTCAGTTTCCCTGCAGTGATGGACATAACCTGGAACCACAAACTAAAACAAACCCTTTTAGCCTAAGTTGGTTTTGTTGTAGATTTTTTTAAATAATAACAAATGGGGGAAGAAATTAAGACAACATATTAAATGCAGCTAAAATATAATAGGTTGACTTGCAACTGCTTCCGCTGGACTACAACCATTTGTTGTGAGCTCTTGTGTGCAGTACTGAAGCAAAGAGAATCATTTTCTTTTTTTTTTTTTAAATATTTATTTAGTTATTATGTTCCTACAGGCCAGAGGAGGGCACCAGACCTCATTACAGATGGTTGTGAGCCACCATGTGGTTGCTGGGAATTGAACTCAGGACCTTTGGAAGAGCAGGCAATGCTCTTAACCACTGAGCCATCTCTCCAGCCCCCAAGAGAATCATTTTCTAATGTTAACCTCAATAAAACAGTAGTAATGAATACATGCAGTCACTTTATTGTGCTCGCCTCTAATAGCATGGTAAGTGAGCAAAAGCATGCAGTAAAATCAACTGTGCTTGTGATCTGTTCTTTTAGGAGTGGTTTGTCCTTCTGTCGACTTTGCATAGAAGCCTGATTTCATGACCATCATCATCTATATTCCCAGAAGAGTTCAAGAAAACCATCTTTTGATGTGGGAGTGTCATATATCAATCTGTTGATTTCATTGGGTAAGCAATAAAGAAACTGCTTGCCCTGATAGGTTAAAACATAGGTGGGAGGAGTAAACAGGAGGAAGAGGAAGTGAGGTAAGTCTCCTCAGACAGACTCGTCAGCTCTGCTCTGGAGCAGAGACGCCATGCTCAGCTCTCCCAGGTAGAGGCGATAGCTCCTCTCAGCTCTGACCCAGGATGGACATAGGCTAGAATCTTCCCGGTAAGCGCACCTTGGGGTGCTTACACACATTATTAGAAATGGGCTAGTCCAGGTGCGAGAATTAGCCTAGAAGAGGCTAGATATAATGGGCAAGCAGTGTTTAAATGAATACGATTTGTGTGTTGTTATTTCGGGGCATAAGCTAGCAGGCGGCTGGGGTGCTGGGGACGCAGCCCTGCCGCTCCAATTTCAACAATCTTTTAAAATGAAATTAGGTAATAGTGTGCTTTTAGGTAACATTTTATTGATTACCTGTGACTATTTTATAAAGTATTCATCATAATATCAACATCTTCCTAGTTACAGGCTTAAAGTTAACCACGTAAAATAAAGAATTGATTGGAAGAAGTATGGCTACTTAGATTTCCTAGTGGAGAAGGCACTTAACACTGAAATTATGGTTAGTATTCCTTTAGAATTTGGTAGCTTATAGACTTGTGGTAATGGCAGAAAGGTTTTTTTTTTTTTTAACATAGCCACAAAGGATAATAATTAGTTTCCAAAACGTAAATAATCAATAGTTTAATTTTAAGAGAAATGATGTTGAAGGTCTTTGCTAAAACAATTTTTGGAAAATTTTAGGATTTTTTTTAAGAGAGAGAAGTATGCATACTGGAAACAAGTATATTTGCTTTGAGTTGTTCACAGAGTGACTTAGCACTCTTGGAGCACTTCGTGTTTGAGAAACACTGTTAAATCCCATCTGGTCCTTGTAAAGTCTCTTCCTATCCCCTGCTGGGACGGGCAGACATTGGTTCGCATGACTGTGTGTTCCCAAAATATATTTTGAAACTATCCAGTGGATTTGTCCCAACTGAAGAAGGATGACAGAAGGCCGCATTTCCATTATAATACTTTCAGGAATGGAGACAAATGTCATCAGGTCACAAGAGATCCATCAATTTTACACTGTGTGACACTTTGGAAGGAATGCGAATGATTAGTGGTTTTCAAAAGTTTTTGGAATTCAACATCCTGTGTCAATATTACTTGAAAAATATTTATAGGTTCTGAGTCAGTGATATGCAATTTATCCTCCATGGAATTTCTTCTAGAATGTGTGGAGTATTGCCTTGAACTTTAGTCATCCTAATAAATTGCCTGGAAGTATTATTATTATTATCAATAAGCGTGCTATTTTGCTTTCTGGAGAGATTTTTATTCTACCATGACAGCCTTATATATCTGGAAACCAACGCAGCCCTTGTTGTGCAAAAGAATATAATTGAGTTCAGAAGAATTTGTTCAACAAGTTCCATGTTCAGGGAAATATGCTGGGCCCTGTGAGAAATGACAGAAATCATACATAACCCATACCTTCAAACAGTTAATGAACTAGGTGGAGAGTCAGACAAAAAAAGCTAGGTAAGCTTACTTCAAAAAATGAAATACCGCAGGATGGTGGTGGCACACACCTTTAATCCCAGCACTCACTCGGGAGGCAGAGGCAGGGGGATCTTTATGAGTTTGAGCCCAGCCTGCTCTACAAGAGCTAGTTCCAGGACAAGCTTTAAAGCTACAGAGAAACCCTTTCTTGAAAAGCAAAAACAAACAAACAAAACAACAACCCCCCAAAACAAAACAAGAAAGAAAAGAAAGAGAAGAAAGAAAGAAAGAAAGAAAGAAAGAAAGAAAGGGCCCCAAAATGTTGGCTGTTGATTTAGCTCAGCAAAGAGCACTTGCTACTCAGGACCTGGGTTGGGTTCCCAACACCATGCTAGTTTACAGCCGTTCACAATTCCAATTCCAGGGGACCAGTTTTCCTCTTCTGTCTTTTATAGCCACTGCAAGCACATACGTGGTGCACATACACATACTGAAGCAAAACACTCCTATACATAAAATACAACAAAAATAAAAAAGAAATGCAACTAAGTTGTATGCTAGCAGAAATGAGCAATTAAATTTAATTGGCATAGAAACAAAAACATAACGTTGCAACCAAAATGAGGATTTTAAAGTGAAGTATAATGTCAGTGTAAAGGTTATGTACAGATATCATCATATGTATAGTGAAGGGCAAGTTTTACAACTTACAATACTCCAAAAGATAACCACAGGGAAGGCAGAGTAGAGGGGAAAGTGGAAAAATGCCTGTGTTCTAATCTGGGTGCCGGAACTCACTGGGGGAGCATAGGCAGCCTTCCGCTTACATTTACTGAGAATTCACTTGAAGCTGAACAACTTTATGAAAAACGAAACTTACAAAGATCACAGTTCTAGAGGCATGTCTGCCTCTATAGTGCTGGGATTGTAAGCATATTTGCCCCCAACTCTTGGCCTTTTGTGTTGGTTCTGGGGAGTCACACTTGGGGGGCTTATGTTTGCAATGCAAAAGATTTTTGGACTTAGCTATCTCTCTAGTACCAATAACACCTGTCTGTTTTTATTTCTCTTTATATGTGTCTTTTTAATTAAAATATATTATTTCCCTCTTTCCCTTTCTTCTTTCCAGCACTTCCCATCCCCCTTACTTCCTCTCAAATTCGTGTGTGTGTGTGTGTGTGTGTGTATAAATACAACTTTCTCAGTCTGTTTAGTAATAACACTTGTCTTAAGTAATTATTGTTGTAAGAATTAAATCAAACAGAGTAACCCTTTTACCATATCTGGAACACAGGAATAGCTTTGCAATTGCCAGTTGCATTTTCTGTATCAAACATCAGCCGTGCAAAAATAGTGTGAAGGAACTCAGGATGGGAATGAATAAGGTATTTTCCATGACTCCAGATTTTAATACATAGTCTTTAAAAAATTCTTTCATGTGTTTTTTAAATAAAACTGATTACATTATGATTTGTATTCAGGTGCTTGCATCCAGGAAACATGCTGCTAAGGCAATGGCTCCTGAAAGAAAATGATTGTGGATCCAGGAGTATAGTATGGGAGACTCTACTTCATGCAAAATGTGAGCCATCTTCACTACAACTGCAAGGATGGTCCCATTAGAAAACATGCTTAGGAAGGTTGAACTGGTTCAAATTATGATGAACATAGGCCTTAATTTAACCTTTAATTAGAGTAGGAGATTCCTATTACTTTATTAGGTGGGTCTAAATCTTGTAAGGGATCATTCTTTAGTATCTTTTTGTGTATGTGTGCAGTGGTTGATATTGGTTAGCACTAAACTGATTAGTTCTGACTCTGTTGTAGGGATAGCCACTGGAATCAAAGCTGTACTAAGTATACATGCTGGTTTTACCCCTGACTACAAAGTAACCCGGTCCTTTAACTCACTTAATTAATTCAAATGCGGAACATTTGTACACAGGGCATCGCACAGAACTTGAGTTCATATATGCAGGTATGAATTCTTATATCTATTAGCAATTTAATATATACTATCCACCTTTCTAGAAGCTGGAAAGATATCAACAAAACCAGTCATTGATGTCATAATGCTTATTATACAAACAATAAAAATGTGAACATGTGTTTAATATGATTGAAAGTCATGATAAACGGGTTGAGAAAAATAAATGGTAAGAGGGGATGCTAGGTGTCTTAGTTTATGCAAACCAGGGGATGCCTCTCTGATAGGTGACAGTGGCAGAGACTTGAAGGAAGATGGTCATATATTGGGATACATTGAGGAACTGCATGGACAAACACCTAATGCCAGGAGGAAGCATGACATTTTCAAGTAGCATCAAGAAAACCAGTGTAGAGTCAAGTTAGGCTGCTCAAGTATTTTACCACGAGGCTCATGGTTCATTAACTCTTGCTTCTTGGGCAGCTACATGGTATCTGCCTCCTTGGGCCTTTTTCGGTAGCTATGTGGCATCTCCTTGACTCTGCACATTGACTCTGCCTACTCTCCCTCTCTATCCCTTCTAGCCTGGTTATATTCTGTCTTGCCATAGACTGAGGCAGCTTCTTTATTAATCAATGGTAATAAAACATATTCACAGCATACAGAAGGGAATCCTGCATCATCTCCTGTGTTTGAACAGTGACTTGGAGAGGTAGCTCAGTTGGTAAAATCCTCGTAAAGAACGCATAAAGCTTTAGATTTGACCCCTACCCTGTGAAAACTAGGTGTAATTACACAGGTGCAATCCAGTACTCAGGAAGTGTAGGCAACAGGGTTAGAAGTTCAAGGTCAACTCCAACTAGATATCAAGTTCAAGACCGTCCTGGGCTATATGAAACTCTGCCCTCCCCAGTGGTTAATTATTGCTTTTCTTTGGAAATATATAGAATAAGAAGATTGTTGCTCTGATTGCCTGGATTGGAGTGTGCTTCGTAGTGATTCTCTGGATAAAGGAGAGCAACAAGTCCACGATCAAAGGTCTTAGTCAAGCAAGCACAATGCATTTAGACAGACCCAGCTTTTCCAGCTGTGTGGCCTCATATAAGATGCTTAACACCAATGGGTTTTTAGTTTTCTCAGATGCATACTTATTGACTGGGACTGTCTCTATAGTAGGAGAACTTCTAATTTACTAAAATTCAGACTATGCAATTTGATTAAAAAAACATTTATAGTAGTTAGAAAATAGTACAATGACATTTGATGCAAGGAACGGTAGAAAACACACACTCAAGATGTCTTGAACCGAAGAGTCTGAGTTAAGTGGCTCCAAGTTGGGTTGACATTTTTTATTACTATGGAGCTTATCCTATGAAGTAATAAAAGTATTATTTGCACTTTAGGGACGTGTCAACTGAGAAGTAGGCATGCTAATTCACGCAGGGTCAAAGCCAGTAAATGATGCAGTTAGGTATTACTCTCCCAGGCTGTCTGACCCAGAGCAGGTTTGTCCTTGTTGGGCTCCACCACTCCTTTTAAAAGCACTAAGTCGGTATGCTTCCAGTGGCCACATTGCTTTGTGAACTGCAGTTAAGTAGAGCAAAATACCTGGCAGAAACTTTAAAAGCAGAATCACACTGTGATCATTTGTTTCCAGAGAGGATCTCTCTGCATAGCCCTAGATATCCAGGAGTTTTGTATGTTGGTCAGGTTAGCCTCAAACTCCTGAGCTTATAGGCATGAGTTGCTGCAACACCTGGCCCAGAGATTTGGTTTTAGAAAGGGAAGGGGGTGTTGCAAGGAGGAGGGCTGCTTCTTTGTCCTGGCCACCTGGATAGCTTAGCACCAAAATAACCATGCAGAAACTGTATCAATTAAATTACTGCTTGGCGCATTAGCTCTAGCCTCTTATTGGCTAACGCTTATATCTTGATTTAACACATTTCTATTAATCTGTATATCGCCATGTGGCAGTGGCTTACCGGGAAAGATTCAGCATGTCTGACTCTGGCGGCTCCATGGTGGCTCTCTCTTGACTCTGCTTTCTTTCTCCCAGAATTCAATTCTGTCTTCTCCACCTACCTAAGTTCTTCCCTATTAGGCCAAGGCAGTTTCTTTATTCATTAACCAATATGAGCAACACATAGAAAGAAGGACCTCCTACACCAAAGGGGTTATGTTTTTAGAATACAGGGAAAGATTTTTGGCCACTAGAGGATACTGTGGGGCCAATAGCCTCATGACAGAGCAAGTATCTCGACTGGGCTTGACTCTTCAGACCGTGGTAACATGTTTTATGCCCATAGAGAACAGGGTCGCATAACTGTTGCTGAAGCTATGTGCCTTAGTTTCTTGTGGCCATTTTTGGCGCTTCTGTCTCAGGGTGACTCTCCTGTTGGAGCTGTATTTCTATCTCAGTGTGGGTTCCGCAGTCCCCAAGGGCTGCTTTTGTTCACCCAAGAGGCTTATCCTATGAATAATTTCCCAAAGATTATGCTCTTCAACGATGCTAAATGTACCCCATTCTCCATTGGGCTCATCTGTTTCGGGTGAATGCCTCATCTAAATGTAAGTAAATTGAATTGTGTTTATTATGGTACTTTGAATGAGAATGGCCCCCTTAGGCTTATATATTTGGATGCTTAGTCACCAGGGAATGGAACTGTTTGAGAAGGATTGGGAGTTATGGCCCTGTTGGAAGTGTGTGACTAGGGATAGGCTCTAAGGCTTCAAAAGCCCACACCAGGTCCAGTGTCTCTCTTCCTGTCTGCTGCCTGTGGGTCAGGATGTAAAGCTCTCAGATACTGCTCCAGTGCTATGCCTGTCTGCTAGGCCCCCATGATTATCATGGACTAAGCCTCTAAAAACTATAAACAAGCCCCCAACAGAATGTTTTCTTTTTATAAGAGGTTCCATGATGTGTCTTCACAGTGATAGAACACTAAGAAATTTATTTACATTGCATACTTTGGTTTGTGTGTTTCTGGTGTGTGTGTGTGTGTGTGTGTGTGTGTGTGTGTGGTTGTATGTGTGGTTGTATGTGTAGAGACTAGAGGTTAATGTCAGATGTTGTGTTCTAATGATCTTCATCTACCTTTCGAGACAGTCCCTGCTTGAACACGAGAGACCTACCTGTCTCCATTACCAAGTGCTTCGGTTATGGATGTGCCCCATCATTCTGGGATTTTCATGAGTGCTACAGGTTCAGACTCAGGTTCTCATGATTCGTGTGATGCAAGTATTTACCTGCTGGTCCATATTTACTGTCTGCCAATTTTAGTTTGACTCATTTCTCTGATCCTGCTTATGAGGTATTACAAGCATGTAATGATTAGGAAAAAAATTTAGTATTGCCCTGTGTTGTTGCTTTATTAAATCTAGCTTTGTTCATGTTGAGGTCAGTTTCTAAAGGCAAACTGATTTTATACTTAGGGTTAGAATAAATACACAAACAAAATACCACTTGATAAAGTTGATCAGATGAATTTAAACAAGGCACATTATAAATCAGCTGCATAAAAGTTTTTTAGGTATCAGATTTGATGACTCTTAGAGAGTTCCTATCTCTGTGCTTACTCGCAGGGTACCAGGAGAGAGGGAGGCTGTACGTCTCCTGAAGTACACCCAGAGAGTGAAGATGTGCGGTTCCCCATAGTTGAGGAACAGCAGTTATTCTTTGCCAAGTCTTGAGCCTGGGCCAGTCCGGTGGAAGAGAATTCTCAAGTAGTTATTCTAGTGTTTATATTCTCAGAATAAAATGATCCACTTGAAGATTGCTCTAAAATTTTTTATCATTTAAATCTAAAGTTTATAAAGATAAAATATTTGTGAAATCAATAATTGGGATGCCATGCAAATGAGGATAGCGTGGTTTCCATATATTCATAATTTATGAAAACTATAAAAAAACACATCAGAGGGGACGGAAATGGGTCAGTGGTTAGGAGCACTCAATGCTCTTCCAGAGGACCTGGTTCAATCTTCAGCACTCTAATATCATCCAAGATATTAGATGATATCTAATATCATCCAGGAATAAATGATCAGAGAATATAGGACTGGGAAAATAGCTTAGTCGGCAGCATTCTTGCCTAGCATTCATAAAGACTCAGGTTTGATTCCTGCACTGCATTATTGGGCCTGGTGATACACATCTTTAATCCCAGCACTCATGAGATGGGGGTAGAAAGACCAGATCATTCTTGGCTGCATCATATGTTCAAAGTCAGCCTGGGATACATGAGACCCTGTCTCAAATGAAAAGAAAACAAAAGATCAAATGATCATTATACGGACAGAAAGTTTAAAGATAGAGTCCTGTAACACCCCATAGTGCTCATGAGGAAATTGAAGTAGAACCAGGAAAAATGATGGAAAAGAGAAGGAATAATTTGGGAGCTAGAAGAGCCAGGAGAATATGCTACTCCAGAGATTCATTTTGAAATTCTAGCTAATATAATATTAGGGTATGTATTCACTATGCATTCAACTTAGTGAAATATGAAAATAATTGTGATTTCTAAAACTAATAACACTTTCCAGTAGTGCATGTAGTGAACTGGTAGCTCTTATAAAATTGGTCAAAAATTCTATCGCTAAACATTTCAAAATGACAGAGGATCTATTAATCACTACTCTTCTAGGATGGCTGCTTACTTTGGATTTAAAGTCGATGTTTTGGGCTTCGTTAATCCCCAAAGCTGAGCTTTTCTCATAAGAGCACTAGCCAGGAGCAAGTTTCTCAGGAAACAGATTGCAGAACTTGAGACCCAAGAAAAACATCTCTCACCCACACGGCACCCAGTCAACGTTGAAAAGAAGTCTTGTCATTCCACATGAGCCAACAATTCACATGTGTGGACATCCTTCAACTTTTAAAGAGAGCAGCGGGTTTGTCTTTAAATGTCAACTAAACTTGATGCTTTAGTGGGTGATACGTTCCTTTGGATGAGCTGGATGAGCCAGGGTAAGGCTAATTCCTATCAGACAGCCACTAGTAGTTAGCCCAGCAATAACGCTCTGATGCTGTTTCTCCCAATTAGTGATTGCCAGCCCTGCTCAACTCTGCACTTACCTGCTGGCTTTGACGTTTTAATGAGAAAAACTGGCTTCTGGAACTCCACAGCTATTATACTACATAGCCTTGGATTACTTAGGATACATCGCTAGAACGTTTGGTGCTAATGATGAGAAAACCAGGTGGGCTCATCTGATAGTGCAAAACTCATCTAGCCGATTGGAAACAGTACACCCTGTCGTTCCCTCCATCTTCGTCGCTCGTCAGGGTCCCCAGAAGCTGTTTAATGCAGCGATACTGTGTGCCCTCCACACCCAGGGAGGTTGTACAGAAAATAGCTCTATAGATTACTGGTGGCTTGGATAGTGACGTGTGATTTGTGCTAAGGGAAGATGTCAGCATTCTTGCAGATGGCTGATCATGTGACTCTTTGGCACTACTTAACAGTTCCTGGTTGGACAGAGGCAAATGTCCATTATTTTCAACAAATTTTGAATGTAGGTTAGAAGGCATTAAATTTCCTGTAACTGCTTTACCTCTTACTTAAAACCAAAACAAGCAATCAAACAAACCCCCTAAAAACCTACAGGCTAGAAATATTTGTTCAGGAGAGTAAAGCTGATGAGAAACAAGCATCCTGGCTGTCTTCTAAGCAGCACTGAATTCAATGTAATTCACAAGTAGCTGTCTTGTTTTCCATATTTTTCCTTAGCTTCTGGAGTGTGTGTGCGTTTCCTGAAGCAGTTTTAGAGATGTGGAAAGCTGCTTCCATTGCACAAATCTTTTTTTAAAATTATTTATTTATTTATTATATATACAATATTCTGTCTGTGTACATGCTTAAAGGTCAGAAGAGGGCACGAGACCTCATTACAGTTGGTTGTGAGCCACCATGTGGTTGCTGGGAATTGAATTCAAGACCTTTGGAAGAGCAGGCAATGCTCTTAACTACTGAGCCATCTCTCCAGCCCGACAAATCTTAAATAACAAATAAAGACTTCATAAGAGAACATCATTTCTGCTTTTCAGGTTCACTGAAAACTAATAATGCCCCTGAAAAAAAAAACCCAACCATAAATTCTGACTAGATTCTGAGTGTTACTGGGTAAGATTTTTCACTTTTATAAAGACAAATTACTTGGGCACGAATATAAGATTCATTGAGTTTATTGAACTTGATTGGGGAACTGAATTGAACTGGCCTAGAAATATTATCATCATTATTCAACTTCTTTTTGCTAGGTTGTCAATTAACCCATCCATCCATTTATTTTGTAGTTGATGTCTATCCTGGGTGTATGTTAGGTCTTTTGAGTATGACCCTCTGCTTGACTTAAAAATATGGATAATGAAAAAAAATATGGATAATGTCAACTAGAAGGTGATGTGAATTTAATAAACTAGTGAATAAAGTAGGAGAAATATTACAAGATAATCTATTCAAAGTTCCTAGTTAAGATTTTATAGATGTTTGGACTCCAAAATTCAAGGTCACCTAGAAATATTTTTTGAATATTTGAAAATTAAATGCAAAGATTTAAATGTTTTTAATGAGTTTATATTGTGCAGCTGTGACCAAGACACCTGAGAAGGCGATCGAAGTGGAGGAATTGCTTGTTTGGGTTCCTGGTTTCAGAGATTCAGTACATGGCCTTTGGCTCCATGGTGTAGAACCCTGCAGGAGCATTTAGGAGAAGAGGCTGCTCGACTCATAGTGGGCAGAGAGGAGAATGAGAATATGAACTGAAGACACATGCAGCACAGTCCGGAACCTGCAACTCATGCTCACCAACCAGGCTGTCTCTAGCTCTTGCTAATAGGGAGTTAGACCTCTGTGGCATCGTGAAGGGACTTTATGGGTTCCAGGGAAGGTGGAGAGGTGGTATTGAGGATACTCAGGCAGTTGGTATTTACACTATCTAGGAGAACCATTTTAACATTTTAAGAATGTACCACTAGAGCCAGCCAGAAACTCAGTGGGTAAAGGTGTTGAAATAGGAGCGGCAGGGCTGCGTCCCCGGCACCCGGCCACCCGCATGGCAGGCTTATGCCCAGAAATAATTACACGGAAACTGTATTCTTTCAAACACTGCCTGGCCCGGCTAGTTCCAGCTTCTTATTGGCTAGCTCTTACATATTGTTCTAACCCATTTCTAATATTCTGTGTAGCCCATGAGCTGGCTTACCAGAGAGGATCTTAACCTGCGTCTGTCTGGAGTGGGAGCATCATGGCGACTCACTCACTCAGCTTCTTTTTCCCAGCATTCTCCTCTGTCTACTCCGCCTACCTAATTTTCTGTCCTATGAGGGCC
>NW_026067906.1:15184520-15240790 GCF_014885135.2 Alexandromys fortis
TTCTTATTGGCTAGCTCTTACATATTGTTCTAACCCATTTCTAATATTCTGTGTAGCCCATGAGCTGGCTTACCAGAGAGGATCTTAACCTGCATCTGTCTGGAGTGGGAGCATCATGGCGACTCACTCACTCAGCTTCTTTTTCCCAGCATTCTCCTCTGTCTACTCCGCCTACCTAATTTTCTGTCCTATGAGGGCCGAGGCAGTTTCTTTATTGTTAACCAATGAAATCAACAGATAAGATACAAAACCCACCTCCATCATAAAGGTACTTGCCACCAATCTTTCCCAGCTGAGTTCGATCTCTGGAACCCACATGGCAGGAGAAAACTGACTCTTCCAAATTGTTTTCTGATTTTCACATGCATGCCTTGTCAGGTGCCCTCCTGACCCTGACCCCTCCCCACCGCTCACATACATGCCTTGTCACCCCCAATGAATAAATAAGTAAACGTAATTTTAAAAGAAACAAAACAAGTTCTACTACTTACTCACTAGCGACTCTCTTATCTCTGGATTTAATTTTTCTTCCCTAATTGTATTACAACTAAAAGTACATGTTCTCATAGGCCCTGCCTGGCTCATAGAGACTCAAAAGGCTATTGATCCACACAATAGATTTTTTTTAAATCTGCTGCGAAGAATGATTAAATTTGCAGGTAATTGAAGGAAACTGAAAAAAAAATTGCAATGTGTGAGGCAACATAGGCGCAGAATAACAGATACTGCTCATTCTCCCTCCTACGTGGATTCTAGCTTGGAATCTCTTATTTTGTGTGTCCAACTCGGAGTACCGGTTGGACAGGAAGGCGGAAAGAGGCCGCTGGGAGGGATCCCTTGAGGGAGTGGGGATGGCAGAATGCAGGTAGGATGAAAGTGAAGAGGGGGAGGGCTGGGGAGGGAAAACGTTCAAGCAGGGAGGACACATGAAGGTCATAATCAAAACTCAGTGAGATGAAAAGATCATTTAGAATACTACTATTTGCAACCAAATTAAAAGATATATAATTTATTTTATAAAAACGATCTTTGAGGGTTCTACCCTGCATGCCTCAAAGTTTCTTCCAGAAGCCAGGATTATTGAAGAAAAACCCTCTACTGTGTCAGGGATTGGATGTTGGTTAGGGAGGGTCTAGAGGTACCCCCTCCCCTCTGCAAACAATATAGACCCTCACCATTTATCTTGGTTGCCCACCAGAATTAGATGGTAAAGCCTTCTTGAGGAAGCCAGCACACAGTTTGAATGCATGATATAGAGAAATTAATCTGAAACTGGCCTGGAAGTTTCCTCCCTACTGGTAGGTTGCAGTCCTGTAAGGTGCCATGCAGTCTGCTGGGTGGGGGGGAGAGGGGAGGCAGCTGAGAATCTTCAGATCTAGGAGGTCAATCTGCCAGGCCAGAAAGTGTCCTTGTGCGACAGCAGCGCTGCTGTTATAGTGGGGACCCGTAAGAGGTCTTGGATGCACTTGCAACCCTTTCTACACTAGAGAATCTGTTTCTGGTACAGTAAACCTGACCAAAAGCCCATGGAGAGGGAAATCATAAGCTTAGGGAGAGGGAGTTGAATACAGTTAGTTATTCAGTAAATTGACATAATATCAAGTGGCCCTCAAAACATTTATGCTTACATGCAGAGACAAATGCTACTGAGCCCCAATCAGAGAAGCTCCCCTCTTGATCTACTTTCAAACTTTAAGTCTTGCTTAATTGTTATACCTTTATTATTAAGCCCTTGGAAGAAAACAGCTCAGAAAGTCACAGAATTGCATTATAGTCATTGTTAAGCCACTTAAATGTGACTCTTTTTTTCCCAAAGATTTATTTATTATGTATATAGTGTTCTGCCTGCATGTATGCCTCCACACCAGTTGAGGGCATCAGATCTCAGTATAGATGGTTGTGTGCCACCACGAGGTTGCTGGGAATTGGACTCAGGGCCTCTGGAAGAGCAGTCTCTACTCTTTGTAGTAGAAGGGAGCAGCCATACTTACTCCAAAAAAAGCCACACCTTCTAACAGTGCCACTTCCTATAGCTCATGGAGCCAATTACATTCAAACTACCACACACCCATTCCACAACTTTGTGAGCCAATATGCAAGGCAGAGAATGTGGACTAAACAGGATCTGTCTGAAATCACCCAACCAGGGAGCTCCTGAGTGCAGATAGGACTCAAAGGCCAATCTTCTCTGAAGAGCAGAGCGTTAAAGCAGTATGTACCGGCCAGAGCTCGTTATGCTAAACATCTGCTCTCTTCCTGTTGTACTTCCTGTAGTAGAATGTGTGTATCAGCAGCTGGAATTGTAAATTCTCGCAATTCCCTCTGCAGACGGCTACCAGTATTGTTATGTTCTACTCCCCGGGTCAAAATTCTGCAAGAGGAAATGAGACAACCCAGGAGGTAAAAAATTAGAGGTATTTTAAGAAAGGAAAATGTGTTCAGAGTTTCAGTTTAGTTTGGAGCTCAATGCTATATTGGCAAGAAATTCTGACTCTCAAACTTGAGGTTTTCAGTTTCATTTATTAATAAACACAGCGTTTGACATGGAACTGTCTAAGAGGTAGATCTGGTAAAACTGTTCAAACATCATTCTGAGTGGAGAAACTCTAGAAGCTTCTCTCTAAGGTCAGTAATGAACAAGGATGTCTAAAATAATCTCCTTTGATTGACAGGTGACAAAATGGTAAAGTCATTGACATTTGATAAGTAAAGGAAACGAGGGGTAAGAGTCTGGTGAAGAAACAAAGCTGTCAGTGTGTCCAGAGGCTCTAAATTAATGCATAGAAAATACAAGAGAATCAACAGAGAAACCGGTAAAGCTCAAAAGAGCGAAAGAGTTTCGTCTGCTTCAAATCAACACACGAAAAGTCAATAGAATTATTTTAAAGCAGTAATAAAATGATATATAACCAGTAGCATATATATATATGTATATATATATATATATAACAGGGCATAGCTAAATGACAAGTATATAGTATATACAGTGTATAGGATTTACAAAAGGTACTGTGGAAAACATTTCAAAATGTTTATTTATTTATTAAAGATTTCTGCCTCCTCCCCGCCACCGCCTTCCATTTCCCTCCCTCTCCCCCAATCAAGTCCCCCTCCCTTGTCAGCCCAAAGAGCAATCAGGGTTCCCTGCCCTGTGGGAAGTCCAAGGACCACCCACCTCCATCCAGGTCTAGTAAGGTGAGCATCCAAACTGCCTAGGCTCCCACAAAGCCAGTTATTTAGAACACCAAAGAAGACCTGATTGAGAGAAATTCCTGCTGATGGAGGAAACATTCGACATTGTAAAGATGTATAATTTATATATTTTAAAGACAAGTTCAATGTAATTAAAGCAAAATGTCCAAGAGAAATGCACTGGGAACAGGTGATTCTATAAATAGCTAAGACAATTCTTTCAATAATGACCAAAATGGGGAAACCTCTTCCTAGATAGCTCAGTGTCTGGGTTGGCTGTCAATATATTACCAAGGTCAGTGTGGTACAGGCACTGAAAATAACAAGTAGGTATTCCAATGGGGTAGAAGTAGAATCATATTTAAAACAATTCCCTGTTTATATGAGAACTTGATGAAATGGTAGAACATTGAGGAAGAGGTATATCATTCAACTGTTAAAATTGACAAAATATTTGTAGAAATAAAACAGAGGCTTTATACTCATAGCATATATTAAAATATTGCCCCATTGGAATAAAGATCTAAAAGTGAAAGACAAAAGCTATAAGACAGACATTAAAAAGAATCTTGAAGAATACCTCTTAAGCAGTATGATAGGGAATGAATGTCCTGAATAAGATGACAAAAATGTGTGAAATGGAACTTGGGGGGGGAATGGCTCAGTTGGTAAAGCACATGGAACACAAGCATCTGAACCCCAACTCCATATTTCTGGTACCCACATAAAAAGCCATGATGGTGGTGTGTGCCTGTCATCCCAACACGAGAGAGGCAGTGACAGGAAGATACCTGGAGCTCACTGTACATTGAGACCAGCTTAATCATGTTATAGTTTGCTTTAATTCTCAACTAAACCAAGAATTACTTGTGAAGAGACTCTCAATCAGCGATTGTCTAAATTGAGTTGGCCTCCAATGAGCTATCCCAGCATAGGCAACATCATTCACTATATGCAGGGGTCCTAAACTGTCTAAAAAAGAAGGAAGATACTGAGAGAAGTACAACCAGTCAAGGGAGCAAGCACACATTCATGCGTTCTTTGTTATTATGATGTGACTAGTCAGAAATCGTGGACTAAAACCTAGAACTATAGGTTGAATAAACCCTTTTCTTCCCCAGTAGATCTCATAGCAATAGAAATTAAGCTAGTCCAATCAGTTAACCCCAGATTCAGTGAGAAACCATGGCTCAAACAATAAGATGGATGATGACTGAGTCTAACCTACATAACACAAAGTATATATGCACTACAATGCTATACTGCACCGTGCACATTTGTACAACTATAATATATCAATTAAAAATTTGAAATTGGAGCTAGGAAAATGACTCAGTGGGTGCAGTGTTTACAGCATAGTATGGGAATTTGCATGATCAGAATTCACAGCGTTCTAAGTGCAAAGGAGGCAAAGACAGAGATCCCTGCTTGCTGGCCAACCAGTCAAGAAGCAATGGTGATCTCCAGGATCAGTGAAAGAGGCTTTCTCGAAAAATTAACTTGGAGACCGATAGTGGAAGACATACCTTATTGACCTCTGGTCCCATGATGGTGTGCATGGGCGTATGCATATGGATATGTCTTGCACGTGCAATACACAATAAAAACAAAGCAGCTTACGATATCATGTGACCTGTTTAGTAAGACACACTATATTCTTCATAAAAGTGCTGTAGAGCTGGGCTGTATTTAATCCATATCAAATGAGAGTCCTAGTTGGAGAGTTACTAGGTATATATGCTGTGTTTGGTTACAGGAGGATCTCATTTGGTTGCTAGAGAATAAAGGGATATTCCTTGTTATGGATGAAGATGTTCTAGAAATACACCTCTCAAACTGGAACTTCCAACATTACTGAAGAGCATTGGTTCTGAACTTTCTCAGTCCTGTGACCCTTTAATATAGTTGCTCATAATGTGGTGATCCTGAACCATTAAATTACTTTATTGCCACTTCATAAATGTATTTTTGCTACTCTTCTGATTCATGATGTGATATGTGACTCTCAAAGAGGTTGCGATCCACAGGTTGAGAACGGCTGTAGAGCCATTTAAAATATATCATTTCCCGCCACACGAAGCAGGGTCTTAGTTAACAGTCCCGCACAAACTAAGAATGAATGACTATTGGTACTATTGGTAGTGTTCTTAAAGATGAGACTGCCAATGGTATTTACTTTTTGTCCCTTTCTATAATTAATTTATAATTAATATCTACTTAATTTTGATAAGAAAGATAATAAAATAATTATCCTTTTGAAAATGAATCAGATGTGATTTTTTTTTTCAATGTCAAAAATGAACTATTTCCAGGAGCTGTAGTGCTTACAGTAATTCTAGAACTCAGGAGTCACAGGCAGGGAGATCAAGAGTTTGAGTCCATCGTTGGCTGCATGAATTCAAGGCCAGTTTGAGCCACATGAGATACTTAATGTCTCAAAAACCTGTTGTGGGAGAATCTTTTCTACCGTGAAGATGTGTGTTTGCCAGGGTCCTTCTGATTGCTTTAGTAAGAGCTGAATGGCCAATAGCTAGGCAGGAGAGGATAGGCGGGACTTCTGGGGAGAGAGAGGAAGAGGAGGAATGTAGGCCTGGGGATTTCACCAGCCAACTTGAGCATGTCTAACACGCTGTACTGAGGGAAGGTAAAAGCCGCATGATAGAATGTAGACTAATAGAAGCAGTTTAATTTTATTTATAAGAGCTAGTTGGGCCATGTGGTGGTGGTGCATGCCTTTAATCTCTGTACTCGGGAGGCAGAGGCAGGTGGATCTCTGTAAGTTTGAGTCTAGCTTGGTCTACTAGAGCTAGTTCCAGGACAGGCTGTAAAGCTACGGTGAAACCCTGTCTCAAAAAAACAAAAAACAAAACAAAAACAAAATAAAAAAAACAAAAAAATAAAAAACAAAACAAAAACCCAAAAAGCAAAACTAGTTGGGACAAACCTAAGCTAAAGGCCAACCTTCATAATTAATAAATTTACATGCCATTATTTGCGGGTTGGTGGCCAAAGGAAGCCTAACAATAAAGCTTGTTACAAAAA
This sequence comes from Alexandromys fortis, assembly GCF_014885135.2. Classification (NCBI taxonomy): domain Eukaryota; kingdom Metazoa; phylum Chordata; class Mammalia; order Rodentia; family Cricetidae; genus Alexandromys; species Alexandromys fortis. Next base: position 15,190,755 of record NW_026067906.1, read on the forward strand.
AAAAAAAAACCAAAACAAAGCAAAAAGTAATTTTTTTATATCTTTTTAAACATTGAGGAGTGTGTGCGTCATATTTTTAATTCCATATTCCGTCGCCCATTCTTTGGAGCTGTCAAAAATCTGATCTTTTAGATCCTGAATATTATTCACACATTTTAAAGATCCTCCATCATCTATCTCAACTCTTAAAAATATTTGGACAGATTATTGCAATACTGATGGCAATCAGGCAAGTATTTCATTAAATTACTGATTTGGGATTGATATATAAGAAAGAGCCCTCAATTTACTGTCATCGAACAGCAAACTTCTCTGCTACCATTTTGACTGCGCACATGTGGGCAGTCATCAGGGTGTCTTCTGTGTTCTCAGTTGAATGAGCCTAGGGCAGGGCTCCTCTGAGGCTCAGGTTGGTTGGTGGAGCCTCAGGCTCTCTGTGTGGCCGCTCTCTATTTAACAGTACTACTTGTCCTCCTGGAATGAAGCTCAGAGCTCCAAGGGAAGGGAAACGGCAGTTACCTGCACAGTGGTGGGGAAAAGGGGAGGGAGTGGGAATTTTGCTTGGTATTTTTTTTTAAAGTAATAAAATAATAAAAGAAGAAGAAATGAAATTTTTAGCTTGTTGCTTTATTTTTATATTTTTAATTTCTGTATAAGATTGTTTCTTGATTTATTCTTCACACATTCAATCTTTGTATCATTTATAAAACAAATATAAGAATTTAGTTTTTTATAGTAGCCTATTATAAACTGTATTGCTTTCTAGTAATAAAAGTTCTTGATGTCCATGCTGACAGGTGTCATATGTAAGTAGAAGTCAGTAGTCAGTGGTGACCATCTTTATTGTTGTTCAGTTTTTGAGATAGGTCTGTCACTGAATCTGGAATTCATCAACTTGTTATGCTGCCTGACCAGTGAGCTCTGAAAATCCTCCTGCCTCTGACCCTCTCCCGTATTACCGACTTTACAGACCTAGATTTTAAATGGGTTCTGGGGACCTGAACTCAGGTCTTCAAACTTTCTGTCCCCCACTTATAATGTAGATTATTGTGGTGTCGTAGATTAAGTGTATTTTCAGTTCTTGCTTAGAATACAGATAAGAAATTGTGTAATCTTTCCTGTTTCTTTCAATAAGTCTATATTACGTAAAATGTTTGTGCGCTGCTTCAGAGTGGTCCTTGTTTCTCATAAAATTGTTGTCTTTTCCTAAGTGGAGTGCCATTTCTCACCCTCCACTAAGGACGCAGACTGGCTTATCTCACGTTAGTTAATATGTTAGCCGGGAAGACAGTAACAAGAACATTTAGGTTATAAACTAAAGGAGACGATTAAGAAAGAAAACCAGGACGGACTCACCCGAGAGCTAAGAAACCAGCCAAGTGGTGTCCAAAAGCCAAGGGCAGAGAACGAATGTTTTCGTTAAATACTGTACGGAGTATGAAAGTCTTGCTGTGTCCTCCAGTTAGCCATGAAGAGACCATGTGGCACTACAAAGGGCTGCTTTGGTGCAGTGGCCGGGGCTGTATTAGTTCCCTAGAGCCAAAATAAGAGGTACAAACTGAATGGTACAAAAACAAAAAAGTAAAGGAAGGAGTTTACTCTCTTTCAGTCAGTCTTAGAGGGCAGAAGTATGAGAATAAGGTATCAGGTATGCTTTAAACAAAGGTTCGGCAGGAGGAGCCTGCTTTGTCTCCATCCTACCCTCTGGTGTTTGCTGGGAATCTCTGATTCTCTTTTGTTGGGAGCAGTGAGACCCCAGATCCTGAATTCCTTGTAATCCCCTGATCTGAGTGCCTACAGCTGCTCTGAGCGCGAGACCTTCAGGAGTTCCTGATGGCAGGAGAGTGGTTTCCGGTGGGTTTGGCCGGGAGTGGCTATCTCTATATAATCTGCCCCTGAGCACAATAAAAGGGGCATTCTTGGGGAATTCAAGGATGCCCCGTGTCGCTGTCTCTCTGTCTGTGTGTGTTTGTGTATTTTAACATCCAGCTCCCTTGCCCGAAGCTCGGTAACTGGGTGCCAGCGCACCGAGCGCAGACACGGGGGCGAGGTGTGCGACACTCTTTATCTTTAGAAACCATCCTTCATTGTCACATATAGGACATTATCTGTATGTTTTTGTTTCCCTGTCTTTTCACACAGCCTTATGAAGAACACAGTCGCTAAATTTAGGGCAGTGCAGTATGACCCCCATCTTTATTTGACTACATTGGCAAAGACGCTATTACTGAAGATCAGATTCACAGATAATGGGCAGTTAACCAACCCTTCAACATGTATTTCTGAGAGAGAATACAGTTGAACAAACAGCAAGAGGTAAGTCAAATTACAGTGATCTGAAAAGTGAACGCGGGTCAGGACAGAGGGACCTCATCTAAAAACTTCAGTGGGGGAAGAAAGTGGTAGTTGGAGACATGGAGTTTGGAAAAATGCTTGAAGAAATTGGGGCACAATCCCACAGAGAATTGGAAAATATAGGGAAGAGAAAATACAGACAGAGAGACCATGAGAAGATGCAAGAGTAAGATTGTTATTTATTCCTCAGTTTTCTCTCTTCCACTCAGCCCTCCCCTGATATTTCATTGGGTCTATAATTTTTCACAATAAAGATGCAGCTGCATGTTTACTTTGCAGCTAGGAGGACTATGTTGTTAGAGTCTGATTAGTGCAAGGCAAGCAGGGGGATGGTATGTTGTTGGGAATTCACACATGCTCTTTGTAGCATCACTAGTTATCTTGGACCCCGTGTTAATAATAGTATCATGCGTCCCAGCTTTGTGGATTAATTAGGTTAGTCTGTTTAATCATGTAAGCTCTTAATTTTTGCAAATGAGAAATAATTTCTATTCTGTTTCAGGTACTACCATTTTGTGTTTTCTTTTACTTTATCTAAATTGTGTCTGAAACACAGGTAGATGCTGGGACATATGACATAGTTTGGCATTTAGTTTCAGTTCATGCAAAAGACAGTCTAATCCTTTGAGACGGGAGAGAGAACGAAATAATGGTTGCAGATACAGATGCTGTGGCAAATAGAATATTGTAGAAATTTTATGGTAAGATGTTGATTTTCCTTGTAAAATACGAGTTGAATCAGAGGCTGAGAATAGCAGAATAGGTTTGAGGTGAATAGCGAAGATTTAGCGAACACGTTTTTGTGTGTATTGAGAAGGAACTGAAATCAAGGATTTGACAGTGGCATTGAGGTTATAGACAACATAATTATAGCAGTCAGATGTATTCTACGGCTCACATCAGAGGCATGCCCGATCAGACCTCTGCTTTGGGGGAGTAGAGAAAGAGAAAGGGAGATTTGCAGCAACAGTTTAGCTACTTTCTATTAGACCTTTATCATATAATAGATGAACTATATGAATGTTCAAGTTGAAACAAGACAGACTAAGCTTCTACTGCAAAAAAGGTCACTTTGGAAGGTGGCTGTGCGTGGAGAGAGGTGGGTGGTTATCGTTGACAGATATGCGGAGAACAGAAGAAATGCTCTAATATTTCACAGACCATATCGCAATTCTCATCTTTAAGGCAAAGAGCTTGAAATCTAACTCAAAGTGTTACTCAGACTGATATGAAAAAGCAGAGCAAGGAGAATGTAACAAACCCTGCCTCGACATTCCTCTTAACTTGCAGAAGTCTTTGGGTCAAAGTTTGTTTTGGTTTTATCACTGTGGTGGAAAAGAGTATAATTTATAGATAAAAGAACATGTCTGAATAAATGCAGTCATGGTGAAATTAGTCTCATTCTCATGTTCTCTCTCTCTCTCTCTCTCTCTCTCTCTCTCTCTCTCTCTCTCTCTCTTCTATCTCTCTCTGTCTGTCTCTCTCTCTTTCCATGACAGGGTTTCTCTGGAGTTTTTGTTCCTGTCCTGAAACTTGCTCTGTAAACTAGGCTGGCCTCGAACTCACAGAGACCCACCTGTCTCTGCCTCCCGAATTCTGGGATTAAAGGTGTGCGCCACCACCGCCTGCCTCTTTTATCTCTTTTAATCTACCATCATCTATATGGCAAGGTAGATTTTCTGCCTACTAAACTACTAGATGCACAGATTTATAGTAGCTGAAATCCGTGACTACTTTAACTTCGGAATACACATAATGAGGAAACATTAGAAATGGCTTTTGACTCGGGGGTCTAGCATGCATTTCACTATGTTCATCTTCAATTTGAAGATTTCTCCCCATAAGTAATCAGTCTGGACATCTCCACCGAGAAGCAGACAAGGTTTTCATTTTCCATGATGGTTTTCCAAATTTCCGAGTCTTTTCAAATTATTATTTAAAACTTCAATTTGTGGTTTGTGGTTGTTAGCAAAGGCAACACAGCCATCTAAAATGGAAACCTTTTTATTCTGTTAAATTTACTCATTTTTTTTTAAAACATCTATAAATCCTAACCCCCTAAAGACTGTGTTCGGAGGCAGTGTTGAAAGAGGAAAATATATCACATTCGTGTTGGCCTCTAGAGGTCACAAATGCAACAGAATCTTGTTTTCTTCTCTTCTCTTCAACAATGGTTTAAACAGCCCACAAACCACCATGGTTTTGATGGATGTGTGTGGTCACTGTAGATCTTAGGGTTTGAGTGATCGCATTACAAGACTGCTTGCTTACAAACATGTCTAGAGCTTCAACATTTTAACCAGCATCTTCTGTAAACACAGAGACAGAGAGCAAAAAAGGCAGTACAAAGATGTTTTTCAAGTTCTGGAAAGAACATTTTTTTTTTAATGCAGAAAACTATGCCATATTTTTCTGTCAAGATCAGTAACAATTATTGTCAATTACCTTTTGGAATCTGCTTAATCAATGATAAATACTTAATGACATAGGCAATAAAATGTAAACAATTCCATGTAAACATAAGTTGCAAAAGTACTACTTTGCTATTATGAAATAGTTAGAACCTACATTTTCAGTTATTTGCAATATTATAAAAACACTTTCCGTAATAAATCCGTTATCAGTGGTGTCTTTCATTTTCTTAATGTTTGAATTTTGTTGGTTTTTTATGGTGAAAATCTTTACTATTCTTCGGCCATCTGTAACATGCCAGGCACTGTGTTAATGACTCTTAGCATACTAACCCATTTATTTTCTCAATAACAAAATGCAGACCTGGTTTGATAAATTTAAACATCAAGATTTGCAATATTTTTCCTAAGAATACTTCTCTTTGTCTTTATATATTAACCCAGAGATAAGGAAAATAATAATATTTAAAATTACATGAATATTTTAATTAAATCTATTCAATATGAAAATGCATGTCAATCAAGTACTTCTGTTCTCATTGAGATATACTCAAAATGAATTTCAAATACATTTCAAAATGGGTCAGTATAGGCAATTAACAAACCATATGGCTTGTTCTGAACAAGTATTTCAATGGTATTTCTGAAAACCACTTCTCAATATGTTGCCAACTACAAGACATAATAGGAAACCACTCATATCATCTCCAGAATGCCTTGGTTTCACGAAATTCACAAGTAAACATCAGTGCTGTGGTCTTCCCTTACGAATACACAGCCTGTACTTTGGGTTCAAAGAAGAGCTGGGTTTCAACTCTGACTCCATTATTTTAGACAAATTAGTTTGAATTAGAATCTCTGTATAAACTGGAGACTACTATATATCTCTAGTATTAAACTGCCAGAATGGTAACCACTCAGATCCATCACGTTTCTCTTTACCTCTCTCAGAATGAGACAGTCATTAACTCCATGGGGCTCTGGGAAAGGGCAAAGGAAAGAGCTGTGAGGTAGTGTCTCCTCTTGTTTCTATCTGGCCTGATTAGATTGGAGTGCAAACACCAGAATTTATTTATTTATTAAAGATTTCTGTCTCTTCCCCACTGCCGCCTCCCCTTTCCCCCCCTCCCCCAATCAAGTCCCCCTCCCTCGTCAGCCCAAAGAGCAATCAGGGTTCCCTGCCCTGTGGGAAGTCCAAGGACCACCCACCTCCATCCAGGTCTAGTAAGGTGAGCATCCAAACTGCCTAGGCTCCCACAAAACCAATAGGTGCAGTAGGATCAAAAACCCATTGCCATTGTTCTTGAGGTCTCAGTAGTCCTCATTGTCCGCTATGTTCAGCGAGACCGGTTTTAACCCAGGCTTTTTCAGACCCAGGCCAGCTGGCCTTGGTGAGTTCCCGATAGAACATCCCCATTGTCTCAGTGTGTGGGTGCACCCCTCGCGGTCCTGAGTTCCTTGCTCGTGCTCTCTCTCCTTCTGCTCCTGATTTGGACCTTGAGATTTCAGTCCGGTGCTCCAATGTGGGTCTCTGTCTCTGTCTCCTTTCATCGCCTGATGAAGGTTAATATTCAGGAGGATGCCTATATGTTTTTCTTTGGGTTCTCCTTCTTATTTAGCTTCTCTAAGAACCCGAATTATAGGCTCAATGTCCTTTATTTATGGCTAGAAACCAAATATGAGTGAGTACATCCCATGTTCCTCTTTTTTTGGGTCTGGCTTACCTCACTCAGGATAGCAAACACCAGAATATTAAGCAGGACAGAACCTCTATCTTGGTGGTCTTCATGCCAGACCTAAAACCAAGCCAGTCTTTCTTTAGCTCAACACCTTTATTTTCTTTGACTTGGTTTTAAAGAGCATGAAGCTCCTAAACGATAGCATGCCTTTCAGTAACTGTTTGAAAAACGTCTGATGCAGCCTGAGAACTTGAACAGAGATCAAGGCAGGTGCCTTGGTTATTAAACATTGTCCTATCCTGCACCCTGCAGTTAGCAACTCTGAAAAGGAATAACTCTCACCAAACCTGGCTTTTTGTCACAAAAAGCTGACAACTCTAGTTCTCATTATCTCTCTTTTATACTTTCCCTTTTTGTCTTGCCTATCACGTAAGAAAACAGACTTCAAAAATGAGTCAGACCTGCATTTTAGCTACATTTAATTGCCTGTGGTTAAGATATGTCTATTACACACAGATCAACTTCTATAAAATTTAGCTATATCAAACTCAAAACACGAGAAATAAAACGTGTGCTTTCTCTATACCCCCATCATTTCCTAGTCACTTCTTGTCCCTATAGGGCTACCATCACCATCTAGTCCCCTGTCTTGAGTCATTTTGTTGATCTTAGGATGTCATTTATATCTGCGTCTAGAATGACTGTGAAGCCTGTCTTCTTTCCCAGTTTGTTCAACCCCATACATTGTCACATGTCTGCTTCTATGCAGTTCATGCTTGACCATGCTGGGTAGTCTAAACACTTTCATGTCTTGGGTATCAAGTCTAAAATCCACAAAGACATTGTGATATGTCCCGTTAATTATTTCTTAGAATCTGAGCTTAGGTTTAAATAATAAAAAAAATTAGGTTATCACATTAAGTCATAGGATTCACTGTGACAGCTTTGTGTACCTGTGTGATTAAGTTTCATTTTTGATCACTTCTCTCACTCATGCCCTCTCTCATCCAGATGGCTCTATTTCCACCTACTGTCTCAGAAAACAGGTAGATGGCCCTGAAAAATGACACCCAATGAGACCAGTTCATGTCTTTTGGTCTCCATGTACATACACACACGTGTGCATAGGCAAAAAGACATGAACTGGAACACACATATACACACATGTGCAACTTACAACAAAATGAAAGCAGAATGTAGATGAACTAGGTGAGCAACAAGGACCAATTTTCATTCTCCTAAATGTAAATGTCTGGTTTCTCCAGAACCATTTGTTGAGAATGCTGTCTTTTCCCCAATATATGATTTTAGCTGTTTTGTAAAAATTCAAGTGGCTACAGTTGCTTTGATAGGTGTCTATTTTTGTGTCGGTCCCATGGTGTTTTTATTACTATGGCCTGTAGTATAACTGGAAATCAGATGTTGTGATTCTTCTAGAGCATTCTTATTGTTCGAGATTATTTTGACTATCTGAGGTCTTTTGTGTTTTTATTTGAATTTAACACTGTTTTATAGTTCTATGAAAGATTAAGTTGGTATTTTATTGGGATTGTGTTGCACCCATGGATTGCTTTTGGTAGGATGGCACTTTCACAATAGTAACCCTGCCAGTCCATGAGCATAGGAGATCTTTCAGACTCTTAGTGAATTCTTCAATCTCTTTCTTCAGTGTGTTAAAATTTTCATTGCAGAGGTCTTTCATTTCTGTAGTGAGTATGTTCCAAAGTATCATTTTTTAAATTCTTCTCTCATATGTTCCATCCTTCAGCTCCCCTCCCTCCTCTCTTTCCTGTTCATTCTCCCCCCCCCTTTCCCTCAGATCCACTCCTCTTTCTTTCCCTTTAGGAAAGGGTAGGCCTCCTAGGGATATCAACCAAACATGGAAAAACAAGTTACAGTAAGACTAGAAACAGACCCTCATTATTGAGTCTGGACAAGGGAACCTGGTAGGAAGAAAATGGTCCCAAGAGCAGGCTAAAGAGTCAGAGACAGCCCCTACTCCCACTGTTAAGAGTCCCACAGGAAGACCAAGTTACACAACTGTAACATATATGTAGAAGACCTAGGACAGATTCACGCAGGCTCTCTGAGTGTTGGTTCAATTTCTATGAACCCCTATGATCCTAGATTAGTTGATTCTATGGGCCATTTTCTTGTGGAATCCTGGATCTTTTGGCTCCTACAATTCTTTCTTGCCCTCTTCCACAGGATTTCCTAAGCGTTATTGGTTGCTGGGTAAAATCTCTGATGACAATTGTAGGTTCCAGTCTACAAGTATTGCAGAGTAGCATTAGGAATCATTTCATTGGCTTGCTCTCTTTCTTTCTTTCTTTCTTTCTTTCTTTCTTTCTTTCTTTCTTTCTTTCTTTCTTTCTTTCTTTCTTTCTTTCCTTGATATTTTTTGCCTGTCACGTTTGTTTCTATCCTAGGTCTCTGGGCTATCCAGACTCTGGTTCCCAGCCCTCTAGGCAGCATCAGGGGTGAGTTTTCTCTCAAGGCACAGGTCTCAAGTTGGACTAGTCACTGATTGGCCACTCCCACAGGTTCTGTGCCACTTTCACTCCAGCACATCATGTAGGTAGGACAAATTGTAGGTTGAAGGTTTGTGATTTGGTTGATGTCCCAGTCCCTCTTCTGGAAGTCTTGCCTGGTTACAGAAAATGACTGGTTTAGGCTATACACCTCCCTTTACTACAAGTCTGTATTTGTTGACCCTTATTTTGTCTCCTAATATGTGTTCTACTTCAGAGACAGTTTCTTGGGCTTCTGAGAAGAATGTGGTGGTCTTGGAGTGTTTGAGTGGAGTGCTCTGTAGATGCTTGTTAGGTCCATTTGATCTACGGTGTCATTTAATTCCAGTGTTTCTCTGTTTATTTCCTGTTTGCTCAATGAAACTGTGTATTGGAGTTGTCAGTTATTGCCTTGTTGCAATTAATCTGTGACTTCTGTCTAGTCATGTTTGTTTTTATGAAATTGTGTAAGTATGTGTGTTTGGTGTGTATATATTTAGAATGAAAATGTCCCCTTTGATGGATTGTTTCCTTAGTCAGTATGGAATAACCCTCTTTATCTCATTGAATTAGATTTGCTTTAATGTTTATTCTTGTCAGATATTAGACAGAATCATTTTCTCCTGATTTCTTTTTTTTAAATTTTGAGTTCTGTATTGATATATAAACAAGCTATTGACTTTTGTATGCTGATTTTTCCATCTTGTTACTTTGTTGCAATTTTTTTTATAAGTTCTAAGAGTTCTTTTCTGGAATCTGTAGGATCTTGCAAGTACAGGGTCTTGTTAACTGCTAATGCAGATAAGCCAATCTTTTTCTTCCCACTGTGTATCCCTCTTATTTATGGCTAAGGTTTTGAGTACTATATTGGATAACAGAAAACACTTCTCTTGTTTTATTCCAGATTTTAGAAGAAATTCTTAATGAAAAATTCTGCATCTATGTTCTTCAGGGAAATTGGTCTAGAGTTTTTTTTTTGCTGTGTCTTTATCTGGTTTGGGCATCAGGGTGGTGCTTGTTTCGCATAACGAGTGTGGCGGTGTTCCGTCCCCTTCTATTTTACGGAACAGTTTGAGGAGTGTTGGTGTTAGCTCTTACAGGGTTTGGTTGGAGTTGGCAGGGAATTCATCTGGTTCTGTTTTTTGCTGGCAGACTTTCATTAGTGTCTTAACCTCACTGATTGTTATGAATAAGTTTAACTTGTTTATATCTCTTTAATTTAATTTTGGTAGGTCAGATGTGCCTGTTTTTTTTCTAGATTTTCTTTCTCCTTCTTTTGAATAAAAGTTTTCAAAGTACACCCCAATGATCCCCAGATTTCATTGGAATATGTAATAACATCCACACTTTTATCTCTAACTTTAATAATTTGGTTTTTCTCTTTCTTTTGTTGGTTTGGCTAGAGACTTGTCAATCTTTATTGTTTTCAAAGAACCAACTCTTTGATCACTTTTGTGTATTGTCCATTTGTCTCTATTTCATCAATTTTTTCCCTGATCTTTTGTATTTCTTGATAACTCCTTTTTAGTCAGGCTGTTCTTGCTTTTCTGATTCCTTTGAGATTGACAATTTTCATACTTTTAGTGAAAGCACTCATAGACATAAACATTCCTCTTCAAATTGACTTAATTGCATTCCAAATGTTTTGCTAGGTGATGCTTCCGTTTTTACTTGAATTTAGGGAATTATAAATTCCCTCCTTGATTTCTTCAGTATCCGTAGTGTATCACTTATTCTCTATGTATTTGTATTGTGTGAAGTGTTTCTTCCCATGGTCTTCTACTTTTATTGCAATATAATCTGTCAAGTTACAAAAGATTGCTTCAAATCTTATAGTTGATAAGACTTGATTTGTGGCCTAGAATGTGGTTTACTTTGGAGGTGCTTCCTTTGGCTTCTCAGTAGAATGGGTACACAGTTTCTGTTGAATGGAGTATTCTGTACGTCTCCTAAGTTCGTCGATCTATGCTGAGGTTAAATTCTGAGGTTCTGCTTCTTCGTTGGCTGTTATTGCCTATCTCTGTTTTTTTTTGGGGGGGGGCTGGTTTCTTATTGAGCATCGTACTTGAAGACCCATTCTCATTGTCAAATTCACTTGGCCAGGAGAAAACAAATTGCTATAGCAGCAGCAATATCAACTGCTGTAGGAAGTCCTACAGTCAGTGGTTACCCGCCCACTGGGGCGTGGCCTCTTATACTATTTATGCCGATGTAGAGCATTCGTCCGCGCCTCTTTTCCGGCTGCGGGATTCGGTTTCTGATCTCCACTCCAGCAGAGAATTCTGATTTGTGAGTCTACCCCTAAATAAATAACCATCTATTTCTCAGTTCTGTAGTGTGGGATTTCTTTTAAGCGTCCTTCAATCAACGACACGAAAAAACCCACAGATGTTCACTTAAAATAAATGACAGTTCACTAATGCAGTCATCAAACGACCTTAAAAGCAAAAATTGCAAAGTTAGTGGAGAAGGTGCTATGGAGTTGGAAATTATTTAGGGAAAACATGGAAGCAGTGAGTGAGTGAAATAAATGGAGGAGATGGGAAAGGGGCAGGGACAGTGAGGAACTAAGGTTAAGTACATGAAACCAGGAAGAGCAGTGACGTGAAGAAGAGGGCCCTGAAGGAAAGGGGAAAAGAGAACAAGAGTAGACAAAAATCCCCACCATTTCCACATAGCGAAAAAGCGAAAAACCGAAATTAGACGAATGTGAGAAAAGGAATACAATATAAAAAAGGCAGAGTGTTGAAGAGAAACACAGTAAAATAAAACTACTATCAACTGTAGAAGTGGGGCAAGGAAGAAATGCAGGATCCAACATAAGATGAGTAAAAGGAAAAATGACAAAGGAAAAGAAAAAAATACTTTCCTTCAATTCAGAAGAAAGCACAAGCAGAATTAGATGGGTTTGTGACGCGAAGAACAAATGAAACCACTAAAAATACAATACAGTACAAGCCCCGTACACACGTGGCGGGTGGGGCAGAACACAAAGGGTGTATTGGAACAGAGTCCTTTGGGGTCATTGAACACAGAAAGCCCAGTATGAGCAGGGGTGGATGTCAGTTAGCCTGACGGGCTCTTCCTTCCTATGGCTTTCATGTTGAGAAGTTTGTACTGGGCAAGGGTCCGATGTCCATCTCTGCTCTACTCTTAGTGGCAGTTTTCCACTATTTTTTTTTTTTTTTTTTTTGAGCACCAGGGACCTCTGCTGGCTACACTTTGGTTTGCATTCCATGTGCCGGGCAGGTTCCGCAGGTCATCCTGGGAGGTGACCAGAGTAGAGCTTCGGCTAGCCTTGTTCCTAAGTGTTCTGAGAGTGTGGGCATCGGCTGCAGCACTACAATGGGTACACCCAGAGGAACTCTCTTCCCAGTGTGTCCGTCACTCTGCAGTGACACGCCACTGTAGCTAGTGGGTGCCTCTCCAGAGCTTCGTGCTCTCGGGGGGCTAGGACAGTGAAGGGTTAGGAGCAGCTCTAACGTTTTTAGAGAGCTAGGGACGCATAATAACTATATCTGTGGTTTAAGGAGGAGGTGGGTTAGGTACTGGCAGGTTCCCAGCTCCCCGATGGCTGTTCAGAGCAGAAGAATTTGATCAACCTGCCGGCTTCAGGCAGGTGGATTCTATGAGTTGGGGCCAGCCTCTGCCTCCCAGGTGCTAGGATTAAAGGTGTGTGCCACTGTGCCCAGCTTGGAGGAAACTGTGTTTTTATCTCTCTCCATTCCTTCCCGAGGTTCTATTCAGCGAAAGGGTGTGAGAGCATAGTCACTAATGCCCCATACAGATTCAAACCCCAGTGGGCTTCTGGTTCAGAACGTCTGGATCTCTGAAAAGAGAACGCTGTGCCCAGCCTCCAAAGATACTTGGAGCTTTCAACTTTGCCACTGCCTTGAAAGAGCCTGCAGGAGGCTGAGAAACAGGGAAAGTATCGAGTCTACACAGTGGTTGTGATCTCTTCACTCAGCAGAGATCAGCAAAGCCAACAAGATCCCCTTCTTCCAGAGCCCGGAAGCATTAGTATACCTAGTTGAGAACAAAGGAAACAGTCAGTCGCTTGCACTTGAACTATAGAAATGCCTATCAAGGCATGATAGGGCATATCTGTAGTTCCAACACATGGGAAGCAGAGGCAGAGGGATCACTGCAAGTTCAAAATCAGCCTGGTCTACCTAGCAAGTTCTAAAGAAGCTAGGGCTACGTAGGGAGACACTGTTCTAAACCAAGTCAAACCAACAAACAAGAACTCCCAAACAAGCCAGACAAACGACAGTGACAAACCAAGCCTCTCATTTAAAGCCACCAGGCCATCTAGTCATTGGTTCTGGAGCTTCATTGGCCAGCACACAGTTGGTAGGTAAGTCATCTGCAGGAACATGGCCACATACCTTGTATCTACCTTTACTGTTGAAAAACCATTTGTTCAGTGGTCAGTCCCAACCCGTAGACATATGAGTGGTATCAGATAAACTCAGCAGGTTATATTCATATGTTCATATGTGCATAACATGGGAGACTGTGGAGTGGAGGTGATGTAAGTACACCACTCATACATGACACTCGCAAAAGAAAAATAAGTATGAAAGAAATCAACAGTAACCACCGCATTGTGGACTTTCGAGACTTCAACCACAAGTGTCATTTTCTTCCTCATGTCCTGTTACCCATGGGGCAGCATCCGAGCCTGAGGTAGTGCCTATGATGGAGGCATCCTTTCCCCTTGTCTCCGTTACACAAACTGTTCTTACACAGTTCCTACAGATAGAGCATTACCAACTCTCCCGAGTGCCAATTTGAAGAAATTTTGGTAAGTCTTATTCCCAAAAGACATTCTCTATCAATTCCCTGCCTCTTCCTCACTGCTGCAACCACCCTTGCAGCCTCAGTCCATGCTCTGATCTCTCTGGATGGAAGTGCTTCCATACCCTGAGCCCGGAAGCCTGCAGGAAAGCAGAGCACATGATTTTAAACTTCCGGAGAGAAAAGATGTCTTGTAGAGACTCGATTTACCTATCCAAAGCGTATTAGATCCTCAATGTAGGCTAAAACACACCACAGGTTTGTTGAATCTGCAAGAATGAAAAAGAAGTCTTTAAAATTTCTGCAGTATGGAAAAGAGAAGTTGATCTTCGTCACATGCTGGTTTGCTAACTCTTTTTTCCTTGGGAGAGCCTATCAACTCATCAGGAAATTCAGGTGACACTGAAATTCCTTATGAAAATTCTATTCAAGAAATAGAAGGTGCCGGGTGGTGGTGGTACATATCTTTAATCCCAGCAGTCGGGAGACGGAGGCAGGCGGATCTCCATGCGTTAGAGCCAGCCTGGTCTATAAGAATGAGTACCAGGATAGCTAGGACTGTTACACAGAGAAAACTTGTGTGTGAGAGAGAGAGAGAGGGAGGGAGGGAGGGAGGGAGGGAGGGAGGGAGGGAGGGAGGGAGNAGAGAGAGAGAGAGAGAGAGAGAGAGAGAGAGAGAGAGAGAGAGAGAGAGAGAGAGAGAAGGTTTTCCGAGGCAGGCAGATCTCTGTGACTTTGAGGCCAGCCTGGTCTACAGAGTGAATTCCAGGACAGTCAGAGATACACATAGAAACCCTGCCTTAGAAAACCAAAGGAAATAAAAACAAATAAAAGGTTTCGTTTATCTCCTCTATGCCTCGGGCACACAGATGCTCGGTAAACACGAGTTGTTATGCTGTCTCATTGGAATCATAGTGATCGTCCAGCAGGATGTCGGCGGTGCCGTGGAACCAACCACACACTGTTACGGGGAATGTCACTCACAGTCTAGAAACGCTTTCACGTTCTGCTGTGTGTAATGAGGCATACGATGCCTAGCTGACACATGGTTTTTCGTTACTTCGAAACCAGAACAGTTGCTTTGTTTCGTGGCTCTGTGAGAAGTACGCTTCTGTGTGTGAATATCAGACCCCGATTTCAAAGCTTGGGAGTTCCCGCGGTTCCCGAACAGCTGCTCAGCTTATGGCAGGAGTGAACAGGATGCTGTGGCTGGCACCTCATTTTCTGATGAAGATCAAAAGGGAGGAAAGAGAGTCTGTGTACTAGTGAGGAAAGGAATTTGGAGTCTCTGTGATTATCATTAAAGTGTCGTCAGGATGTTTTCCTGAGGAAAGAGTAATCTAGTTCAAGGATTCCAAAATCCAAAATGCCACAGGGGCACCCAGAGATGGTGCCCTCTCAAGTTGCACAGAGGTCTAGCCCCACCCCGTTATTGGCTTAGTCATGAATAGTCTTTAAGTGGACAAGGTGATTTCAATAATTCACCAAAGCGCCAATGCAGGATAAGATAGCGAAAAGTCTTAGATTTTCAGGATAGTAATAATTTTCCTTTTGAAGCCTCTGGATAAACTATCTTAAAGAAAACACATTATGGCAATATATTGGCTATATTATCACAAAATACCTGACTTATAAACTTGAGAAATAAAAGGTTTATTTTGGCTCATGTTTCAAGGGTTTAGTTCATCGTGGGGCTGAGGGCAGGTTAGTGAGGCCATTGGTCAAATTTGGTCCACAGTCAGGAAAGAGTGTGGTAACTGCTGGTACCTAGCTTGCTCTCTTGCTTCTGTATGGCCCAGGTCATGGAATGGTACTGTACACATGTAGAGTGGGCCTTCCCACCCCCATGAATGTACTCTACAACATCCCCCATAGACATGCCCAGAGGCTTGTTTCCTGGGTGAGTCTAGAACAGTGGTCCTCAACCTGTGGATCGAGGCCCCTTTGGGGCTGCGTATCAGATGTTTATATTATGAGTCATGACAGTAGCAAAATTACAATTATGAAGTAGCAGTGAAATAATTTTGTGGTGGGAGTGAGCACACCACGAGGGACTGTATTAAAGGTTTGTATGAAGACTGAGAACCACTGCTCTAGATCTCACAGGAAATGATGTTAAAAAGATGTGTTAGAGAAAGAATTCAATGCAGTGCATTTTCTCCTCTGATGTTTTGTACGGCTAAGAGATTGCAGTTTTTTTTTTGGTTCTATTTCTATTATTTAAAACAAGTCTTAGATTTAAATATATTTTGATTATATTCTTCTCCTCCCCCAGTTCCTTCCAGATGAGACTATAGTTTCTAATAGTCACTTTTGGTCTCTTTAGGACACATTTTGGCAATGATTCTTTCAAAGCCAACTTTTCTTTTCTAACTAGAGGAAAGGCAATCTTGGGTGACTACAGTTTTGATTTCCTCTGTCTTATCAACAGCATGCCTTTTTATGAAAGAGACTGCAATGAACGAGCTTTTGAGAGTGTTCTGCTTATTCCTCCAGGAGGCTCATTTGCAAGGCTGAGCTGTTTATTTTATATTGAATGTTTAAAAAAAATCTTTTTTTTTTCTAGTAGCTATCATCTGTGGCAGTTCACTGAAAGAGAATAGGAGAATTCCCAAAGGGGAAGGTATGAATCCTTTCCTGGAATAGTTGGCTAGCATGTTCTAATGAGTCAATAATTTCTCTAGGGAAAGAGGGTCATATTTTGTGAAAACACTGGTTGGCTTAATTAAAAAAATTCAACTGCTAAAGTCTTAGCTAAAACAACAAGAGCTGTCAAGGACTAACCCAGATGGCACCCTACCTTCCTTGATGAGAATGGAAGGTTAAGACAAAATGCAAGTGGAAGTGCTCGCAAAGATGCAGCTCCTCCACGTGCCTGCTTCCACGGGGAGCATCTCTAGCAGAATAAACACACACAGGGCCAGAGTCGGACCTCGTAGTGAGATCTTGTAGCTATAACAAACTTCCCAAAGATCATCTAGAGAGAAATCATGAATAAAAGATATTGAAGTTGGTGCAGGAAATAAATTTGAGCTCTGCTAGTCTGTAGATGCTTTTGTTCCCAGGAGCCACTTCATGCCACACCTGTTGGGTGTAGGGCATTATTCATTTGCTATATGACTGGTGTAGGATAGTGTCTCAGCTCTTTGAAAATTTATTTCTGTTTATTCAGTTTTTAATAGTCTTCTATTCGAAGACCCATTGTGTGCCAGATGGGTCATGGGAGCAAATATTTTTCCTGACTTTATTTGCCTTCTCGTTGAGGTCAGAAGCCAGCAAACTGGGGTTCATGGGTCAAATCTAGCTCACCATCTACTTTTATAAATGAAGCTTTAAAAGGACATAGCCGTTCTTATGTGTTTATGTATTACCTAGGGTTGTTTTCAGTATAACAGCAGAATCAAGACAAAGATTACATGGCTCGGTGTACTGAGTTTTTCATGATTATGATAAACACCTGAAGGAAGAAACAGAGGTGAGGAAGCATTTATTATAGCTCATGGTTTCAGGGGATGCTGTTCATTATAGTGGAGAATGCATAGGAGCAACCAGCTCCATGATGTGGAAAGCGTGAGCCAGCCTGCTTATTCTTGGCAGGTCAGGAAACAGAAATGAGTGTTGGCACTCACCTGGCTTTCTCTCCCCTGCTCCTTTAATTTGATTGGAGCCCTGAGTCTTTGAGACAGTGCCACCCACATTCAGGGTAGGTGTTTACACCTTTGTCGATACTCTCTGAAAAGTCTTCACAGCCGGATCCAGTTGTGTGTCCTAGTCATTCTAAATTCTATCAAGCGGACCATGAAGAGCAATCAGCGTATTCTGAAAGCTTAAAAACACTTACTATTTGATCTTTCACAGAAACAAATCCACTGGTGTGATAGAAAGAAAACGGCCCCCAAAGGGAATGACACTACTAGGAGGTGTGGCCTTGTTGGAGTAGGTGTGATCCCGTTGGAGGAAGTGTGTCATTGTGTCATTGTGGAGGCGACCTTTGTGGTTTCATATATGTTTAAACCACGTCCAGGGAGTCATATCAATTTCCTGCTGCTGGCATAAGATGTAGAGCTCTCAGCTGATGTGGGATTCCCCTCTGTATGCTGTGAATACCATTGGTTAATAAAGAAACTGTCTTAGGCCTGCACAGGGCAGAGTATAGGTAGGTGGGGAAAACGAAACTGAATGCTGGGAGAAAGGAGGCAGAGTCAGTGAGAAGCCATGTAGCCCCATGGGAGACAGATGTCAGAACTTTACCCAGTAAGCCACAGCCTTGTGGCGATACACAGATTAATAGAAATGGGTTAAATTAAGCTGTAAGAGTTAGCCAATAAGTAGCTAGAGCTAATGGGCCAAGGAGTGATTTAATTAATACAGTTTCTGTGTGGTTATTTTGGGACTGAGCAGCTAGGAATTAACTAGTGGCCTCCTTACTACACTCAGCTCCTCTTCCAGCACCTGCATGTCACTGGGTCCCACCATGATGAAAACAGACTGACCTTTTAAACTGTAAGTTGCCACCTCAGATGTTTTTCTTTATAAGAGTTGTCATGGTCATGGTGTCTCTACAGCAATACAAGGTGACTGGCTTTGGTCTAGTTTCTTTCTGAGTTAGTAAATCTGAGATGGGAATAGGAAAGAAACACCAAAATAGCTGGCTCAGATCCTAACAAAATTCAGTGTCTGCTCAAATCATTATAAACCATCTTAATTCTAAAGGTATGTGCTTGATAAAAGGCAATTTAAGGTGTTTATTTGGGGAATAGGTTGAAAGAATGTGTCTTAATCATGTCTTAATCAACATGGCAGAATAAATAATGAAGTGTACCACTTTCTAATGATGAGATCAGAATGTCTTTTGGGGATTATATCAAGAAACCAATACTGAAAAAGAAGAATCACAGATAAGAGAAATACGATAGCTAACTTGGAAGAATCTCTAATTCTTTCTGGCCAAGGCGTTAATGGATATAACAACCAGACTACTATCCCTTTAAAAACCAGTTAGCTGGGAGAACTGGAGATTTTTATCTTGTGAGATAGAATTTAGAGGCAGAAGGCACAACACCGTCACTGTGTCAATGAATTCCCAATTCAAGAACCTCTAGTATTGCCTTTGTAACTCTGAATCATCTGGGGAGGCCTCATATCTAATTTTGGGCTGTAAAGAGGTCACTGGGGACATCGTGGGGCTGCAGGCGAATTTATAGTGTGCTTAGTTATAGTAGGTCCATTCCCGCCTTCTCACAAGCTATCAGCTTCCCTGATTGTGTCTGTAGAAACTCACCTTCCAGGAAGGGCATTAGGGAGATGGCTAGCTTTTCAAAATCATGTTCACGTACCT
Organism: Alexandromys fortis; assembly: GCF_014885135.2. Taxonomy (NCBI): domain Eukaryota; kingdom Metazoa; phylum Chordata; class Mammalia; order Rodentia; family Cricetidae; genus Alexandromys; species Alexandromys fortis. The sequence goes on from NW_026067906.1 coordinate 15,209,848, forward strand.
ACAAAGACATGAGTGTACTCTTCATCTCATAGATGGTGCTGTGTGTGAAAGATACCTTTCAACTAGTTTTTAAGATGCCGGGGGAAAAGGCTTCAGTGAAAATACTTTGTGTTGGAAGAAAAAAAAATGAGAAAACGAACACTTCATTTTTTCTTTACTTATTTGTTTATTTATTATTTTAAATTTTTTCAGGAACCCCCCCCTTTTTATATTATTAGATTTTTTTTTTAAAATACCAATCCAAGTTCCCAATCCCTCCCCTCCTCCCATTTCCTCCACACACCTTCCCACCCCACCCAATCCCATTCCCCAGAGAGGGTAACACACATTGCTTTGTGGACGATTCAAGGCCCTCCCCTCTATATCTAGGCTGAGCAAGGTATACTTCCAAAGATAATAGGATCCGTACATCCAGCAGGGAAAATCCCTGGTGCCACTGCCAGTGGCCTCCCAGTCTGCCCCAGCAATTTAACTGTCACCCACATTCAGAGGGACTAGTCTGGTCCTATGCTTGTTCCTTCCCAGTCGGGCTGGTGTTGGAGAGCTCCCATTAGCTCAGGTGAACCGTTTCAGTGGGTGAACCCATCATGGTCTTGACCACTTTGCTCATATTCTCATTCCTTCCACTCTTCCTCTGGACTTGGAGAGCTCAGTCCAGTGAAAATGAACACTCTAATTTCATTAAATCCTTAAAAGATGCGTGACCTCATTTCTTTAATTAAATCGGTTTCACTTGTTCATAGTAGGATTTATGATATTGAACTTGGTGAAACATAAATTGCCTGGAATAGGGGTGACCAATTCAAGCAAATAACTTTATTTGATCCAGGAAAAATAAAATCAATACGGAGAAGAGAGAACTGACATCCCAGTAGAGTGACTTTATTAGAAAATGAGAGGCTTGAGTGGATTAGGCGGGTCTCTGGTTTCAGGACTTTGACCTTCCACCTGGGCGCTTCGGCTGCGGTGCTCATCAGTCTAGGACCCTGACTTCACTTTATCTCAAGAAACGCTTGCCTTCGTTTTACAGCTTTTTGTCTTTTTAGGAAAACACAAAATATCCTGACTGGCTATAGTGTAGTTAGAATTTCTGGTTTTCTTTCACTTGAACAAGCAGCCAGGATTTGGAGAAATTCACTTACTTTCCTTGACGATAGCTCAATGATAGTACTGTGTCCACATAAGACCGACTGTCAGCTCCCTGTCATATGCCTTCACTGAGTAGACAGCTGCCACGGTCCTGACTTTGTATCTGTCCCAGAATCAAACACACACACACACACACACACACACGCAAACACGCATGCACGCACACACACATGCACGCACACAGACACACACACACACACTTGAATGCACGCACGCACGCACACATGCACGCACACAGGCATACACACACTTGCATGCATGCACGCACACGTAATGCATGCAGGCACACATGCACACACTCACACATGCACACACGTGCGCGAGCGCACACACACACACGCGCGCGTGCACACACATACATAAACACACGCGCACACATATAGACACAGCAGAGATTATTATAATACTTAACTAGGTTTCTCACAAGGACTAAACAGCATCATTCAAGTAAAGCTCTTGGCAGAGCTTTCCCAGTTCAGTAGTAGGTAGATACTGAGCATCAGAATTCAAAGTCCCACGTGTAATAAAGTGATGATAGCTTAAGGGAATGTGCCTCCTGCTGAAAACTAGACTCAAGAACTGAACACTCAGTATGAGATTCTCAGTATTCAACTCTGGATCTAGCCTATTTTTGGAGTGAGAAGTGCGCTGGATATGATGAGCCACTTTGTTAAGGACATGTGGCTTACATGATGTAATATTATATATACCCAGGTCCCAGGTAAGAGGCATGAAGATAAGACCCGGAGAAGAGGGGATTGCTATGCGCTCATTTATCTCGTGAACTGGGGTAGGAATATTAAAGTGGATCCTGATGGGAGGCAGGGAAGGCAAATTATTTGCATAGTATTACAAGGTGACTTGAAGACAATGGAGCAGTACCCCCACAGAGCTCTCTATGAAGAATGAGGGCATGGCTGAGCATGCGTGACAGTGCAGTATACTGTGTACTTACTAAGTAGTTTACCCTGAATGAACTTCACACAACAACCATGAGAGATGGCTGTTGTGGCTTCAGGTCAGATGGCCAAACAGAGGCTACATGAAGTCCAAAAGTTTTTATGAAACCATAAAGCAGAAAAATGGCAGGGCTCACATTAAAATGCAGCTTGCATTTTTAAACTCAAAAGCCTTTTAAACTTTTAAACTCCAAAGCCTATGCCATTTCATATCATTTCATTTCATGCTTTTGTGGTGCTAGAACTTGAACCCAGAGCCTTGCAGACAGCAAACTTGAACCCAGAGTTTTGCAGACAGCATGAAAGTTCTCTGTCGCTGAGCTACGTCTTCAGTTCTTTACTATCAGGCTCTTGCTAACTTGTGAAGGCTGGTCTCAAACTTGCAAATCCTCCTTCCCCAGCCTCCCAGGAGGCTGCAGTTAGAGGTGTATGTGTTACACCCAAGTTATTTTATTTTCAATAATTAAATATTACCTTCTTCTAACATATTCTTAGATAAATAGGAAGGAACATATAGAGACAATTCCAAAGAATGGTCTCATGGAAATGAGCAGCCGCTTTGAGTCAAAAACCCAAAGTCAGGGCGCAAGGAAGTGCAGGCTGAGTCTCATTAACTAGAGTTAAACTAGGAGGTTAGGAGGACAGCCAGAGCCCCTGTTTCTTTTGCCTTTTTCTCCACTGCATCTTGACTTGGTATTCCTTCAAGGTCAAGATAAAGCACTGAGTTATGGAAAGCCTCAGGCTTCGGTGATGAATGATTTTGGCTGGGAATCTCAGCTTTGAGCTTGCAGCCTCCATGAGAGAATGGGAATTGCTGGGTCTTTTCATCTGGCCGGTGGAGATAACCTCACATGGAAGAGAAAGGCCACATTGTCCAAACAACGTTGTATAACTCTAAAGTTATTTATAGTTCTGCAATGTCCCCCCGACACTGCTTTTTATGCTTCCATCCCATCCTCTCCTCTTCAGCTCCTGGTAAAATAAATTATGGGATAGAAATTGCTTCATTTAAGTAGTTTTTGAGGGACGGCTTTGTTTTTGTTGTTGTTTTAGACAGATTCTCTTTATATAGGACAGACTCACCTGGGACCAACTATGTAGTCCAGGCAGGACCTAAACTCATGGTGAATCTTTTTTTTCTTCTGTTTTTGAGGCAGGATTTCTCTATGTAGACCTGGCTGTTCTAGAACTTGTTCTGTAGACCAAACTGACCTCAAACTCACAGAGATTTTCCTGCCTCTGCCTCCCATGTGCAGGGATTTAAGGCGTGCTCCACCACCGTCCAGCCTCATGGTGATTCTTGTACCTCTGAATGGCAGACTCACAGGCAGAGCTACGATACCCCATTCCTGGAATACATACACATACATATACATATACATATACATATACACATACACATACACATACATATACATATACATATACATATACATATACATATACACATATAGTGACATATGTAGCGTGGGCTGACTTCAAAATCAGTACATAGCCTAGGATGGTTTTAAACTGTTTATTTCACTTCTTCCAGTTCTCAAGTGTAGGGATTACAGGTTTTTTACCCTGTGCCTGCTCTGGGGGAGTATTGTTAACACCCGTGAAGCAGAAAGGAAGCAGTTCAGGCAGCGGGAGAAAATGACTTGCTACATGTTCACAAGCTAAGTCTCAGCCGGTCCTGCTGGTCCTGTTAGTCTTCCCGAGCTTACGATTGTGATATGTGTAACGTCAGAATCACAGAGCCTTCTGGGAGAGAATATGACTGAGAGAGATACCTTTACTTTGAGAGAGATATGGTTATTTGTGAGAGATTTGTTCACTTTGAGAGAGATTAAATGCAATATGGGAGATGTATTCACTCTGAGAGAAAAGTGTTCATTTGTGAGAAATTTGTTTACTCTGAGAGAGACACATTCATTTTGGGAGAGATACATTCACTTTGAGAGAGGTTCATTTGTGTAAGATTCATTTGCTTTGAGAGAGATACATTTATTTGAGAGAGATGCGTTCATTTTGGGAGAGGTATGTTCACTTTGGGAAAGATGATAGTATACTTCACCAAGAGCTGTTCCTAAGAGGCGTTCATCTCTGGACCCTTAGCAGACAGCTGTTGGTCTCTGCGAGGCCCTGGGTGAAGAAACTTCCCAGCATTTGGTAAAGGTAACCATCCATTCCCTTGCATCTTCTGCCATTCATTTCCTTTGTTTCTCCTGGTACCAGGCAGGGCACCGAGGACTCACATTTATACCAAGTATCCACTATGTGCTTGTCGCGGTGGCAGGTGTACCACCCGTACAATCCCATTTAGTCCTCAAGATAGGCTTAAGGAGAGGAAGAAGCCTGAGGTTCATGGAACAACTTTAAGATGACATGGTCCGGCCAGGTGTTTTGAGCAAAGCAATGTGGATCTAAGACTGTGGCCCTCTCGCACGGAGCTCCATCCCTCGCGGCCCCATTGGATCTTTTCTATTTCGTTTCTAACAACATTACCGTTTATAGTATTCTTTCAGTATACATTTGTAACATATGACTCATCAGCTAGCTTTCGGGTCAGATGTTTATTTTATTTTAAAAGCCCTTTAATATACGTTGTTCAATTTGTACGGACCTGTACAACTGGGATCTGGCAGTCATCAAGGATCTGTATGTTAAGGTGAGGACAAAATCATTTCATCATGTGCATAAGGAGCCCTTAATTTAATTTAAAATCTCCTCATCAAAACGCTTTATAATATAATAAATATCCTTGAATGGGGACCAGTTTCTGCGGACCTCACATAAAAAGTTAAGATTGGTTCTCTCTTTGAACTTCTACTATTTACTTAAGGCTTTTTCAAAGCAATAATACCATAATAAATTTCATGATTAGCAAATTGGGACGTGTTCTTTTTCCAAGGCTAATAAGGTCATCTCAACTTAGTAACAGAAAGTCATTTTTCTTTCTTTGGCCATTTATTCCTCTGCGATTTCAGTATTTCCTAAAAAGAAACATAGCTGCTTTTTTTTTTTTTTTGTGCCAAAGCAAAATAATGTTTCCTGGTCAAATTATTTCTCTGGATCCTACAGGGATGATGGCAGTTTGGTGATTTTTTTTTCTAACCTTTACTAACTTTGAAAACCTTTTGAGGTTTAGTCTCATAAGTAACACACACACACACACACATGCACACATGTATGCATGCACAACTCATAGAATATGGGGCTTCATGACAATAGTTCTAGATCTGCATGTAATGCATTTTAATAATATTTATCCTGTTTGTTACTCATCTCTCTCCTCTTCCTAGCCCCTCCCCTTCTGCACCTCCAGTTGTCAGTCTCCGGTTCCCTGTATAGTTCTGTGCATCGCAGCCTCATTCTTTCTTGCTCTCTCTCCTGTCTCTTCCATAGCTTCTGCGTACGAGGGAAAATGTCTACTGCTTGTTCTGTGTGTCTGGCCTGTTTCCCGAGCATAATGACCCTCAAGTGGTCCATCCGTTTCCCTGCAGATGCTGACATTTTGTTCTCATTTTTGTCTGTAGAGCGGCACTGTACATAGGCAGCATGTTTCCTTTATCAATTCATCCATTGACAAATGAGTATTAGTAACGAGAGCATACTTTCCAAGGGAAGAAAAACAAGTTGCTAATCCCTGGGTGAAAAAGTGTCCACTGTCTTGAACCGTGGGAGAAATAAAAATCAAAACTAATACCGAGGAACTGAACCCGATAACACATGCCCGTAATACCAGGTGAAGACAGGAAGATCAAGAATTTGAGGACATGTTTGGCTAATTAATGTGGTTAAGGCCATTATGTAAAAGCCTATGTGAAAAACCAAAAAAAAACCAAACAATCCCCCCCCCTCTAACCAAAAGTTGAACAGTTTTTATCTTTCCCAATTTGGAATTGTTACCACCAAAACAAACAAAACAAAGCCACAAAAAAACAAAACAACAACAACAAAAACAAGTAACAAATCCCAGAAGGATGGGACTGGGGAGAAAAGCTTATTCAGTACCATCAGAATCTATAAATTCATCCAGCTGATATGAAAATCAATATGGAGGTTCATCAAAGTTTAAAACACATTGCATTTAATCAAACTTTTTAAAACCAAATGAGATTTTTCTATATGGTAAAAGATAATCTCATTTTTAATTTGTATTCTTTGGCTGCTAAATTTCTAAATTCAACTGTTAAGTCAATGAATCCTGCAGATTCCATGATACCATCATCTATGGAATGCTGAGGAACCCTGTTGCATCTTTACCTTCCTGAAAAGAGCCACTTCCTACAGTTCACGTTCCTTATAAGGAAGGGTATGAGAATCAGGCCCACGTTTTAATGTCTAACTTATGATGTTCAGGAGAGAAGTACGCATCATTCTAGGCAGAGTCTATGACTAATGTTTCTTCTATTGTAGGTAATTAATAGAAATAGAGGTTGGCTTCTGTTCTGACCATAGGTTTGGGTCCTACAATTGAATTTACTTTTTTGAGCAAGTCACAGGGCAGTCGTTTCTGGGATCTTTCTCTGTGGGAGGTTTCTAAAGGCTTAATTCAAACAGGCTAGCTTCTCAAGATGTAGTAATACAACTTCTAACACCTAGAAATCTTTCTCGGTTTCTTTTTAGTATCTCACTGGCTAGGCATTTCCCACCAGTGCTTCAAAAAGAGAAAGTGTTTTTGAGCTTTGACCACCCTGATTAGGAAAAACATTACAGCACAAAAAGGACTTACATTTTGTATGTTTTAAAGATCAAGTAATTAAAAATACTCTTTGTTCTTACTTTTATGTGTAGGAAAATGTTGAGGCTAATTCCCTGACCATGTGGGATAATTTGAGTCTCAATCAGTAAATTTAAAAGATCTTTCATAACTTAAAAGGCTCCAGTTCTGCCAAGGACAAATGACTGGCACCGAGATTCCTTTGTTAGCTTAAATCATTGATATGTAAAACAAAAGAAAATTCTTTGGCAGAAAGCTGTGGAATGTCCAGATGGTTTCTATCTATTTTCTCATTGATCGTATAATTAAAATCCCCTTTAATCATCAGAAAAAAATTGAGATAGAATGCTTGTAATAGAACACTACTGTTTTTTGAAGAAATTCTTCTTTGGTGGTAGGTTCACGACTAATGAACTACTGGCAACTTTTTGTAAATTTGTTTAGGGAAAGAAGATGGCCAGGTATTGTAATTTTGATTAGGGAAAGAAGATGCCCAGGTAGTCTACTTCAGACGAGAATACCTTTGTAGCATTATATTGCTTGTGCCAAATGAGGTCAAACTTTTGTGTATTGAACAATCACCAAAGGAATATGAATTATCACTGATCAATGGATTTCTGGTGGTGTTTCGCTTTAGCCAAAGGGCGATTCACACCTTTAATGGTTTAGAAAAGGATAACATTATTTGTGAGGTTGATTACAAGGAAGACACAGATAGATTAGTCAGTAAACAAATAGTTGGTGTCCTCAGGTGTAGAATTTATCTTCTCAGGCAATCCATACAGGAACTGTTTGTATACAGAATACTGTTTGTATTCTGTGAGGGTATGTGTTTGACAATATTGGTCAACAGAACTAATATTTCTATGATTTCTTTCCTCCTAAATTCCACCTGCTGATCAGTGGGTTCCTCTCTCTCTCTCTCTCTCTCTCTCTCTCTCTCTATATATATATATATATATATATATATATATACACACACACACATATATATATATTGTATATACACATATTTTATATATATAATCTGAACATATAAGTATGGTTGGTGGATGATGGTCTTTTTAGCTTGAGTGTAGTGTCCTTATATGATATCCAAGTGTAATATGTGTTTATGTGTCTGTTTCTCCTGTTTATGAATGGTTTCAATGATAGTCTTGAAGTGGAAAGCCATACAATTCTTCTGATTTACCCATAACCCCATTTTTTTTTGTTTTTACCTTTATTTTGAGTTTAGGAATGATTTTTGAGACTATAAATGAGAGGGGAAAAAAGGAACATAAGATCTCTGTGTTGGTTTGAATAGGAATGACCCCCAGGGGCTCATGTATTTAAATGTGTGGTCATTAAAGAGTGGGATTAGGAGATATAACTTGGCTGGAGTGGGTGTGGCCTTGTTGAAAGAAGTGTGTCACTGGCAGTGTGCTTCAAGCCAGGAGCAGTGTCTCCCTCTTCCTGCTGCCTATGGGTTTAGATATTGAACTCTCAAACTACTTTTCTGGCACCATGTCTGCCTGCATGCTGCCATGCTTCCTTTCATGATGACAATGGACCAAACCTCTGAAACTGTAAGCAGGTCCCAATTAAAGGCTTTCTTTAATAAGAGTCCATGATCATGGTGTTTCTTCACAACAATAAAACAGTCTTCGTCCTAAAAGTCTAGGGATGCAGTAGGAGACCGTTGTTTGTTTCCCGGCCGCCCAGACTCCCGAAACAAACACACAGAAACTGTATTACTTAAATCACTGCTTGGCCTATTAGCTCTAATTTCCTATTGGCTAGCTTTTACATCTTAATTTAACCTATTTCCATTAGTTTGTATTTTACCATGAGGTTCGTGGCCTACCGGCAAGGTTCCAGTGTGTCTGTCTCTAGCAGGGACTCCATGACTTCTCCCTGACGCTGCCTTCTTTCTCCCAGCATTCAGTTTAGTTCCCAACCCCCCAGCTCTGTTCTTCCCTGCGCTGCTATAGGCTCATAGCAGTTTCTTTATTAACCAATGGTATTCACAGCATACAGAGGGGGATCCCACATCATAGGGATAAGACAATCTCTTTTCTAAAAGTCTAGGGGAAAGGCCATGTTAGATCCAATAACCACCATGTGGCTAGGTTCTAGTTTCTGGGTTCAGAGAGAAGGTGAGAGGAAAAGTTGTTGAAAAGACTTTGTTTCTCATGACTCTTTGCAAACCTATGCGATTCCTGCTGGTCAGTGAGTGACATCACAGAACTGAAAGGCACAGGAGAACAGGGAGGAAAACACCGACTCTCTAACAACTGCTGTATTCGTCAAGCTCTCTCATGCATTGTCTCATTTAACCTTTACAATAACACCCGGAGATGGGTTACCACCACCTTCTTTGTTCCACAAATGAGGATGGGGATTCAGGAAGTCAAATAATTTGGAGGACCTGCAATTCTGTTTGGGTAACAGCTTCACAGGATACTTCCTCAAATATTTGTTCTCCGTTCACCAGTGCCAGCATTGCATAAGCAAGCAGAGTTACTGGCCAGCGTCATAGCAGGACTTTGGAAGATCCATGTCAGTTCCAGGGAGTCTCTCTGCAGTCATCACTTGGAAACACTGCTGTCTGATGTTGTCATCTGCTTGAAAGATACAAAAATGTCTCAATACCTGCTTTGCATTTCCAAACCAAGTCTCTCTCTCTCTCTCTCTCTCTCTCTCTCTCTCTCTCTCTCTCTCTCTCTCTCGTGTGTGGGCATATAATTTCAGTTGGTATGTGACTATTTTTTCTGTTATGGGGGATGCTGCAGTATGATCTATTATTTAGCATATTATTCAGTCTTAAATATGAGGGTGCAGATCGCTCCATAGTTCTTAAAATCAAAGTCACAGCCTTCTCTCAACACACGTTTTAATGTTGCTGAACTAACATATCTCTTGCAATTGATGTTGCATTGCATTAAATTTAATTGACTGTACTATGGTACCTAAAATAACAGCGCTGTGCAAAAACTGATTTTTTGGTGCAATGAGAGATAGCATTACAATTATATGCAGACAACTGAGGAGTTTGATTTGTTTCTTGTAGGTTATGCAACTAAGACTGGTCATGACATTTGATGGTTAATTATTGAGAAAATCAACTTTTTATTCATTCTGGGCATGGCTGGGTCCACATTGTCCAATTTCCCTCATAATTAAATCTGGCATAAGACAAAATTCTGGACAATGGAATGCGAATGGGTCACTGGACCCATAAAAACCACTAAATTTTCCCTACTTTTATTTTCCCAGATGGGCCAGCTGAATGCTGATAAGCAGGAAATCCTGGGAACTGCACAATGGAGGTGGCTGACTTGCAATTGAATGCAGAAATGACTATGTAGACTAGAGTTGACTTTTATCCTTCAAATCTTCTAATCTATCAGTTGACTGTGAGAGGCAAATATTGAAAATTTGGGACTAAAGTGTTGTACCTACATTCTATTATCTTTAATATGCTAGAAGAACTGAGACTCAAACTTTATCATTATAATTTGAAAATATGCCTTTTAAACTAATATTTCTTAACATTAACAGTGGTATAGTGTTATTTATTGTGAAGGAAGTTTGGGAAATAGTTGAGTAAATTTCTTGATATATGACAAAGCTACAAACCAGTATTCACTACGAATCTCTTGAAACTGTCAGATGTGGTTTTGGTAGTTCTCAGTGATGCTTTGTTTTTGTTTGTTTGTTTTTGAGACAGGGTTTCTCTGTGTAGCTTTGGAGCCTGTCCTGGAACTCACTCTGTAGACCAGGCTGGCCTTGAACTCACAGAGATCCGTCTGCCTCTACCTCCCAAATACTGGCATTAAAAGAGTGTGCCATTACTGCCTAGCTCTTAAATGAAGCTTTTAAAGACATTGAATCTTTTCTGTGTTAAGATGTCATACTTTATATGGGGTCGTATTGTTTTTTTGTTAATAGATATTCATTGTGCAAGACAATGAGAGTCTTTATGACATTTTCAAACATGTATATCTCTTGTTATATTCAGTCACCTTGCTCTCTCTTCCTTACTCCCCTTCTATTGGCTTCCTACCCCATCTATGCTCATGTCTTAAAAAAAAAAAAACAACAACCTAGATTCTCTATGAGAAAAAAAACCCACACATTTGTCTTTTTGCGTCTGGCTTAATCTGTTTAATGTGATGATCCCCAGTTCTGACCATTTTCTTGCAAATGATATGACTTCATTCTTCTTTTTGTCTTTTTTTTAAAATGTTTATTTTTTATGTATACAATATTCTGTCTATGTGTATGTCTACAGGCCAGAAGAGGGCACCAAACCTCATTACAGATGGTTGTGAGCCACCATGTGGTTGCTGGGAATCGAACTCAGGACCTTTGGAAGAGCAGGCAATGCTCTTAACCTCTGAGCCATCTCTCCAGCCCCCTCTTATGGAACTCTAAGTAGACACATTTTCTTAACCCATTTATTTACTGATGACAGGCATTGGGGTTGCCCCATAATGCACTTGTGAGTACAGATGCAATGAGCACAGTGTATGGGTGTAGCTGGATCATATGGCAGTTTCATTTTGAGTTTTAGGAAACCTAAGTGCAGGATCCCACTGTAGACCCCCACTCCCATGCCCCACCCCCCACCAAAGAATTGAGCAAGCTGCCCGTGACTGGCCCTGGCTGAGGAGGGGAAGTACTTCGATGGTCACTGAATCCCTCGGGTCCAGGAGACAATCAGACGCAGCGGGGAGTCCAGTCAGGAACTCGTTTATTTCCTTACAGCATGCAACTTATAAAGCAAAAACCCATGAATCCCAGAAAAAGTGAAAGGGCAATTAGCCAATCACGTCAGCATGCACATCTACATGAGCAATGGCTCCTATAGCCCCTAATGGGGAACACAGGGGCATCAGGCACTTTATGTCATCTTACCCCATCTCTAACTCCAATTATCTTCTTGTAAATAAGTCAGATCTCCTCCCCCCTTACTCCCCTCCAGTGCCATCTTGACTGGGAGTATTCTTCACGGGCTTTTTGACGTTACTATTTTTGAATTTCGTGCCCTTTTCTAACAGGTTTTGGCATAGCTGTCATGCTTTTGGTGTAGCTCTTACACTTTGGGGGCCAGTTGTGCATTTTCCCATCACTTTTTTTTTTGTGCTAACTTGGCCACTCCAGCCTCCTATATGCTCTTGCTCGATTCAGCCCACGCCTAAGTAATGATTTCCACAGTGGCTGTCCTAGCTTTTATTCTCTCAAACAGTGTGTGAGGCTTGACTCTTTTCTTTTGCATCATTGACAGCATTTGTTATTTCCTTGATGACAGTCATTCTGATGGCCGTGAGACACATTCAGCAAAAAATCTGGTTTAAATTTCCTTTAAAGATAAAGCTGCTAAGCATTTTCTATGTATTTATCAATCACTTGTATTTCTTTCTAGAACTCTCTCCCCAACTTACCTGTCCATTTATTGGTTACATATTTTTGGTATTTAAGTTTGTGTATTTTGAGTTGGGTCTCAGGTGCATGCCTAGAGCATGTCTCCCCTCTCAGGGGATCTCCTCCTTGAACTGACCAGGCTGGAGGGTCCTCCATAGTTAATTTAAAGGACCCAGATGCCTCCTTTCCTGATAGAATTTTGATCAACAGTCATTCCTCCAATGGTATCCCTTCCTGCATCTGGGACAAGGGGTAGTGGGGGATTTCTCCCCGTGAGCTCTGGCTTTACCCTCCACTGAGGGCATGGAAGACAGTCCCTCTTAAAGGGACCCTTCTTTATGCATCTAAAACAGGCTCCTCTTCCTCCTGTTGTAGGATGATCCCAATCTGGAACCATCAGGGCCCTGGAAAGGGCTTCAGTGATTGACTCATTCTGGGCCTGTAGTGCCATGGTCAGAGCCTGTGTCTGTTTGTGGATGATCCCAATGTCCTGGCTAGCTATTATCCACCTACTCATGGAGACTTCCTTTGACCCTGTGAAAACCGTACGGCGGGAAATGTGACAAACTGGTCCCTCAAGGCCCCAGTGCCTAATTTGTGGTTGATACTCCACCGGGCTCCATCTATAAATTCAGTCAAGGACTTAGCAGGTTTCTGTCGCACCCCTGCTATTGGGGACTTGGTGGGTTCCTCATCCAGCTTGTACCAGGCGGTAAGACCTGCATTTTTAACCTGGTCCTGGTAGGGGTCAGCTATTGCTGCCTGTTGAATACCAGTGGAGAATGCCTCGGTGATACCTGCCAGCATGCCTACATGATGGAAATGGTGGGGCAGACTCCCTGATAAGACTCAGCCCAGACACGGCACTCCTCCTTGTAGAATACACATCATTGAATGTATAAAGTGCTAGACAGTATTGTCTTGGCCAGATCCATCCAGTCCTTTGGGACACAGGGGTGGTATGTAACCTCCTGTAGCAAAGTTAGGGCCCAGGGAGAAGTGAGCCTGTCTTCAATTATAGCCTTCCGCAGGTCCTTGATGTCCTTTAGCCTCCCAGAGATGTTGTTGGGGTTTCTGTCCTGCCCAGTTCCACAATCGTTAAGTCCCAAAGAAATCACACAGAGGTCTACATTAATTATAATCTGATTGGCCCATTAACTCAGGCTTCTTATTAACTCTTATAACATATATTAGCCCATTATTCTAGTATATGTTAGCCACATGGCTAGGTACCTTTTTCAGTGAGGCAGTCACATCTTGCTTCTGTGTCCGCGCTGGGATTGGGGAGGAATGGGCTTCCTCCTTCCCAGAATTTTCCTGTTCTCATTGACCCACCTCTACTTCCTGTCTGGTTGTCCCACCTATACTTCCTGCCTGCCACTGGCAAATCAGCGTTTATTTAAAATATAATTGACAGAATAGAGACCATTCTCCCACACCACAGGGGTACCATTCTAGAGTTCTTCCAGGGATGGGGCAAGATTTACTGGAAAAACCCTAGTGTCCTTCCTCCCCACCTCTCTTTCTCCCCACCTTAACTGTGTGTGCCTCAGTAAGCAGCCTCTCCCTGCTGGTCCGGGTCTCGTAACAGCCTTCTCAGGGCAGTATAGGGCTCAGAGACTCCCTCTGGCCCCTCATATCCCTCAACCATGCCGGTGCTAGGGCAGTAAGGTGGAGGTCACGTGCCTTCTTCCTCATTGTCTTCGGAATCAATGACTTTTACTTTTGTTTTAACTTCCACTGTGCTCTCAACCGTGCATCCTGCCCTTTCTCTATCAAACTCTTCTCAATTCTTTTTCTTCTCTCTTAACAGTTTCCCCCCTTCCTTTCAGGGTTCTCGGATCTACCCACTTCGCCCTTCTCCTTAGCAGGGGGAGGGCAGGGCCGTAGGATGAAAGGACGCCTTGAGCGCTGAGATGGTGGGGTGAAAACCCACAGACAGAGGTACACCAAAATACTTTTCCCTTTCCATTGCCAGACGCTTGATCCTCTACCAAGTTAGATGGGAAAAGAGGTTGGCGCTGGGTACCCAGGGGGGCAAGAAACACCATAGCCTCCCATGTCTTAATAGCATTACTGTTGGGCATCTCTAGCCCCCTTGACTGCAAGCATGTGCCTAAAGGGCTGGGGTACTTTTCTTAGAAGTTGCATTACCCATACTGAGGGTTTCACTTACCTTGTTCTGATCAGCCCCACGTTGGGTGCCAGCTGTGGGGGTCCCTCTGTGGACTCCACTGCAGAATTGAACCAGCTGCCCACGGGACGACCTCAGTTTGTTATGAGCAACCAATACCCTTGGCAATAGCCTGAGTCGTTTGGGGGTTTCCACAGGACCTCTCTGGCCAAGAACTCAATTAAGAGTAACCCTTTCCTATGGCCAACCTCTTGATATTAAGACATAACATTTTCACCCATGAAGTTTATACTTGAGAACTATGCAACTGAACTGAAAAAAAAAAGGATCACTAAAGAAAAATCTCATAATATTTCAATTAAGCTTGCGATTTTCGTATTTGACCACACTTGTAACTGATAGACTATATTTAAAAATATTTATTAACCTTAGTTTTGGGGTTTGGTACAGGCTTTATATTCTGTAGAGGTGATAAAACTGATTCATGTGCTTCTTCTACTTGGAAAACGAGAAGATGCCATTCAGTAAAATTTATCTCCTTATCCTTGCTTAGCTCCCCAAATAGCTACACCGAAAGAGGTTCATTAAGTATTTGAAAGAAGAATATAAGGAACTGCAGAAGCACCTGGAAATACTTGATAGTATTTTCAATTATTCATGAAAAACAGTATTTAAACTTAGAAGTCTTTTTCCATCTTTTCCAAATTTTGTCATGTCTTTTTGTCTCTGTTTGTCTTAGAATGAGCAATGTATCGATTATCAGAAACAGGTTAGTGTCTTTTGCATTAATCCCCATTTTCTCCATCCTATATGAGAAAGGGTTCCTTACTTTCAGTGGCATAAACATCTTACAACCAACTCCCCAGACATTAGTAGATAATACTCAGACTTAGCACAACCGACTCCATGATGGAAGTACCATGCAGGCCATAGAATTCAACATGTAGACAGTACCCCTTGCCAAAATAAAAACAAAGACCTAATCCATCAAAATCCACTGTTCTGAGAAACTCTCTAAATGCACTAGCCTTGCCTTTTGGTTTCTGTAGTTCTGCTTCTGGCTAACTGCTCTTGTTAACTGAAGTATGTCAACCCAGGATGTGGTTTTTGTGCTGAAAAGCTCACCCCCAGGAAGGCTTGGGGTTATACTGGGGTCCCAAATACCCAGTGTGGTTCCTGAATTTCTATTGACTTGAACCTGTTTCTGAGTAGTCTCCTCTGATAGATACTCTACAACATTCTCATGTGGAAAAGTACTTGAATAGCATGTGTTCTGAATGCTAAGAATTATATGTGTGTGTGCATGTTTATATACTTTCCACATTGTATATGTAATGTGCTTATATGTCTATAAAATTGTACATTATAAAATATATTATAAATATGTCTAAACAATAAAGAATATATTATAGTATATTACGTACATTATATACATACGGTACATGTTTGAGTTCATTTGGACTCTAAGTATTAGTGGTAAAATCAAATAGATGGTTTCTTCCAAACATTTATCTTTGATCACAGCTGGATTGAATACTTTTATTGCCAAATGACAAGGGCATGTATCTGTGTATTTCCAGGTAGCAATACATGGTGCAGCAGCTAAGAGGGAGGGATGTCTTCTGAGTTTGGTCATGCGCTGATCAGTCAAGGGACTGATTTCCTTTTCCAAGAAAGTATTCCAGAAACAAAATGTTTTCGCCTGAGCTTAAATGAAAAGCAGATACTGAAAAGACTTTAAACTGAAAAATAATAGATTTGCTGGCATCAGGTACTGAAGGGGCTGCTCATTATTTAGATTTCTCAAAAAAAAATTGGCTATGCTTGTTAGCATAGGGTCCAAAAATTCTCTGGAAATTATTTTCGATGTTAACCATAAAACTACTAAACAGTTTATTACTGTCAAATTCACTTAAAATGGATAACCTTGATCTCTAAGTAATTCCCTTTAGGGACTAGCCTGTGGTTAGAATAGATTTTAGAAATCCATTGTTAAGCATCTCAATAAATCAATATAATGCAGGAAAATCTGAATTTCTGTGGAAATTTCCATGCGTTCATTATCCTTTGCATACTATTAAAACTAGTGATTCCTGACCTAGAGAATCTGGGGCTAACAGTCCCTTAGTTTAAAATCTATAGTTTATGAGTGCAGATGGAAAGAATGCTGGCGTAGACATTTGATTTCCTTTGTGTTCATTCTCTTTCTCCATCCATCTTTTCCAAGTCTACCTTTAATTATTGTCTACCTAGACCGGTTTGTTATTCAGTCTCACCTCCAGCCTACTTACCTGCCAGGAGGACATTGCAGCCTTTAACTCTGTCTTATAGAGTCTGAGAAAAGCTATTGCATAGATCATAGAGGGAGTCTACAAGACAGAATTTTTTTAGCTGTAGGTAAACAACCACCCCTATTTGCCTAGTATTAAGGGTTTGGAACAATTGATCATACTCTTGGCTCTAAGATTTACTAAAATTGCATGGAAAATTCCTAGCCCACCAACACCATAACTTATTAAATGCATGCACCTAGAAGAGCTGAACAGTTCTAGTAGTTAGGACTGAGTTTGTTGATTGAAATATTGACTATTTCCTTGTTGATCTTTCTTTGAAAAGACAATGGTGTCAAAGATTACCCACTTATTGCAGATAATAGTGGATTATATTGCCTCTAAATCATAGAATTTATTGTAGTCTTGGTTCAGTGCCGCGCACCGCGCCCTCGTGTCTGCGCTCAGTGCGCTGGCACCTAGTTACCGAGCTTTGGGCAAGGGGGCTGGAGGTTAAAATACACTGCTACACACAGACAGAGAGACAGCGACATGGGCCATCCTTGAATTCCTCAAGAATGCCCCCTTTATTGTGTTCAGGGGCAGATTATATAGAGATAGCCATGCCCCAGCCAAACCCACCAGAAACCACTCTCCTGCCATCAGGAACTCCTGAAGGTCTCGTGCTCAGAGCAGCTGTAGGCACTCAGATCAGGGGATTACAAGAAATTTAGGATCTGGGGTCTCACTGCTCCCAACAGTTCAGTAAGACTAAAGACATTACATATTATAAATCTCACTTAGGGATGCATTTGACCTTTCATACCCCAGGGTGCTGTATTTGTGTAATTAACCAATTAACCAGCTTTGGAGTAAAAATATAAGATAATAAATAAAATTTTATGTCTGTAATGAGCATGTACAATTTTCATTTTGTAAGCAGTATATCATAACAACTATTTCCATAATACTTTTATTGTATTAGATATTATAAATAATATAGAGAAGACTTAAAGCATGCAAGAGAATGTGTGTTGTCTATATGTAGATACTATGATGGGACATGAGCATCGATAGAGGTCGATATCTCTGAAGGATTCTGGAGTTGATCCCTTGTAAATAGACCAGGACAAATGCATTTTAAAATGGTTTGTTTTTCATTTGCTTGCTGTCTGTGTTGTGATGCTTACTTCTAGGGGTCACTAAACATGTTTCCACTTTTCTGTGAATTTGAGAAGAGTGATTTTGAAGTTCCCTATGCAAGCTTTTGCTGAGGATCCAAAGCCCAGGTTTTACATGCCTTGAAAAATAAATATCTTGTCAACACGTCTTACCCCTTTTTATTTTCCCAGGGCTGCGGCTTGTAAAAAACAGGCATGATGCGTATTGGTTTTCTCTTGGAAATGATTTACTTCCTCTCATGAGATGTGGTATTCCAAAGCCCCAAGACCTTGGACTATCCAAACATTGCATGTCTTAGCATTTGTTTTAGCAAAATATATTACGTGGAGCAAGAACACCTATTGGATTCCTGAAGACCTTGAGCTTGGATAATTAATCCTAGGCGAACACTCAAATTCCTAAACACTGGTTGAGTTGTCCATCTTTTAAAGTTCCAAAGAATCGGTTTCATGCAACAGGACTGGAATGGATAAGCTTCGTTTTTCTACTTCAATTGCTCACTTGGGCTTTAAAATAAATTCCTGAAAGCTATGCAAGAAATATTTTTAACTTTGAAAGAGCAAATTTATGGGTGTCCTTCTTAGACGGTGACAGGGAAGTCAGGGAAAGTGGATTTTAATTCCTAACTATTGTTCTTAAGACATTTTATTTTTAAAATGGTTACTAGCTTTCTTTAAAATGGTTTATAGCCCTAAAGAGCGAGTAGCACATTGACTACACTCTAAATAATGGAAATCACATATTATCTTTGTTCAGAAAGAGTACATCTTCTGAGTTTATTTCCATCAAATTGTGTCTCAGTCACATGTGCTAAAGTATTCATTCCCACCTGTCTGAAAATTTTCAAATAAAACCACCCAGGAAGTCCCGTCAGTGTTTAGAGAGTTGTGAATATAAAATTTGGGTCGCTAAGTGCTCACGACCAAATGCTCAGTGCCAGAGATATCAGATTTTAAAGCTAGGCCAGTGCAGGATAAGGCTCTCAAGAGACAATACATAACTATTGTCGCTCTTATTGAGGGTATTTCCCCTGGCACACTGTTTGAAAGCAGGTGGCAGCAGTATCAGTTTTATACAAAGCTTTAACACTAAATCAAAAGAAATACATGGTCCCCATGGCTCCCAGAGGAGGGCACCCCCAGCCTTTGATTATGCTTAATTCAGCGGATGAATCAAATACGAGGAGCTTAAGCATCCCGAGTTTCCAGAGTTTCTGGTGAGGAAGAGAATCTGAGGAACTGGCCCTCCCTGTGAAGTTCTCAGACACTAGCGGGGGAAGGAGTTGCAGGGTTGCTGAGTTTTGTGACTGCGCTCTGACGTCTTCACGACTTCCCCTTATTTTTGAAGTGAGGGGAGAACTCGCTGTTCTTTGAAGGCGCCAAGATCCCGTGCTCAGCCTCCGGGTTCACATTTGTAGCTCTTTCTGCCAGGACTATTCCTTTCCCAAATCCCAGCCTGCCTCGTTTCCTTCCTTCATCCCAGCCCCAGCTCGGATGTCTTTTCCTCTGAGAGACTTTTTAAATTTTTTTTAAAATTATTATTATTACAGATCACACTATCTGCTTTGGTGTTCACAGCAGAGCACTTACCACATAGGTTGGAGATCCTACATGGATTTTGATTCATTAATGGTTTATTTGTCCTCATCTCTAGAGTGTAAGTTCATGTAGGGGAATTTTTCCAGTTTATGATGGTTTCATATAAACCAGGTATTTGACACACGCCTGGTCGTGAATGAACAACAGAAGTCAGAGTCAAGCCGAACAGGCTGTTGTATAGGACTTGTTATTTAAGTGAAAAGCTCCCTCTTCCCTCTCAAAAATCTCTTTCTGGTTCCAATATATGCCAATGTCAAGTGAAAAAAATTACCAACACTTACAAGAGACATTTGGTGGTGAATTTTGTGGGAACAAAGTCCTGAGGATAAGAAAAGCAAGTCCCATCCTAATCTAAGAGATCAGTCAGAAACAGAGTGGTGTTTTTTTCTTTTTCTGAATCAACATTAACCTTGTCTCCAGGTGCACACATGACTACTACTCTATGAAACACTATCTCTCCTTTGAGGATACATGCAAATAAAAAAGAAGCATGAGGTAGTCCCTGCAGTTGAAGTATCTTTTTGACCTTATTAATTATCTAAAAGCATATGGATCATCCAATGAGTTAATCCTTGAGAATATTCCACCATCTTGTTCTTCAAATGCATCTCTTGCCATTCACTCATTTGCTCTGTTTCCCTTGCCTGGCTTCTCCTGGCCACACCCTTACAAACTAAAGTCGCTTAGAATTCTACTCTCTGCCGTGCTCTTACTCATCTTCTATATGGCTACCCCACTTTCATCTTGGTGCTTATGGTGATA
Source organism: Alexandromys fortis (assembly GCF_014885135.2). Classification (NCBI taxonomy): domain Eukaryota; kingdom Metazoa; phylum Chordata; class Mammalia; order Rodentia; family Cricetidae; genus Alexandromys; species Alexandromys fortis. Next base: position 15,230,019 of record NW_026067906.1, read on the forward strand.
TTTTGGTACATGCTTTTAACACTGACCTTTCTCCCAGTTTTTAGTCCTGAGTTGCTAAGGGTGGCTAGGCTTTTTAGTATATACCTTCCATCAGCACCTCAAAAGTATCACCTCTCAAACTAAGTCAAGCCTATCATTTCTCCTAATGTCTTTACCCCTTTTAGTTTCTAACCATCTACAGGATTATCTTTTACCTTATATTCTATACCTTACGGGCTACCTTCTGATTACCTTCCATCCTTTCAATCACTGCTAATTCAGACTTTAATCATTTTCCTCGTTGGCTACTTGAAAAACTAGAGTGCCTTCTTTCTGTGTTTGTATTGATTTATTTCTGTCTACTGAAAATATATTGTTTTTTTTTTCACCCGAAGAAATTTCGAATTTCCTTCGGAGGTATAAAAGTTCTGAAATCTAACCTACAAGTATTTTGTAGCTCATTGCCCCTCTTGCTTGCTACACTCAGCTGCATCCAACTTTTTTCTCTGAATGGACTCTTTCTGTACTTCTCTTTCCTGCGTCTGAATCTTAACACCCAGCGCCACTCTGCCTTTTTATCCTCAGTGGAGTTTGTACTTTTCTCTCTTTGATTGGTGTCTCTCCACCCCAACCCCATTAGACTTTTTTTCTTGATAGACCCTCCCCACATCTCTTTCCTGTTCCTGGAGTAAGTCTCTGCTTTCTGTGTATGAGATTTTCTTGAATCTTCCTAGTAATAAAGCCTATTGACCATTTGAGTTTTTTAAAATAGATATTTTTCATACAATATATTCTGATTATGTATTTTCCCCCAGTTCCTCTCCACCTGCTCTCCCATTCAGACCCATCCCCTTTTCTCCTTAGAAAACAAGCAGGCATCTAAAGAATAATAATGAAAACAAATAAACAAAAAAAATCAGAAGAGGAAAAAAAAACAACCAAATAAGAAAAAGAGCCAAAGATAAAGCACAAAACCCCATAGAGATACAGAAACACACATGTTCCTACACTCAGGAATGCCATTAAAAAAACCCCAAACAATTTTATGGAATTTGCCTTCAATGTGACAAGGCTAGCCATTTAGGCAAGAAATTGCTCTTGCCAGGATTGCTTGATGTTATGCTGTATGACATGCAGGACCCACAGAAAAGTGACTGCTGAACTTTCCAAAAGACAGGATGGTCTTTTAGGGTTCCTGTTTCACAGAAGAGACTGCCAGATATTATGAAGGACACAGAAGAAAACAACTGATGAACTTTGCCAGCTCAAGGCAGAACAGATCTTCATATTTCCTGCTTCGCTGAAAAGTGTGCTAAATACTCTGGGCCTATAAGCTGAAGATGAATGCCCCAACATTACAAAAGAACTTTGGGTAACTGAATGCCCAGGTAGCGAGATGTCTCTGTCATTTCTAGAACTCTGGAAGTTGCTTACAATGCACTTTCTGTTTACTTAGGTAATATTATAACCTTCTGGGTTCTTTGATGGAGCAGAAGACTAGATAGTTACATTTTTCCTTAGTTATGATAAAAGATAAATTAAATATAAAAGTTTAGACTCACAAAGATAGGATAGATGATAGATTATCTTCCTTAATTTGCTAAATGTAAGTGGACTAAGTATTGTAACTATAATTCTTGTTTGAACTGTTTTATTTATGTAATTTTATTATGTTAAAATTAAAACCTTCCTTTTAAGTTAGACAGAAAAGGGGAGATAATGGGGGAATGTCCTTTTGTATATATGTTGCTTTTAAGTTGATGAATAAAGCTGTTTTGGCAAAAAAAAAAAAACCAAAAACAAAAACAAAAACAAAAAAACAAAACCAAAAAAAACCAAAAGCAAAAACAAAACAAAAACCAAACAAACCCCAAACCAGAACCTATAATATATATGCAAATGACCTGTAAGGTAAAAAAATATCCATCCTGACAACATTATGAGACAGAATCTCCAAAGACTCTGTTGAGATTATTTTCTGTTGGCATCTACTGCTTGGCCTAGGGCCCACCCTTAAGAGTGGTTTGTTTCTCCAGTGAGACTAGCTTAGAGAAAGAGACTATCGACTGGAGAAAGCATCTGGCTAGTGATGGGGGTATGTTCATTGCTCTTCTGCCTCTCGGGCTCCATCTGGTGCAGACCAGTGCAGGCCCTGTGCATGCTGCCACAATCTCTGTGAGTTCATGTGTACCAACATTCTTGTGTTTAGAAGGACTTCCCCCTTTTTTATTCTTGGTGTCCTCCATCCTTTATGGATTTTACACTCTTCCACTCTTTTTTTTTTTGTGGGATACTTGAGCTCTGGTGGGAGGGATTTGTTGGAGAAATTTTATTTAGGGCTGAGTGTGTTGCAAGGAAAGGGCCCGCTTATAAGTCTAGCTTAGCCCCGAAATAACCACACAGAAATTGTATTAATTAAATCACTGCTTGGTCTATTAGCTCTATCCTCTTATTGTCTAACTCTCACATCTTGATTTAACCCATTTCTAATAATCTGGCAGTGGCTTACTGGGAAAGATTCAGCATCTCTGTCTTTGGCAGCTCCATGGCGTTCCTCCAACTGCATCCTTCTTTCTCCCAGCATTCAGTTCTGTCTTCCCTGCCTACCTAGGTTCTGCCCTATCAACAGGCCAAGGGAATTTCTTTATTCATTAACCAATACAAGAAACACATAGAAAGAAGGACGTCCTACACCATGAGTGTTCCAAGGTCTCTTGCTCTCTACATAGTGTCTGGCTGTGGGTCTCTGTATTTCTTCTCATCTGCTGTGGAGATTCTCTGATGCTGGCTGAAAAAGGCATTGATCTATGATGTAGCAGAATGTTATTAGGAGTCATTTTATTGCTATGTTCCTTTAGCAGAGCAGTAGTATTTGGTTTTCCCCTAGGACCTTGGACTATCTAGTTTCAGGTTCTTGGCTACCCATGCATTGGATAGGGATTGGGCTCTATCTCATGGAGTGGGCTTTAACTGAAATCAGCGTTAAGAATATATTGTGCTCCAGTTTTAATGTTTGCTGTGGAGTCCCTCTTAACTGCAACAGCTCATGCTTCTTTCTCCTTTTCTTTTTTTCATTTCACCTTGTGTTAGAATGACTTTTCTTTTACTAGACTACAAACTCCAATCTGAATAACCGACTTCCTGTGTACACCTTCCATCTCCTACAGTGTCCTTCTAGTGGGAGACGACACATGTTCCTTGGAGTGAGATTATATTGCATGACTTAGGGTCAGAGTAAAGTTGCCATTCTAAATAATCAGTGGTACACAATTAGCTATACTCATAGATTGATATCTACCCCCGATTGTCATCAGAGAAGATTCATCCAGTTACTGATGGAAGCAGATGCAGACCCACAGCCAAACATTAGGTGGAGCTTAGGGAATCCTGCTGAAGAGAGAGAGAGGAAGGTTTGTAGGAGCCAGAGGGGTCAAGGACACCATAAGAAAACCTACAGAATCTGTTATCATTTATAAAGACTTGATGTTTCAGGTGTTGAAGAGAACACTGCTTATTCTTTATATAATGGCAAAACAGTCTTTTGCCTTTTCCCCCACTTTGGATCAAGGTATATAAAGCATAGGGAAAATAAATGTGGGCGGATTCAGTATTCACTGAATTGCCCTCCCGGCTCTATCCTATGTCTCTGTCTTTTTCTTTCTCTCTCTCTCTGTTTTTTTTTTTTCTACCGAACATTTCTGATCCACACGCCCCTAACCCGAAACATTCAAACCTGTTAAGGCTGGACCCCAATAGTTTTCTTATTTTTATTTGTTTGTTTGTTTGTTTGTTTGTTTGAGACAGGGTCTTACTGTGTAGCCTTGGCTGTCTGGAGCTTGTTATCTAGAGTAGGGTGGCAGAAATCTGTCTGCATCTGCCTCCCAAGGGCTGGAATTTATGGTGTGCATCATCAAGACCAACTCTTTTTACTTTCTTTTTGATCAATTATTTAAAGCTAAATTATTGTAAATCTCTAAAATATGGCACTGACTTTATGGTTATCTTAAAGTCAGAGGTAAAGCTGCAATCAATTTTGGCAATGAGTGGTATAATAGATCTTACTCAGGAAATTTGGAAATTTGCAAGAGAATCAAGGTTTTTCTTTTTACAGCTTCTAGGGAGAAGGTGAAAAGAGGGGAAAAAGGAGTGAGGGAAAACAGGGAAGGGAGGAGGGAGGGAAAAGGAAGAAGGGGAGAGAGGGAGATAATGCATTAATCATGGAAAAGGCCTATCTATATTGCGCCTCTGGATGAATGTAATGTTGAATAAGAAACTGGAATGAGCTGATGCTCACCAGGCAGTTAGAGCATCGTGACTGCAAGCTGTCATTGCAAACACACTACTCCTTTCCGTTTACATATCATCATCAGCATTCTCTAAAATAGCTTACAATTTAAGGAGTCGCTGCATGAGGTTGGGATAGGAGTTTGCACTCAGAAGAACACTGTATCTTGGAGCTTCCACAGAATTCACTAGGTTGCCTGGCTAAACCCTGTCAGCCTTGGCATCAAAGGATGCAGACAGCTTGTTTGTCTGGCTTCAGGAATGGCCCTCCACAGGCCCAAACTGCTGCCTGACCTCACGTGCAGAGGCCTCTCCTGGGAAGGTTGCTTTCTCTCCTGGAATCTCTACCTCTCTTTCGGTCCTCAGTTTCTGCAGTCGCTGTTTTTTTTGTGTCCTCTTATCTAAATTACAGTGTCCACTGTTTCCTGTTTGCATATGCATTTAAAAAGTCACTGCTATAAAAATAACACAGATGCAGAAAGATGGGAGAGCAGATTTTCTCTTCTTTGTTCTCACCTGTTGTTCAGACAAATCTTTTGTGGTCACAGGAGCTCTTAAAATTGAAGATATCGTTTACTTCTTGGCTTTCTCTTTGGGATGTGACTACAAGAACAGCTATGCGTATACAGTGTATATGTGTAGGTGCGTTTGCAGATAAGCACATAGCATGGTACCATCTGAATCAAGGCCACAACATATCCACCATTCCCAGAGTTTCCCTTTTATTATTACTTTTAGTTTTGTTTTCCTTTCTGGCAAAAGTACTTATCACAACCGCTGCCCTCTGAGCAGATTCTCAGTGTGTAGCACAGTATTGCTAATTATAATTGTGATATTGACAGCATCTCGGAAACCTATTTTGCCTGGTGGAAACTACAGCCTTTAGCCATCCCACCTTGTTTCCCCCTCCTTCAGCCCTTACACTCACCCTTCTACCTTCTGAAACTGTGAGTGTGGCTTAGTAACCTCATTCAATGTTGTTTCTCTCTATCTGGCTTGTTTCATTGACCACCATAACCTCCATGTACATCCATGTTTTGACAAATGATTGAATAATGTTCTATTGTGTGCATATTTCAGAATGTGCTTGCCCATTCATCGACCCATGGACATTCATGTCACTTCCATATCTTTGCTCTTATGAATGATGCTGCAATGAATATGGAAATGCAAATATCTCCTTAAGATACCCACTGAATTATTTTATCTATAGTGCCCAAAGTTGGGATTGCTAAGGCTAAGTTAGGTCTAGTTTAAATATTTCAGACTGACCTTCTTACTGTTTTCCAAGTATATACCAACATCTTTTCCACCAAAGAAACGCAAGTGTTCTCTTTCTCCATAACCACACAGCATCTTTTCTTTTTGATTACAGACATCTTGACATACCTGAAGTGATGTTCCAGATGGTTTTGATTCCATCTTTCCAGACGATTAGCCATTCTGGGCACCTTTGTCATGTATCTTTTTGGCCACGTGTTTTTTTTTTATTTGTATGTCTCTGTGTAGGTGTTGTTGTGCAAATGTGTGGTGTGTGCATGTGCACTCATGGGTGTATGTTGAGGTCAACAGTTGATAGCATGTTTCTTTCTCCAGTGGTTCTCCAGTTTTATTTTTTAAAACAGGACATGTCACTAGCCAATGAGCTTTAGGTCCCTGTCAGCTTCAGCATCCCTTGTCACAAGGCTGGAACCAAAGGCATGAGGTGTCATGCCCAGGTTTTTAAATGGGTTCTAGGGGCTTGTGTTTCCACAGCAGCCTTTACTGCCCAAGTATCCTTCCAGCCCCTGCACATCCTTTGGGAGATGCGTTCATTCAATGCCTCTGTCATCATTTAAATTGGGTTATTTGTTTCTTATGTTATTTTGAATTTCTTATATATTAAGGCTCCCTTCCCAAATGTATGATCTGCAAACATTTTATCGCTTCTTATAGGTTGCCTTTTCTTTTTTGAATCTAACTTTTAGGTATTTTTGGTTTCTTTGAGACAGGGTCTTGCTATGTAGCCTAGTCTGGCCTGAACTTCCGATCCTTCTGTCTCAACCTCCTGGGGTTTCAGCTGTGCATTTACCAAACCGAGTTAAATGCACATTTGAACGTTTCTTCATTGACCGGTCTTTTGAGTAGTCCATGAGCTACTCAGCAGGATGTGCTGCTGTTGAATTAGGAGCGGCGGCAGGGCTGCGTCCCCGGCACCCGGCCGCCCGCATGGCTAGCTTATGCCCAGAAATAATTACACGGAAACTGTATTCTTTCAAACACTGCCTGGCCCGGCTAGGTCCAGCTTCTTATTGGCTAGCTTTTACATATTGTTCTAACCCATTTCTAATATTCTGTGTAGCCCATAAGCTGGCTTACCAGGGAGGATCTTAACCTGTGTCTGTCTGGAACGGGAAAATCATGGCGACTCTCTCACTAAGCTTCTTTCTCCCAGCATTCTCTTCTGTTTTCTCCACCCACCTAAGGGTGGGCCTATCAAGGGGCCTAGGCAGTTTCTTTATTATTAAGAAATCACTCCCACATCATGCTGCTGGATACTGAGAATGATATGCCAATCGCTGTACACGTCTGCTCCTTCTTCCTCTGCTTACTTACATATAGATATTTCTGATGTCTCCATCCCCTCAGGGCTCTGGTTGAGGCCACAGAATGGGCCCATCAGTCAGCGTCTTGCAAGACTAAGGAAACTAGGCCTCAGCTTTGGGAATGTCTCTCAGCACTAAAACGTGTTGCCTTAGGATGAGCTAAAGTACTCTGGTTTTCTTCAGAGTGAACTCCCTAGGACTTCCTCCCTCTACTGAACTGTTCGAACCACTTTTCTAGACCCCAGGAGTCTCTCAAAGGTCTTCTTGCCCATGGGTGGTTACCAGAATTAGTGTTCTTGGTGGATGCATAGACTGGAGCACCTTATTCTATCTTCTTGCTAATGAAACTTCAGCATTCTCAGAAGCTGTTGAAGATCCTAAAGACTTTTTCCCTAATTTGTCATCATTTATTATTTCAAAACTTAAACTTGAAACATTATACGTTTTGGTATTCATTAATTTAAAGGTCAAAATAAGTTATTGTTGAAAATCAATTTTAAAAAATTTCAGTGGTCGAAGACTGGCACTATTTCACATTTTTTATAAAACTCCTTAGCAGAATTTATGAATTAATTCATACATGACAGAAGATTATCACTTATGTCTCTGTATGTGATCTGTGGAGATATTTCACACATCAGGTAACTTCTATAAAACACTATTATATGAAGAAGGCAGTAACTTTTATAAAACACTATTGTATGAAGAAGGCAAAGTGTGAATTAAAAGAGTACACATAATAATTAAAATATATTATGAAAATAATTAAGACCTTGTCTGGGGCCTTGCATCATATTTGGAGTCTTTCTGCGTCAGGAAAAAACCTTTTTGGACCATTCCTGGGTCTGGCTTTTGTGTTTGTTACCCACAAACACATCAAACCATATGCTTCTTCATTTGGCTGTTGTTTTTAGTTAATTTGTGCTTATTCTGCTTCGTTGTGCTTCTCATCCGTTCTCTCCTCTCCGGTTCTAATCCGCAGCCCTTCATTGATTGCCTTTACAGCCTCACGTCCGTGTTGACATTGCCTTCTGATCAGTGCTTGAAACTAGTTGAGAGGAGAGATTCCGCGTGTGGGAGAAAAATGGAGTGTTTATGTTTCTGAATCTGGCTTAGTTTGCATCCCATAATGATTTCCAGTTTTATCCAATTTTTTTTTTGAAAATCCAAGATTTGGTCCTTCTTTAAACGTCCTTTTGTGTGCGCACACCACATCTTCTATTCAGTATTTTCGAGTTAGCATGCAGAATAACGGCATTCATTATCAAATATTTGTGTCTGTGTTATTGTGCTCAGTTCTAATTGGTCTCCTTGCCTCCTGCCCTTCTACACAGCCATGGGCCATCTTCCTACTGGCCTTCCTCCCCTCCCCCATCCACCCAGCTCTTTAGCTTTTATCGCCTACACATTCCATTATTCCCTTTTCCTTTCCTCCTTATGCTCCTTCCTCCCTCTTGTGGTTCCCTTTCTAACTTTATCATCATCATCGTCATCATCATCATCATCATCATCATCATCATCATCATCATCACAGAATTAAATCTAGGTTCTGAGTATGACAAAAAATGCAGTATTTAGGTTGGGAGTGATGACACACGCCTTTAATCCCAGCACTCAGGAGGCAGAGACGGGTGGATCCCTGAGTTTGAGGCCAGCCTGGTCTACAGAGTAAATTCCAGGGCAGCCAGGGCTACAGAGAGAAATCCTGTCTCAAAATACCCCCTCCCCCTCCCCAATTAAAGTCTTACTTTCTGGGTCTGGTTTATTTCACTAACCATAGAGATGTCTGGTTCATTTTTGTCTTTCTAGCTGGATGGAATTCTACTGTGCACATGGACTATGTTTTCTTTATCTAGTCTCAGGCTGACGGACCTCTCTAGGCTAGTTTCATTCTTAGCTGTTGTGAATAGGACAGCAATTAACACAGATGTACGCGTATTTCTGTTGTGTGTTGACTTAGAGACCTCCTCACTGACTGCCATAGAAGCTGCCACAGGAAAAGAGAGAACAGTCTAAATCATTTAGTCAGTGAGATGTGAGCTAAAGTAAAACGCAAATAAATCAGGAAGCTAATGAAGCAACATACATGTCTTCCTGCTTTTTCCTAGTTTGGATGAATGTTCTCTCTCTCTCTCTCTCTCTCTCTCTCTCTCTCTCTCTCTCTCTCTCTCTCCCCTCTCTCTCCCCACCCTGCTGTTGTTTTGTAGATAGAAAATATCTGCTAATATCTGCTAGTTTCATAGATAGAAATATCTGCTGCGTCCAGTAATACTTGTGAGATCAGCATGTCCTCTCTGACTGAGAGGAGATTCCGTATGAGACCCAGCCTTCCATGAAGCCTCCAGCCTTCTGTCTGTTGGGCCCGGGTTAGACTTTCTGAGGTCCTTCTGCATTTACATCTGCACTGGGCAGACTCTTTCCACCCAGCCCCACGGTTTCCTGCTTCTCCCTCAGATCGCCACAGCCTTTCCTGAGAACAGTTGTGTCTGGAGAGACTGTACCAGGTTCAGCCTATTTCTGGTGTTCCCAAGCTAAGGCTCACCTAGTCATTGGTGGGGCAGGATGCCAATACTAAGGTCACGGCAGCTCCGGTGACTGATTCCAGCGTAATGCTTTGAATGCTGTACCATGTAGAGAGAAGCAGGCTTCATTTTATGTAGCACAGGGTGGAAGACAAAGAAGCAATAAGGATCATACTTGCTCTTTGTGACAGCAGTGATTTGTCCCAGGAGGGCTCAGCCCAGTGACTTCTCAATATCCCTCTCAATACTTTTAAAGCAACAAGTGAATACCAAAAGGACTCAGGGAACATCTCTAGTCTTTAGCAGGTAGACTGCTCAGTTTCGTCACTGCGTGGTCTTTGGCTTTAACAAGCATGCCTGTTGCATGTGTCAGCCCCTGCAGGCACTCTGAAACTGGTTCTCAGCACTGCCCGGTCTGGTGTCCCTCTTCCTCTAGCCCCTCCCCCCAATTATTCTTGCTTTTGTTCTCTCTTTATCTCTTGCTGGAGGTACAGACCTGGATGATAAGGGAACAAGTCACCCTCTGCTGAAGTCTTGGCAACCAGAACTGCGAATGTCCTAGGGGAAAGGTTTTGCCTCGGTTAAGCAGAACACTGATGCTAAGACTCAGCTCCCTCATCCTCGCCCTCTCCTCACCCCCTGAGAAGATAATATTGAGTCCTCTGACTCCCCATGGGAGGGCTGGCGTGCTCACTAATGTGTGTAACTGAGAAGTGAATGGGCGAAGCCTCCTGCTGAAGGGTGCTTCAAGCGTTGTCTTTAGGGGACCTAACACACAGACCTGCAACCTTGGCTCCGAGTGAGATAGGCATGGACTAAAGGCATTGGGAACACCAGAGGTAGCCCTTTAGAACATATCTGCTTTTGGGCAGAGAGAAAGGGCTTCCTCATATTAATTGCAATGAAATAATTCCATGTTATGAATACATATGCTTTTAAAAGAACCCGTCTATATCGATGCTCTTTTTTTTAAATTTATTTATTTATTTATTAAAGATTTCTGTCTCTTCCCCACCGCCGCCTCCCCTTTCCCTCCCCCTCCCCCAATCAAGTCCCCCTCCCTCGTCAGCCCAAAAAGCAATCAGGGTTCTCTGCCCGTTGGGAAGTCCAAGGACCACCCACCTCCATCCAGGTCTAGTAAGGTGAGCATCCACGAAACTGCCTAGGCTCCCACGAAACTAATAGGTCCAGTAGAATCAAAAATATCGATGCTCTTAATGATGCACAGGAGCAAACATGACTGAGTGCCAAGTAATAGTTTTCGGACGCATGTAATGAGCTCTAGGACACCAAAGGAAGCAAAACAAACGCCGCGGCCCCTTTGCATCAGCTGCAGCTTGTTAACTCTCAGATATGACGTCATACCCAGAGACTGCTCCACGACCCAGAATGAAAAACCATT